>NW_024720773.1:7713320-7893320 GCF_018991925.1 Homarus americanus | reverse complement strand
GTTACTCGAGTACACCTACGTCTCTTACACCCACGGCCTCAATATCTGTCTATGAATCTCTGTCTATTCTTTTGCTAAATACGAGTTGGTGGACAGGTGGAGTCATCTCATATTTCTTTCGTTGGGGGGAGTCTTGTTTACCTACGCTGAGTCGTCTACTGGAGCGTCTGAGAGAGAGAGAGAGAGATAATATCACCTGCCTCTTGGTTCATGGTGGTCCTCTCGTTCCCACACAACCAAGAGGTCCCCCCCCCCCGCCACCAGGCAGCCATGGATGGACGACACAAAGAAGGGTCATTCAGGGGGGGTGGGGGTCGGGTCATGTTGGAGGTTCAGTCGGGGATTCGATTAAGGATTCATTTAAGGAGTCGTTGAGTTTTTTTTCTTTCTTCCATGTCCCGTATTAACCATCTCCTTCCTTCCCTCCCCTGTACCCCTCCTCCTCTCTCCTCTCTCCTTCCCTTCCCTTAAGTCGTGACTGATCTTCACCCCCTTCCCCTGACCTTCCATATTTATGCTAGGCCTACCTGAGAGGAGGGGGGGGGTGGAGAAGGGGCACAAGGTAGAGAAGGCGTGAGGATTTAAAGGGACGGGAGAAAGTGAGGTAGGGACGTGAAGCCTTTGGGGGAGGGGGTTACTGGAGAAGCCTTAGGGAGGACGTGGGAGGGCGTGGAGGGGTCACGGTCATAAATTTGGACAATGTGGTTGAAGATGGAAGCAATGATGGAAGAGTGACAAGCTGGTGATGGGTATTAGGTAGTCTCTCTCACCCCCCCGTCACACACACTCACTCTTCGTCGTCGACACACACTCGCATTCTTCTTCTCTGTGTTTGGTCAGATTCAGATTTGCCCCCGAGGTCTCTGTGTTTGGTCGTGTTTCCGTTCCTCTCTCCTTCATTTATCTTTTTGACTACTTATCATTATTTTTTTCTATATTTTATCTCTTCCCCTTTTCGATTGTTCTTGATCTCGTTTCGTCTCATTCCATTCTCCCCATTTCTCTTCCCTGTCTCTTTTTACTCCCGCTCTATCTATCTTTCCGTCTCTATTACCCCCCTCCCCCTCCCCTATCTCTCCTAGACATGGCATGCCTCCACACAGGGAACTCGGCACTGCCTAAATATTTACACCATCCTTCAACCCGGGCGTCAGGGTGGCCAACACAACGCCATCAAACCCGGGAGTGTATCTTACAAGCTTGCGTCTATGCATCTGTAATAACAAGTGACAATCGATTCAAGCTTCTTCCGTCCACCTGTGATCATTCGTGCCGTCTGTCCGTCTGTCTATCTACAAGAAACAACTTGAAATGAAGAATTATAACCGCGTATTCCATCCATTGCCGTGTCTGCTTTGTCTGCCTCTCTGTCGACGAACTACCAACGCAGTCTGCCTGTGGGTCTGTCTTTTTCTGCTTTGCTGCCGGTTATATTATGAGAAGGACGGCAGTGGAGAGAAAGAGATAGATTTCCTGGGACAGTAAACAACGTGAGATGATAAATGGAAGAACTCAACCAGACGGGCGGATGAAGTTTTGGAATTTAATTTGTTATGATCAACGAAGCCCCCAGCCAACATTTCAAACAAACACGTAAAATATATCTTACAAAATCACCTGCTGGATATGAGTGTAATACGAAAACGTTATTAACTTAAATGGGGATATAATGGTGTTTTAAAAAGAGGGCGTTGTCACCGTAGGGGAGTTTTAAAATAGGGGAATTAACAAGACCTTTAAATCGTCTGTGTGCGCAACAAGTGGAACGCCTCTGCCGGGTGTACGATTCGATACACATCAGTTGGTCTCCCGGCAACGTCATGGACAGGAAGCACGCCGTCATGGTATTTACTTCTTTTTTTCCTCGTATTTCCGGCATTCTCTGTAACTGTTCCTGATATAATACTGGGATATTGATTAGTAGTGCATGAGACGTTGTAAGTATGATGTGGCTGTGGAACTGTGAAGACGGTGAGGAAGATTGCAAATGGAGCCGAGGTTCCAATTGGGTGGAGAGACGTCGGCTGAGGCTAAAGGTATAAATATTATGGTAACGGAGCAGACGGTTGAGAATTCCTGGAATGGTAATGCTACCGGCAACATGTAATCACCTGGCGGGGAAAATTTGAGGGCACAGACACCCTCGCTTACCGTAGCTACAATTGGGTGCTCCATATTTAGAGATAATAGCCGTGTGTTGTAATAGAAACGCCTCTCAACCATAGGACTAACTTACGTCCCCCGACCACCATTATCAGGGATTTTCAGGGGATTTAAAAGGACTTCTCTACGTGGGAAGGGGCGTCGTGGTGCATTGGTCTTGGTGATGGTGTGCCATTAAGAGGGTTCAGGTCAGTGCCTCCCTTCCCCCCCTGCACTCTCTCCACCACCTCCCCCACAGACAAGGTCAACACAGACTGGGGTGATGGGGTCTGCCTAATGGACTGTGCAGGAGATATCCAAATTACCCTTTTATTTGCTTAATCGTATTTTTAGTGCCCATATATATGTCCGTTTACGAGTCGTTGGCCGCGAAGATCAGTATAAATATTTCACGACCGTTCTGATCAGTATACAGTATATTGTAATCTATTCTTCATTCAACTAAATATCACAAGAAAATAGGTGATGAATACCAACTTGACTACTCGTGTGAGTTTCTCTTAATGGAGAGATGTCTGGACATTTAAATAGATAATTACAAACCCTTGAGCTGGCAAGATCATGTCTACGTGGCTGTTACCAAGTTTTGTTTTTTCTTCAAACTCTTATGTCTGTAAGGTAGTATAGAAACTCTGTATATTTGATATATAAAAATTAAGTTTTTTCTCGATATTATAAAACTAATTATATTGTTATAGTATGGATGGTAAATAAGAATTAAATATTAAGAAAAATGTAATATGGCAACTTATAAATGCTAACACAGACTGGTTCGTAAATATTAGGGTTTAATTATTGGTTCTTTGTTATGTAATGATGGGAAGACCTCAGCTAGAACCTGTTTCTGTTGGCAGCTATCCCTCGGTGGCTTACTGGTAGCTCTTTGTTGGCTGGTGAAAGCCATACGGTATTTTCTATATATTTAAACAGCAATTGTATGAGACGATGTAGTGTTTTCGGTATTCAGTCAGCCTACTTTAAATGCTTGAGTGGTAGATGGTGTAAAATCAACCATATATGTAATAAATGTATTTAATTAACCACATACCTCAATTACTATTAAGTTGACCATTTATATCAAGTTGGTAGTATGATTTAGTGCATATATTTAGATTACTTTGCAAGGTTGATTCACTCTTTGGTTGCTACATGGGTAATCGTCTGTGGTTGGTCTTTTAGGTGAGCTGAGCTGCCTGTGTGATTCAAGGGACAGAGTTAACGAATTTTGCTGATGGTGTAGGTGCTAAGGTGTGGTGGTATAGATAGGTGTTAAGGTGTGGTGGTATAGATAGGTGCTAAGGTGTAGTGGGTGATGGTGTGTAAAGCGGTTGTCACGGACCACCAGAGAGCCTGACTGACCGTGTCTTGCCATACCTCTCAGCTTGTCAGGAGGAAGGTGAGAGGAGGGGAAGAAAAGAGAGGGTGGAAGACGAAGGTACAGGAGAGGGAATTGGAGAAGAAGAAGATAGAAGAGGAAGAGAGGGGATAGGGAAGGAGGAAAGTAAAGGGAATAGGGGGAAAGAGAGAGGAGGATGAAAAAGGGGTGCCACGAGGAAAAGGGAGGTTGCCAAATGATGGTGCTTGAAGGGGTGTTAATAAGGAACCGGGAAAGGTGTAAGGTGCCCGGTAGGTGAGGGGGAAAGGGGTGCCAAGAGAAAGGGGGGGGGGGGTCTGCTAGCTCGTTCACCTGCCACCCGAAGCAAACTTATGGCGCTAATGCTGGTGTATGAATATTTAATGAGGTAATTAGCATAGGTTCGGAATAGGTGTGAGGTGCGCCCCTCCTGACTTAATGGTGAGGGGCGGATATAGGGAGGGGAGGGGGGAGAAAGAAAGGTGTGTGTTATTTTGGTTGGAGTTAAAGGTAGGTATGTGGTGGTGGTGGCGGCTGTGGTGGTAGTTGTGGTAGTAGTTGTGGTGATGTAGGGGGTTGTGGTAGTAGTTGTGGTGATGTAGGGAGGTTGTGGTAGTAGTTGTGGTGATGTAGGGAGGTTGTGGTGGTGGTTGTGGTGATGGGGAGGTTGGTAGTGGTTGTGGTGATGTAGGAGGTTGTGGTGGTGGTTGTTGTGTGAGGAGGTTGTGGTGGTAGTTGTGGTGATGTGGGGTTGTGGTAGTGGTTGTGGTGATGTGGGGTTGTGGTAGTAGTTGTGGTGATGTAGGGAGGTTGTGGTAGTAGTTGTGGTGATGTAGGGAGGTTGTGGTAGTAGTTGTGGTGATGTAGGGGGTTGTGGTAGTAGTTGTGGTGATGTAGGGAGGTTGTGGTAGTAGTTGTGGTGATGTAGGGAGGTTGTGGTAGTAGTTGTGATGTTAGAGGTTGTGGTGGTAGTTGTGGTGATGTGGGGTTGTGGTAGTAGGGGTTGCTTGGTAGTAGTTGTGGTGATGTGGGAGGTTGTGGTAGTGGTGTGGGGAGGTTTGTGGTAGTGGTTGGTGATGTGGGGTTGTAGTGGTGCTGGTGATGTAGGGGAGGTTGTGGTAGTAATTTATTGTTGATGTAGGCGGAGGAAGATATTTTGAGGGGTGTGTGTGGGTTGCGTGCATGACACAAGACCCCAACCTGGCCCACATTCACCCACCCACCCACCCACCCATTACCACACCCACCCACCCACCAGGATATTATTAGAAGATATGGCAGTACCAGGGCATAAACTTCCGTAATGGTGTGTTGAGGTGATATTTATCCAAAAGACGTCCATTAAAATATTGAAGTTTTTTTAAGTCCATTTTAATTATATAAATTTCCTCTTAAAAATATCTATATTAAGTAATTTTATTAAGGTATGATATAAGAACTAGTTAATATTCGTTTAAGGTATAAGTTCAGTATTTATAAATAATTAAATATATTGTATTCTGATTTTCTTTTATTCATTCATTAGATTAGAATTACTGTACTGTATATAAGGAAAATATTACCAGAAAGTGAGGTTTATTTGTGGATTATGTATTAGTGTTTTAATTTAAAGGTTTATTCAGTTTGGATTTTGGTTTAAGATTTAATTTAGTGTTTATTTAAGTTCTGTGATCATCTGGTGGTAGTGTAAGCTCTGTACTGTACGTGTAATACAGTATATTTGTAAAGATTCAATTATGACCTGATTTAACCTGATGTATCCTTTGCATACCTGAACCTATATGACCAATCACCCTGATCTAACATAGTACATTACCTTGACCCAGTATTGTTTGTAAAGGTCATTAATTCTCCTTTTTAAGACATAACCTGACCTAACCTGACCTGACTTGTGCTGATTTACCGATGGGGGTTTCAGTCGAGCCATCATGATGTACCTGATGAACAAACATGGTGCGGAGGAGAACCAGTACCTGTACCCAAAGGAGGCTGAAGAGAGAGCCAAGGTGGACCGTATGATGTTCTTCGACATGGGCACCCTCTACCACGCCATCAAGGAGTACTTCGTGAGTGGCTCGTTCTTTTCCTATACTGTACTATGCCTCCTGTCGTTTTTACATTAGTTTTATTATTATCTTTGTGATCTCTTCTTCTTTTTTATATCTCCTCCTCCTCCTCCTTCTTCCTCACTATTTGTCTTCTTTACACTTCCCTCTCCACCTCTTTACTCCTCTTCACTTCTTCTGCTCCTCACTCCTCCTCCTCCTCCTCCAACATTAACATCTTTAGTTTATGAAGGAGTTAGAGTGTAAATTAGACCTTAACATATACAGTAGTTGTATCCACAGCATAATATGTATTACTATGAACAATGTGGCCAGTTGGTCTTCTCTGCATACAGTACTAAAGAATATTTGTGCTTATTTCTTACAATATAATTTTCACTTTAGATAGACTTGTTTATGTTATATATATTAATTTTTTAGTGAAATTTGTGTTTAATTATATTTAGCCATTTATTCATGATACTGATCTGTGTCTCATTTACTTAAAAACAGCCATCTCTTGGTGAAGGCTGTGTATGTCTAGTTTCTATTAATATAACTAACCCTTAGTTAAAGCTGTATACATCAATACAGGGATGCCACTTTTAATATTTTATTTGGCTACCACTAGACGATTTTATTCAGCACAGAGGAGAGTCCATACATAAGGGGTTAACATTCCAATAATTTAACAGCTTCAGGATGACAGATAATTTATTCCCAGGTTCCATTTCCTTTTATTTTCACATAGACATATTTTTTAGGGCCCAAAGATCCACCAGGGACTTCCACCCGACCCAGACAAGGAAAACCTCCTCAAGACCAGCCTGGATTACTTGGATCACTTCCTGGAGATTGGTGGTGTTCCTTACCTGTGTGGGGAGAGGATCACCATCGCTGACATCGCTGTACTTGCCTCCGTCACTGAACTCGATGCCATGGACTACAACTACAAGTGCTATGGTGAACTCTTCAGGTGGAGTGAGAGGGTCAAGGTGAGTCAGAGGAGTGATGAAGAGTAATTTTTTTTTTGGTGTTAATGGGAGGGAATTTAGGGAGCCTCAGATATGGGATGTTATACTAATTATTTTAAGATTTTCAGGTTGATTAAAAATAAAAATCCCAACCAGATGAGGTATTGGGTGAATCACGAAGAATGGTTGATTTGGGGCTGAAAACTCAATTAAGCAATGAACATTTACTCATTACATGGCCTGTGATCACTAAAAGACCCGAGGTTCCTTACATGTATACCTTAAGGTTAATTGTCCTCTGTTATCATCTATCTGTAAATTTTAACTCTCTGTGCTCTTAATTTAAGCACATTTGCAGGGGCGGATCCAGGAATATCAAAGGGGGGTCGAAGAAGTTACTGGTGGGGGAATATGGTGATTGCACTGAGCCCATACAGCTGTGGGGTTTGGGGGGGGGGCACTGTACGTTCCCCTCAATTTTTTTTGGAGATCTGACCAATATCATGGGCATTTTGAGGCCATTTTGACGCTTTGTGTACTTGATACTAGGAGACATTCTGAAGTCAATAGTCCAGACTCCCAGGACACTCCCCCCTGGATTTGCCCCTCCTTTTATTCATACTGTACTGGACTGTATTCACTAAATAAAGTTCATGTGTAATTTTAAGAGTTTTGGCTCTTGTGTTAGATTAATACCCCAGAATTTTTAATCAACTGAAGGTCTTCTTAATTATTTCCTAGTTACCTGTGTAGTTATATTCTTCTTTTGCTCTTGTAATGATATTTCCCAGCCATAGAGTTTGGTGTTTGCACATTAACTTTTCCCTCTGGAATCTTGATTTTTCTTAAGGACTACTTTTTGGTGTTTAATCTCTAAAGTTTATTATTTTCTCTGTTCTCTTTCTTATGCCATGCTTTTATTCCCCCCCCCCTCTCCTAATCCTCCTCTGTTTCTTCTTCTTTTGTTTTTTCATATATAAGTGTCTTCCTCCATGTCTTTCTCCTGTTTTAGTTTCTTTGCAGTAAAGAAACTTTTGTCCGTCCACAGGAGAACTTCCCCCACTACAAGGAGTGTTGCCTGGAGGGCGTGGAGATGACCCGAGCCCGAGTCAAGCAACTGGAGGCTGACCTGAAGAAACAGATGGAGAAAGAACGTAAAGCTTCCATCACCAAGAAGTAAAGCGATTGACAGTGTTGGAGGGTAATGGTGATGTCTTTACTCCTCCTCCCTGTTAGGAAATATAAAGTGGATTTTATCATAGATACTATTTATTATTAATTAAATAGATGATAAACTCGAGATAACAGGCAGATGTAGTTAGTTATACGACCACCAGATTCTGTCAGAGTGAATATATATATATTAATTTTCTTTCCCCTCCAATTATCAGATGGATTTTATCATAGACTATTTATTAATTATATGAAATAGTTGGTAACTCAAGATAATAATTAGACAGCTGTATGTAGTTAGAAATTACCACCAGAAATAGTTATAGTTGATCACTCCTGCCAGACTGCTGTTAGATGGGGTGTCCATGACTGCCATCTGTTAATCCATAGGTTATAGCACAAGGTTTACCAGCAGTAGAGAGACATAGATCTTAGCTCAAACCCTTCAACAGAGAGAAAAGATATATTTTTTATTAAAGAGAATGACTGCTCGGTTCTCACTTGAGGAAGGTGTTGCACTTGTTTGTGTTAACTATGTGGTTGGTTAGTGAATTAAAACAGGTGTTGAAATTAGTGTTTTGGATTGACAAGTTAAATAGTTATTGATTTTTTTTACTTTGACTCGTTAGTTCCATGGTTACTGAAGTCTGTTTAGTAGAGGATTTTGTCATAACTAATAAATACATATAATCCACAGTAGTTAATTACATTGTGTACTGACGTTATAGAGGGTTTTCCAAGTGATGAATGCAGTCAGTTCTTAGTAGCCCAAAACATTGTGTGGTTGCTTAGAAGTAATGTTTGATGTATCGTTAATATAACTACATCAGTGAGCAATATACTTAACTGAATTTTGACCGTTTGTTATTTATACTATGTTGTGTAAGTTATGGACTGTGTTCTTATTTAGGTACAGTACTTCAATGGATTCAGTTACAATATGCCCCAGTGATGTATGTTAAGTCTCTGGAAATTTTCACTTCTTCAAAAAGATGTTTTGTTGTGTTTGAACTTTTATTCTTATTATTTTGTTGTTCTGGACAGACTGCACTAGTAGGTGGTAATTTTTGTCCTTGGTATTTTATTGCTTATTGTGTGGTTCTAAGTTGGAAGAAGGTTTTATAAAGGTTTAGGTATACGGTCATGATGTGTAGTAAAGGTTTCCATAAAAAGACAACTAAATTGGAAACGTATCCAATTTACTTTTTCTTAAGTTCATATCTTGGTTCTTGGTTGGACACAGTTTTGATCTCGCATTAAGATACTAAACCTACTGTAATAGGGTTCATGTAAAATCTTGCTGGCAGTATTGCAGGAGTATCAAAACTGAATGCTCTCTACAACAAGGCCAATGGAAAAGTATTATGTGCATTAGATACATAACTGTATTTATCTGATGTCCAACTTTGACAAGTCTAGGAGAGACTTCTTACCCTGACAGCCACACAAGAATGGAACTCCCAGAAATGTGACGACAACAGAATCAATCGCTTCTGTCATAATAGTTTTAAGAATTGAACAATCTAAAAGCAGGAACAATATACTGTATCTTGATGTATAGCATCGTACCATCTTGTTTGCTGATTGGTTGTCAAGGAAGGAAGTCTTATCCAAGTCTGTTTTCATAATGGAAGATTTCATTAGAGGTTGTATATGAGTGTGGCTTACCCTATTTGCCATTGCCATAGGCTAGGCTGTCTCTCCTAATGATGCTGTCATTCATGTACTGGTGACTTGTTGTGTTATAACGACAGTCACCCATATATGAGTGTAGTAGTGACTCGTCATATCTTAATGACAGTCGCTCACATATGCTTGTACTGGCAAATTGTCACGTCTTACTTAATGGCGCAATAACTTAATTAGGCCTGCACTGGTGACTCTGTCATCGTACTCAGTGATGCAGTCACCCACATACACCTGTACTGGTGATTCATGTCTCATTTAATGGTGGTCACCCATATAAGCCTGTAGTGGTGACTCATCATTCTGTCTCAGTATTAATGTTGCTTCTGTTCACGTCATCATCAGCGCCACATACTTGTGTCTTTCAGTGGTCCTTGTAGGGAAGGAGAAGATGTTCTGTGTTAAAGTGTACGCAATATGTACAGTACTTACGTCTCTGAATCTGAATCCACTACATTAGTATCCATTTATCTGATACGTTAATGGTATCATTGTTTTATTACCGGACTCCAACAGAATCCAGAATAATTTTATCAGAAAAATTACTGAAAAATTATCTTCAGTGTTTTGTGACTTGGATTTTGGAATGATTACTTGAGGAATGTTTATTGTTTGTTTTGTATCATTACGTTATCACTTGTTTCAGATAGCAACACAAAAGACCCTAAACCATAACAGATTATGTAGAGCTTTGCAAACGTTTCTGGATTGCTTAAACAGTTCAAAATCTTCCTGAAAAGAGCGACTCATATTATTGACAGAACCACTTTAAAATATCTCTCTTTAAAAACATTTCTAAAACTTGCAAATTCTTGAGATTGAGAGAACATTTTTCCTCTCCTGCAAGATGCTGTAAGACTTTATATATTCACAGCGATGATTTCTCGACAATATTTATCCGAGAATTTGGCAAGTTCTCACACGTCTTAGGACAAATATAACGCAAAAGAATTCTCATCTGTGTAGCAAGTTTGCAGATGGAAGCAATTTGTCCGCTCTATGTAATTTGGTGGTTTTCAAAAGCGCTTGATTTTATATAAGTAACTTGGCTCTCTGGCACAGGGTCACTCTTCACTACTCTCAAGTCGACCTTTGTGTTTATATGTGACCTAAATCTCATGAAAAACTGAGATCTCTTATACAGTAAACTTACATAGTGCTTCAGATGCTAATTCTAAGTAGTCATATATATTAGATAAAGGTTTTCATTCCTGTGTCAAGTATAGGTATATTTAAGTGAAAAAAAATTCTGTAAATGTCCGCTTAACACCAAACAGTGCAGGAATGGCGAGTATATATGATTACAGTACTGTGCCTTAAACCAATTATGATTACCTATGGGTGGTAATTTTTGTTTCCTCTCATAATAAAGATACTGTAATTGGAACTAAACTCTTTGTGACATAATATTCATAGATTAATTATGTTGATTTGAGCGATATACTGTATTGAGTGGGGCCTGTGTCTGGACTGATCATTGTAGTTCTGTTGGTGACATTTTGAAGCTTTCTGTCAACAGTGTGAAATAAAAGTGTTATTCCATAGTTCACCTTCTTGTTATTAATCCTTTAAACACCAAAAATTAGCTCCATATCAAGGGGTAGATCCAGGAATATGGGGGGCACTGTAAATCCCCCGGAAAATATTTTGAAATCTGGCCAATATCATGGGCATTTTGAGACCATGTGCACTTGTAATTCAGTCAGTAACTCTGTAGACCACCTGCCAGGACCACTCTCCACAGTGTCCTCCATGCAGGCCACCACCGAGAGATGTAACCCCACAAAGGTTTCAAGAGCATCTAGGGGTTGCACCCAACTTGTATGGCACAGATTTTTCAGCTTGTACTTCCTTGATTCACGTTAGGTCTTCAAGGGCCCTCAAAGGGCAGCAGTGCCCCTTGGGGCCCTGCCAGGGGTAAAGGAGTCCCTCCAAGGGCGGCAGAGACCCCAGGGGCCCTCTCAGGGGTACAGGAGTCCCTCCAAGGGTGGCGGAGACCCGAGGGGCCCTCTCAGGAGCAGTGGCGCCCTGGACCTTTCCAGGTGGGGGTGGCGCCCTGGACATTTCCAGAGGCGGTGGAGCTGCCGGAGGCCCTTGAAGGGTCGGCGGTGCCTCCAGGGGCCCTTTCAGGGGTGGCAGAACTCCCAGGGGCCCTCCCAGGGGTGGGGGCACTCCCAGGGGTCCTTCCATGAGCCCTATAGCATGCTTAGTCGCAGTCCAACAATCTCTTACTTAACTGTGATTGGTGGACTAAAATGTAAATCTACCAGCCAATAGGACAACAGATCAGTCGTTCAGCACAACACCCCAACTTATGTTTTCCTGTTGGATATTTACTTTCCTTTACATAGTTCCTCATGCGATGATGCTGGAAATGTGATGGGCGGTGTATTTATTTAACGTCTTATCTCCCACTGTTCTAAATAGTGCAAAAACAACTACCTCTAGGGGGCCTACAGGAACAATGCTCCCTGAGGCCTTCCCATTTCTCTTATAAGGTGCGGCGCCCCCGAGTACTCTCCCAGGAGTCGGTGCGCCCAGGGGACCTCCCAGGGGCCGTGGCGCCCCAAACCGCATTTCCAGTGGACTCCGCGACTCCAGGGGCCCTCCTAGGGGCAGTGGCGATCTCTAGCGCCCTCCCAGGGGTCTTTGCAGGGACAGTAGCAACCCCAAGAGCTATCCCAAGGATGTCGGTGCCCCCATGGGCCCTTCCAAGGGGAAAGGCGCTCCCAGGGGCCCGCCAAAGGAAAGCAGCGACCCAAGGGGCCCGTCCATTGTCGGCAGCGAACCCAGAGTCATTCCCAGTGGCGTCAGAACCTCCAGAGGCTTTTCCAGGGGTAGTGGCGCCCCTAGGTGCTCTCCCAGGGGTGTCAGCGCCCCCTGGGGCCATCCCAGGGACGGCAGGGACCCCAGGGGCCCTACCAAAGACGTCCTGTCCCAATAGACATATAGCTTACCCTATCATGGTGTTGTACATATTGAGTTCGTCCAGCAAGCTCTTACTTAACTGTGATTGGTGGACTAAAAGAAAAATCTACCAAATAACAGCCAATAGGAGAACAGATCAGTCGTTCAGCACAACACCCCAACTTATGTTTTCCTGTTGGATATTTATTCTCCTTTACATAGTTCCTCATGCGATGATACTGGAAATGTGATGGGCGATGTATTTATTTAACGTCTTATCTCCCACTGTTCTAAATAGTGCAAAAACAACTGCCCCTAGGGGGGCTACAGGAACAGTGCTCGCTGGGGTCCTCCCATTTCTCTAATAAGGTGATACGCTCCCGAGTGCTCTCCCAGGGGTCGGTGTACCCAGGGGACCTCCTAGGGGCGGTGGCGCCCCAAACCTCATTTCCAGTGGTGTCATCGACTCCAGGGATTCTCCAGCGGCAGCGGCGATGTCTAGCGCCCTCCCTGGGGCCCTCGCAGGGGCAGTAGCACCAAAAGGGCTATTCCAAGGGTGTCGGCGTCCCCAAGGGCCCTTCCAAACGCAAAGACGCTCCCAGGGGCCCACCAAGGGAAAGCAGCGACCCAAGGGGCCCTTTCATTGTCAGCAGCGAATCCAGAGTCATTCCTAGTGGCGTCAGAACATCGAGAGGCTTTCCCAGGGGTAGTGGCGCCCCTAGGGGCTCTCCCAGGGGTGTCGACGCCCCCTGGGGCCATCCCAAAGACTGCAGGGACCCCAGGGGCCCTACCAAAGGCGTCCTGTCTCAATAAACCTATAGCTTACCCTATCATGGTGTCATAAATATTGAATTCGTCCAGCAAGCTCTTACTTAACTGTGATTGGTGGACTAAAATAAAAATCTACCAAATAACAGCCAATAGGAGAACAGATCAGTCGTTCAGCACAACACCCCAACTTATGTTTTCCTGTTGGATATTTCCTCTCCTTTACATAGTTCCTCATGCGATGATACTGGAAATGTGATGGGCGGTGTATTTATTTAACGTCTTATCTCCCACTGTTCTAAATAGTGCAAAAACATCTGCCCCTAGGGGGCTACAGGAGCAGTGCTCCCTGGGTCCCACCCATTTCTCTAATAAGGTGATACGCTCCCGAGTGCTCTCCCAGGGCTCGGTGCACCCAGGGGACCTCCTAGGGGTGGTGGCGCCCCAAACCTCATTTCCAGTGGTGTCAGCGACTCCAGGGATTCTCCAGCGGCAGCGGCGATGTCTGGCGCCCTCCCTGGGGCCCTCGCAGAGGCAGTAGCACCAAAAGGGGTATCCCAAGGGTGTCGGCGTCCCCAAGGGCCCTTCCAAGGGCAAAGACGCTCCCATGGGCCCGCCAAGGAAAAGCAGCGACCCAAGGGGCCCTTCCATTGTAAGCAGCGAATCCAGAGTCATTCCCAGTGGCGTCAGAACATCGAGAGGCTTTCCCAGGGGTAGTGGCGTCCCTAGGGGCTCTCCCAGGGGTGTCGTCGCCCCCTGGGGCAATCCCAGAGACTGCAGGGATCCCAGGGGCCCTACCAAAGGCGTCCTATCTCAATAAACCTTTAGCTTACCCTATCATGGTGTCGTAAATATTGAATTCGTCCAGCAAGCTCCTACTTAACTGTGATTGGTGGACTAAAATAAAAATCTACCAAATAACAGCCAATAGGAGAACAGATCAGTCGTTCAGCACAACACCCCAACTTATGTTTTCCTGTTGGATATTTCCTCTCCTTTACATAGTTCCTCATGCGATGATACTGGAAATGTGATGGGCGGTGTATTTATTTAACGTCTTATCTCCCACTGTTCTAAATAGTGGAAAAACATCTGCCCCTAGGGGGCTACAGGAGCAGTGCTCCCTGGGTCCCACCCATTTCTCTAATAAGACGCTGCGCTCCCGAGTGCTCTCCCAGGGGTCGGTGTGCCCAGGGGACCTCCCAGGGGCGGTGGCGCCCCAAACCTCATTTCCAGTGGCGTCGGCGACTCCAGGCATTCTCCAGCGGCAGCGGCGATGTCTGGCGCCCTCCCTGGGGCCCTCGCAGGGGCAGTAGCACCTAAAGGGCTATCCCAAGGGTGTCGGCGCCCCCAAGGGCCCTTCCAAGGGCAAATACGCTCCCAGGGGCCCACCAAGGGAAAGCAGCGACCCAAGGGGCCCTTCCATTTTCAGCAGCGAATCCAGAGTCATTCCCAGTTGCGTCAGAACATCGAGAGGCTTTCCCAGGGGTATTGGCGCCTCTAGGGGCTCTCCCAGGGGTGTCGGCGCCCCCTGGGGCCATCCCAGAGACGGCAAGGACCCCAGGGGCCCTACCAAAGGCGTCCTGTCTCAATAAACCTATAGCTTACCCTATCATGGTGTCGTAAATATTGAATTTGCCCAGCAAGCTCTTACTTAACTGTGATTGGTGGACTAAAATAAAAATCTACCAAATAACAGCCAATAGGAGAACAGATCAGTCGTTCAGCACAACACCCCAACTTATGTTTTCCTGTTGGATATTTCCTCTCCTTTACATAGTTCCTCATGCGATGATACTGGAAATGTGATGGGCGGTGTATTTATTTAACGTCTTATCTCCCACTGTTCTAAATAGTGCAAAATCATCTGCCCCTAGGGGGCTACAGGAGCAGTGCTCCCTGGGTCACACCCATTTCTCTAATAAGACGCTGCGCTCCCGAATGCTCTCCCAGGGGTCGGTGAGCCCAGGGGACCTCCCAGGGGCGGTGGCGCCCCAAACCTCATTTCCAGTGGCGTCGGCGACTCCAGGCATTCTCCAGCGGCAGCGGCGATGTCTGGCGCCCTCCCTGGGGCCCTCGCAGGGGCAGTAGCACCTAAAGGGCTATCCCAAGGGTGTCGGCGCCCCCAAGGGCCCTTCCAAGGGCAAAGACGCTCCCAGGGGCCCGCCAAGGGAAAGCAGCGACCCAAGGGGCCCTTCCATTTTCAGCAGCGAATCCAGAGTCATTCCCAGTTGCGTCAGAACATCGAGAGGCTTTCCCATGGGTATTGGCGCCTCTAGGGGCTCTCCCAGGGGTGTCGGCGCCCCCTGGGGCCATCCCAGAGACGGCAGGGACCCCAGGGGCCCTACCAAAGGCGTCCTGTCTCAATAAACCTATAGCTTACCCTATCATGGTGTCGTAAATATTGAATTCGTCCAGCAAGCTCTTACTTAACTGTGATTGGTGGACTAAAATAAAAATCTACCAAATAACAGCCAATAGGAGAACAGATCAGTCGTTCAGCACAACACCCCAACTTATGTTTTCCTGTTGGATATTTCCTCTCCTTTACATAGTTCCTCATGCGATGATACTGGAAATGTGATGGGCGGTGTATTTATTTAACGTCTTATCTCCCACTGTTCTAAATAGTGCAAAAACATCTGCCCCTAGGGGGCTACAGGAGCAGTGCTCCCTGGGTCCCACCCATTTCTCTAATAAGACGCTGTGCTCCCTGAGTGTTTCTCCCAGGGGTCGGTGTGCCCAGGGACCTCCCCAGGGCGGTGGCGCCTCAAACCCCATTTCCCAGTGGCGTCGGCACCCATGATTTCAGCGTGCTGCGGATGTTCGGCGCCCTCCCTGGGACCACCGGTGAGGGGCAGTAGCACCAAAGGGCTATCCCATGGTGTCGAGTGTCCCTAAGGGCCCTTTCCATGGGTGGAAGACCACTCCCAGGGGCCCGCTAAGGAAAGCACAATTCAAGGCCCCTTCCATTTTCGTGCAGCGAATCCAGAGTCATTCCTAGTTGCGTCAGAACATCGAGAGGCTTTTCCTAGGTGTGTTGGAGAAGCCCTAGGGGCTTCCTCCCCAGGTGCGTGGCCCCTGGGGCTATCCCAGAGACGCAGGACCCCAGGCTCCCTAACAGCTATGTCCTGTCTCAATAAACCTATAGCTTACCCTATCATGGTGTCGTAAATATTGAATTGTCCAGCAGTTTACTTAACTGTGATTGTGACTAAAATAAAAATCACCACATAACAGCCAATAGAGAACAGACGTCGTTCACACAACACCTAACTTATGTTTTCCTGTTGGATATTTCTCCTTACATAGTTCCTCATGCAATGATACTGGAAATGTGATGGGCGGTGTATTTATTTAACGTCTTATCTCCCACTGTTCTAAATAGTGGAAAAACATCTGCCCCTAGGGGGCTACAGGAGAGGTGCTCGCTGGGTCCCACCCATTTCTCTAATAAGACGCTGCGCTCCCGAGTGCTCTCCCAGGGGTCGGTGTGCCCAGGGGACCTCCCAGAGGCGGTGGCGCCCCAAACCTCATTTCCAGTGGCGTCGGCGACTCCAGGGATTCTCCAGCGGCAGCGGCGATGTCTGGCGCCCTCCCTGGGGCCCTCGCAGGGGCAGTAGCACCAAAAGAGCTCTCCCAAGGGTGTCGGCGCCCCCAAGGGCCCTTCCAAGGGTAAAGACGCTCCCAGGGGCCCGCCAAGGGAAAGCAGCGACCCAAGGGGCCCTTCCATTTTCAGCAGCGAATCCAGAGTCATTCCCAGTTGCGTCAGAACATCGAGAGGCTTTCCCATGGGTATTGGCGCCTCTAGGGGCTCTCCCAGGGGTGTCGGCGCCCCCTGGGGCCATCCCAGAGACGGCAGGGACCCCAGGGGCCCTACCAAAGGCGTCCTGTCTCAATAAACCTATAGCTTACCCTATCATGGTGTCGTAAATATTGAATTCGTCCAGCAAGCTCTTACTTAACTGTGATTGGTGGACTAAAATAAAAATCTACCAAATAACAGCCAATAGGAGAACAGATCAGTCGTTCAGCACAACACCCCAATTTATGTTTTCCTGTTGGATATTTCCTCTCCTTTACATAGTTCCTCATGCGATGATACTGGAAATGTGATGGGCGGTGTATTTATTTAACGTCTTATCTCCCACTGTTCTAAATAGTGGAAAAACATCTGCCCCTAGGGGGCTACAGGAGCAGTGCTCCCTGGGTCCCACCCATTTCTCTAATAAGACGCTGCGCTCCCGAGTGCTCTCCCAGGGGTCGGTGAGCCCAGGGGACCTCCTAGGGAAGGAGGCTCCCCAAACCTCATTTCCAGTGGCGTCGGCGACTCCAGGCATTCTCCAGCGGCAGCGGCGATGTCTGGCGCCCTCCCTGGGGCCCTCGCAGGGGCAGTAGCACCTAAAGGGCTATCCCAAGGGTGTCGGCGCCCCCAAGGGCCCTTCCAAGGGCAAAGACGCTCCCAGGGGCCCGCCAAGGGAAAGCAGCGACCCAAGGGGCCCTTCCATTGTCAGCAGCGAATCCAGAGTCATTCCCAGTGGCGTCAGAACATCGAGAGGCTTTCCTAGGGGTAGTGGCGCCCCTAGGGGCTCTCCCAGGGGTGTCGGCGCCCCATGGGGCCATCCCAGAGACTGCAGGGACCCCAGGGGCCCTACCAAAGGCGTCCTGTCCCAATAAACCTATAGCTTACCCTATCATGGTGTCGTAAATATTGAATTCGCTAAGCAAGCTCTTACTTAACTGTGATTGGTGGACTAAAATAAAAATCTACCAAATAACAGCCAATAGGAGAACAGATCAGTCGTTCAGCACAACACCCCAACTTATGTTTTCCTGTTGGATATTTCCTCTCCTTTACATAGTTCCTCATGCGATGATACTGGAAATGTGATGGGCGGTGTATTTATTTAACGTCTTATCTCCCACTGTTCTAAATAGTGGAAAAACATCTGCCCCTAGGGGGCTACAGGAGAGGTGCTCGCTGGGTCCCACCCATTTCTCTAATAAGACGCTGCGCTCCCGAGTGCTCTCCCAGGGGTCGGTGTGCCCAGGGGACCTCCCAGAGGCGGTGGCGCCCCAAACCTCATTTCCAGTGGCGTCGGCGACTCCAGGGATTCTCCAGCGGCAGCGGCGATGTCTGGCGCCCTCCCTGGGGCCCTCGCAGGGGCAGTAGCACCAAAAGAGCTCTCCCAAGGGTGTCGGCGCCCCCAAGGGCCCTTCCAAGGGTAAAGACGCTCCCAGGGGCCCGCCAAGGGAAAGCAGCGACCCAAGGGGCCCTTCCATTTTCAGCAGCGAATCCAGAGTCATTCCCAGTTGCGTCAGAACATGGAGAGTCTTTCCCAGGGGTAGTGGCGCCCCTAGGGGCTCTCCCAGGGGTGTCGGCGCCCCCTGGGGCCATCCCAGAGACTGCAGGGACCCCAGGGGCCCTACCAAAGGCGTCCTGTCCCAATAAACCTATAGCTTACCCTATCATGGTGTCGTAAATATTGAATTCGCCCAGCAAGCTCTTACTTAACTGTGATTGGTGGACTAAAATAAAAATCTACCAAATAACAGCCAATAGGAGAACAGATCAGTCGTTCAGCACAACACCCCAACTTATGTTTTCCTGTTGGATGTTATTCTCCTTTACATAGTTCTCATGCGATGATACTGGAAATATGATGGGCGGTGTATTTTACATTTAACGTCTTATCTCCACTGTTCTAAATAGTGCAGAACAACTGCCCTATAGGGGCTACAGGAACAGTGCTCCTGGAAGCCCTCCCATTTCTCTTATAAGGTGCGGCGCTCCCAAGTGCTCTCCCAGGGGTCGGTGCGCCCTGGGGACCTCACAGGGGCGGTGGCGCCGCAAACCTCATTTCCAGTGAGGACGGCAACTCCAGGGACCCTCCTAGGGGCAGCAGCGATATCTGGCGCCCTCTAAGGGGCCCTCGCAGGGACAGTAGCACCCCAAGGGCTATCCCAAGGGTGTCGGCGACCCCAGGGGCTTTTCAAAGGGCAAAGACGCTCCCAGGGGCCCGCCAAGGGAAAGCAGCGACCCAAGGGGCCCTTCCATAGTCGCCGACGAACCCAGAGTCATTCCCAGTGGCGTCAGAACCTCCAGAGGCTTTTCCAGGTGCAGTGGCGCCCCAAGGGGCTCTTCCAGAGACAGCAGGGACCCCAGGGGCCTTACCAAAGGCGTCCTGTCCCAATAAACCTATAGCTTTCCCTATCATGGTGTCGAAAATATTGAATTCGTCCAGCAAGCTCTTACTTAACTGTGATTGGTGAACTAAAATAAAAATCTACCAAATAACAGCCAATAGGAGAACAGACCAGTCGTTCAGCACAACACCCCAACTTATGTTTTCCTGTTGGATATTTATTCTGCTTTACATAGTTCCTCATGCGATGATACTGGAAATGTGATGGGCGGTGTATTTATTTAACGTCTTATCTCCCACTGTCCTAAATTGTGCAATAACAACTGCCCCTAGGGGGGCTACAGGAACAGTGCTCCCTGGGGCCCTCCCATTTCTCTTATAAGGTGCGGCCCTCCCGAGTGCTCTCCCAGGGGTCGGTGCGCCCTGGGAGACTCCCAGGGGCGGTGGCGCCCCAAACTGCATTTCCAGTGGCGTCGGCGACTCCTGGGACCCTCCTAGGGGCAGCAGCGATCTCTGGGAATGACTCTGGGTTCGCTGCCGACAATGGAAGGGCCCCTTGGGTCGCTGCTATCCCTTGGCGGGCCCCTGGGAGCGTCTTTGCCCTTGGAAGGGCCCTTGAGGGCGCCGACACCCTTGGGAGAGCTCTTTTGGTGCTACTGCCCCTGCGAGGGCCCCAGGGAGGGCGCCAGACATCGCCGCTGCCGCTGGAGAATCCCTGGAGTCGCCGACGCCACTGGAAATGAGGTTTGGGGCGCCACCGCCCCTGGGAGGTCCCTGGGCACACCGACCCCTGGGAGAGCACTCGGGAGCGCAGCGTCTTATTAGAGAAATGGGTGGGACCAGGGAGCACTGCTCCTGTAGCCCCCTAGGGGCAGATGTTTTTCCACTATTTAGAACAGTGGGAGATAAGACGTTAAATAAATACACCGCCCATCACATTTCCAGTATCATCGCATGAGGAACTATGTAAAGGAGAGGAAATATCCAACAGGAAAACATAAGTTGGGGTGTTGTGCTGAACGACTGATCTGTTCTCCTATTGGCTGTTATTTGGTAGATTTTTATTTTAGTCCACCAATCACAGTTAAGTAAGAGCTTGCTGGACGAATTCAATATTTACGACACCATGATAGGGTAAGCTATAGGTTTATTGGGACAGGACGCCTTTGGTAGGGCCCCTGGCGTCCCTGCCAAATCTGGGATGGCCCCAGGGGGCGCCGACACCCCTGGGAGAGCCCCTAGGGGCGCCACTACCCCTGGGAAAGCCTCTCGATATTCTAACGCCACTGAGAATGACTCTGGATTCGCTGCTGTAAATGGAAGGGCCCCTTGGGTCGCTGCTTTCCCTTGGCGGGCCCCTGGGAGCGTCTTTACCCTTGGAAGGGCCCTTGGGGGCGCCGACACCCTTGGGATAGCCCTTTTGGTGCTACTGCCCCTGCGAGGGCCCCAGGGAGGGCGCCAGACATCGCCGCTGCCGCTGGAGAATCCCTGGAGTCGCCGACGCCACTGGAAATGAGGTTTGGGGCGCCAGCGCCCCTGCGAGGTCCCCTGGGCACACCGACCCCTGGGAGAGCACTCGGGAGCGCAGCGTCTTATTAGAGAAATGGGTGGGACCCAGGGAGCACTGCTCCTGTAGCCCCCTAGGGGCAGATGTTTTTCCACTATTTAGAACAGTGGGAGATAAGACGTTAAATAAATACACCGCCCATCACATTTCCAGTATCATCGCATGAGGAACTATGTAAAGGAGAGGAAATATCCAACAGGAAAACATAAGTTGGGGTGTTGTGCTGAACGACTGATCTGTTCTCCTATTGGCTGTTATTTGGTAGATTTTTATTTTAGTCCACCAATCACAGTTAAGTAAGAGCTTGCTGGGCGAATTCTATATTTACGACACCATGATAGGGTAAGCTATAGGTTTATTGGGACAGGACGCCTTTGGTTGGGCCCCTGGGGTCCCTGCAGTCTCTGGGATGGCCCCAGGGGGCACCGACACCCCTGGGAGAGCCCCTAGGGGCGCCACTACCCCTGGGAAAGCCTCTCGATGTTCTGACGCCACTGGGAATGACTCTGGATTCGCTGCTGACAATGGAAGGGCCCCTTGGGTCGCTGCTTTCCCTTGGCGGGCCCCTGGGAGCGTCTTTGCCCTTGGAAGGGCCCTTGGGGACGCCGACACCCTTGGGATAGCCCTTTTGGTGCTACTGCCCCTGCGAGGGCCCCAGGGAGGGCGCCAGACATCGCCACTGCCGCTGGAGAATGCCTGGAGTCGCCGACGCCACTGGAAATGAGGTTTGGGGCGCCACCGCCCCTAGGAGGTCCCCTGGGTGCACCGACCCCTGGGAGAGCACTCGGGAGCGTATCACCTTATTAGAGAAATTGGAGGGCCCCAGCGAGCACTGTTCCTGTAGCCCCCCTAGGGGCAGTTGTTTTTGCACTATTTAGAACAGTGGGAGATAAGACGTTAAATAAATACACCGCCCATCACATTTCCAGTATCATCGCATGAGGAACTATGTAAAGGAGAGGAAATATCCAACAGGAAAACATAAGTTGGGGTGTTGTGCTGAACGACTGATCTGTTCTCCTATTGGCTGTTATTTGGTAGATTTTTATTTTAGTCCACCAATCACAGTTAAGTAAGAGCTTGCTGGACGAATTCAATATTTACGACACCATGATAGGGTAAGCTATAGGTTTATTGAGACAGGACGCCTTTGGTAGGGCCCCTGGGGTCCCTGCAGTCTCTGGGATGGCCCCAGGGGGCGCCGACACCCTTGGGAGAGCCCCTAGGGGCGCCACTACCCCTGGGAAAGCCTCTCGACGTTCTGACGCCACTGGGAATGACTCTGTTTTCGCTGCTGACAATGGAAGGGCCCCTTGGGTCGCTGCTTTCCCTTGGCGGGCCCCTGGGAGCGTCTTTGCCCTTGGAAGGGCCCTTGGGGGCACCGACACCCTTGGGATAGCCCTTTAGGTGCTACTGCCCCTGCGAGGGCCCCAGGGAGGGCGCCAGACATCGCCGCTGCCGCTGGAGAATGCCTGGAGTCGCCGACGCCACTGGAAATGAGGTTTGGGGCGCCACCGCCCCTGGGAGGTCCCCTGGGCACACCGACCCCTGGGAGAGCACTCGCTAGCGCAGCGTCTTATTAGAGAAATGGGTGGGACCCAGGGAGCACCTCTCCTGTAGCCCCCTAGGGGCAGATGTTTTTGCACTATTTAGAACAGTGGGAGATAAGACGTTAAATAAATACACCGCCCATCACATTTCCAGTATCATCGCATGAGGAACTATGTAAAGGAGAGGAAATATCCAACAGGAAAACATAAGTTGGGGTGTTGTGCTGAACGACTGATCTGTTCTCCTATTGGCTGTTATTTGGTAGATTTTTATTTTAGTCCACCAATCACAGTTAAGTAAGAGCTTGCTGGGCGAATTCAATATTTACGACACCATGATAGGGTAAGCTATAGGTTTATTGAGATAGGACGCCTTTGGTAGGGCCCCTGGGGTCCCTGCAGTCTCTGGGATGGCCCCAGGGGGCGCCTACACCCCTGGGAGAGCCCCTGGGGGCGCCACTACCCCTGGGAAAGCCTCTCGATGTTCTGACGTCACTGGGAATGACTCTGGGTTCACCGCCGACAATGGAAGGGCCCCTTGGGTCGCTGCTTTCCTTTGGCGGGCCCCTGGGAGCGTCTTTGCCCTTGGGAGGGACCTAGGGAGCACTGTTCCTGTAGCCCCCTAAGGGCAGTTGTTTTTGCACTATTTAGAACAGTGGGAGATAATTATACAGTAACAACTATCATATATTTTATTCCAATCTAATTTTGTAAACTGTTTTTTATTCATTTTACATATATTTTTTCTAATTTTCTTATGCAATACAGACTCATATTAATATTTTATTTATAAGAACGATCTGACGAGGGTGTGAGGGTGATGAATGGTGAGGGTAGAGCGATGACAGCGCCACCAGTCACTTCTTAAACCTCTATATACACTGATTATCTCTTATTCATCCTGTTTGCCTTCTTGTAGTTACACCTGCGTAGTTTCTTGCCCTCCACCCGTAGCTTCCTCATGGTGTACCTGTATCGCTGGATTTGTATTCTGATCTGACTCTTCTTAACCATCAGACACAGCTTCTCCAGTCCTTCCTCTAGCTGGTCTTCACTGCCCATCGCCTAAGAGACAGAGAGTCGGGTGTCACTGATGATCTTATGTTAAATGGGCAAGATCTGACAGTGTTTGTTGTTTGTGTGTTGTATGTTTGGTGTAAGATCTGACACTCATTATTGTTTGTGTGTTGTATGTTTGGTGTAAGATCTGACACTCATTATTGTTTGTGTGTTGTATGTTTGGTGTAAGATCTGACACTCATTATTGTTTGTGTGTTGTATGTTTGGTGTAAGATCTGACACTCATTATTGTTTGTGTGTTAGGTGTTTGGTAAGATCTGGACACTCATTATTGTTTGTGTGTTGTATGTTTGGTGTAAGATCTGACACTCATTATTGTTTGTGTGTTGTATGTTTGGTGTAAGATCTGACACTCATTATTGTTTGTGTGTTGTAGCGTTTGGTGTAAGATCTGACACTCATTATTATTGTGTGTGTTGTATGTTTGGTGTAAGATCTGACACTCATTATTGTTTGTGTGTCGTGTGCTTACAACAAAACACAGAGACACTAGAAAATTGACATCTATTTTACACACCTACATATAAACTACTTATTTAAGCGTTTAAGTGAGTATATATCAAGATATAAGTAAGTATAAGTGAGTATAAGTGACTTACAGTGAGGGAAACAGTAGGTTTAGTACGTCTGCTAGGTACTGTGAGGGTCACTTGATCCCAGAACGCCCCGCCCACTGTCTCCGTCAGGATCTCCGTCAACATGGACTCAAACTGTGAAGACGAAAGTAGTGCTGATGGTAGTCTCTCTCTCTCTCTCTCTCTCTCTCTCTCTCTCTCTCTCTCTCTCTCTCCACACACACACTCCCTACCCTCCATCCCCCATCCCCACACACACACTTCCACTCCCACACACTCCCTCCCCCCCCACATCCCCATTCCCCCCCCAAGACCTTACCTCAGCCTCGTTCCTCAACAGAGCTTTCCTTCTGCCACCTATCACACTCATCTTAACGTTCTTGTAGACAGGATTCTGAGGCGCGACCAACACCTCTGTAGGGGTAGATGAAGGAAGGGTAGATTAGTAAGGGGTAGATGAAGGAAGGGTAGATTAGTAAAGGGTAGATGAAGGAAGGGTAGATTAGTAAAGGGTAGATGAAGGAAGGGTAGATTAGTAAGGGGTAGATGAAGGAAGGGTAGATTAGTAAAGGGTAGATTAGTAAAGGGTAGATGAGATACGGGTAAATCCGACTTCCCAATCCCACTCCAGTCCACACCTGCACCCCCCCACTCCCTAATGCCTTCCTATTTAACACCCCATCACCCCGCTCTCCCCTCCTTAATCCTACTCCCTAATCCCTACTAAATACTCCTCAAATCTCCCTCACTGAATCTTAATCCCTAAATCATAACATTAATCCCCTCCTTAATGCTACTCCCCCAGTTCCTCCCTAGCAATCTCCCTCCCCAGCCTCCTTACTCCCTCATTCCCTCCCTAGCAATCCCCCTCCCCAGCCTCCTTACTCCCTCATTCCCTCCCGAGCAATCCCCCTCCCCAGCCTCCTTACTCCCTCATTCCCTCCCTAGCAATCCCCCAGGACGTACCATCTGTTGTGAAGTCCAATACCCAGCCGATAGGACTGACGGAGGCGCTGAAGTGGAGGCGGTAGGAGGAACCTGCGTCAGCGATAGCAAGATCATTTAACGTGACGCTGGTGATGTTGGCGTCCTGAGCTGTGAATCTGTGAGGGTGTCAGAGGGTGTTAGTGGGTGTGGAAGAGGAGGGTGGGTATGGGAGAGGAGGGTGGGTGTGAGATAGGAGGGTGGGTGTGGAAGAGGAGGGGTGGGGTGAGGAGGAGAGGAGGGTGGGGTGGAGAGAGGAGGGGTGGGTGTGGAGAGAGGAGGGTGGGTGAGAGAGGAGGGGTGGGTGAGAGAGGAGGTGGGGTGGGAAGAGGAGGGTGGGTGTGGAGAGAGGAGAGGGGTGAGGAGAGGAGGGTGGGTGTGGGAGGGGAGGGTGGGGGAGGGAGGGTGGGGTGGGGGAGGTGTGGGAGGGGTGAGGGTGGGTGGGAGAGGAGGGTGGTGTGGGAGAGGAGGTGGGTGTGAGAGGTGAGGGTGGGTGGGGAGGGGGGAATTATGAGTGTGTTGGTGTATTGGAGTGAGTGTGAGGGAGTGTAGAGTGTGTGAATGAGTCAGTTTGTGGAGGTGTGTGCTGTCTACTGCTGTCTATTCGATGTCTGTCTGTTGTCTGCTGTTTACTGATGTCTGTCTGTCTGTCTGCTGTCGTTACTCACGTTTTTTCTCCTGTCAACGAGCTCCTGTACTTCCTGTCACTCAGTAACTCGACGCTTCCTGTCATTGTCTGGCCCTGTGGGGAGAAAACAAGACGTGAGAGAGAGAGAAATAAAGAGAGACAAAGAGATAGAGAGAGAGAGAGAGAGAGAGAGAGAGAGAGAGAGAGAGAGACAGTAAACTTTTCTCCGTTAGTACAAAATATCAAAGCAAACAAATTAACTATCTCACCAGTTAGGTTAGAGACGAATCAGCTTATCTCTCCCTCCTTTCTTTCTCACACACTCTCTCTCTCTCTCTCTCTCACCTGTAGGCTTAGATGGTTCTTAATTATCTCACCTGCAAGACAGATGGTTCAACAGGTTCGCCAGAGTCATCGTCCACTAGGGTGAGGTTGAGTGAGAACACGTCCCCGGCCACCAGTACGTCGGGGTATACAGCCATCGTGAACACCACCTTCTTCTCCTGGGCCCTGTGGGTGTAGGAGGAGGGAGGTGGTGTTAGGGTCATCTTGTTGTTTACTTATCTGTCTATCTGTCTATTACTATTTATGGTGATCTGTCTGTGTTTTGTTTTCTCTCCGTCTCTCTATTTAGCTCTTTCTTTTAATGTGTGGAGGGATCGATAGATTGAGCGATGGATCGATAAACAGAAAGAATGAGACAAGGTTCGATGCTATCCAACACCCTCGAGTACCTGCTTGAAGGAGACGTCTAAGGGGGGGGGGTGACACGTCCGTCAATAGTACCTAATTGCAGGCGGCGTCGAGACTCAAAATTAAGAGAAGAGATTCTAGGACCTACCTGAAGGTGTTGTTAAGACCTATTGTGAGGGTTGGTGCGGTGTCCGGGTAAGTGAAGCTGAAGGAGAGGTTGTAGAGATCGCCGGCGGTGTCCACGAAGAGGTCAGTAAAGATGGCAGCCCCCTCCGTGTAAGGCACCGAGCTAGTCCCCAGGAGAGAGGCACCGTCGGGGCCTCCTTCAAGTGTGGCCGTTATCATCCAGGGGTCGCTGCTGTGACCCAGAGACTTTATTTTCGAGCCCTAGGAGAGAGAAGGTGAAGTGAGACCATGTAGTGAGTGTTTATTGTCAGAGAGAGAGAGAGAGAGAGAGAGAGAGAGAGAGAGACTCACCTCGCTATTCTGGACGGAGATGGAGGGTTGAGAGTCGAAGAGTGTGTAGGTGGTGATGGTGGCTGGGACGCCCTGTAATAAAGTGGCTGCCGAGGGGTGTTCAAAAGTCTGGGCCTGCAGGCTTTTGTTGAGGGCTTCCTGTTCTTCCTGTTGCTGTAAGTTGCTGAACAGTTCTTCTCCCTCGTTGACCTGAGTTCCGAACTCCTGCGTCGCCGGACCTGTTGGTTCCTTCGGGGGCTGAACGGGATCACTGACCTGAAATTTACGTAGTACATGACCGCTGTCCCTCAAGTTATTATCACATATCAGGTGTCATCGAGGACTCCAAACTCTCGGGTGATCTAAGTTACTGACTGAAATATGAATCATTCATCACAAATGTTTACTGACGATGCTAAGTTATTTAGAGAAATTAAAAACCAAACGGACTGTGAAGCGCTGCAAGAAGATTTCTGTCAACTTCGGGAGTGGTCAAAATAATGACTGCTAAGATTCAACGTCACGAAATGCAAGAGGATGCACCTGGGTCGTACCAACAATAAGGAGGCGTATCACATGTCCCAACGGGACGAAGAAACAGCATTAACGGAGACTGGATGTGAAAAGGACCTGGGTGTGTATGTTGACAATGAACTGAAGTTCTCGGACCATTGTGAGAAGAAGGTGAATCAAGCAACGAAACTAGTAGGGGCTTTCCCGGCTGGAGTACTGTCACCCCGTCTGGGCCCCGAGATACTCTAGAGACTGTCATGTGATTGAAAATGTCCAAAGGAAGGCCAGGAGACTGCTGCCAGCACTTCGGCACCTCGGGAACCATGAAAAACTAGAGCGCCTACAGTTGCCAAGCTTATACTATAGGCAGGAAAGGGATGACTAAATAGAAGTTTATAAACATCTCAGAGGACACTACTCAGTCAAGAGTGTTCATACCTGGAACTGGTGGACGCCCGCCCCACTACAGGTTACACAAGTCCAGAAAACTGTCAGGACAAACTTTTGGGAGTGAAAATTGCAAACTCTTGGAACAATTTGCCAGAGAGTGTTGTGACGGCACCGAGTGTGAGCTATTTCAAGACCAGATTTGACCAACACTGGAGCAGGTTCAGATACATTCAGGAACCCGTACATGCCCAGTAATTGCCAACAGTGCGTTACAGAGACGTGACCGACCACTCAAGCTGCTGACAGGTCGATCAGTGGTGAAGGGGATAAAGTAAAGTATCAGAGCAGGTGTACTGTACCTCTAATGAAGCGAGGGTGAGGTTACAGGCTGTACACCCATCACCCTGGAAGAGGTTGACGACCTTCACTACGGCGTTCAACAGGTCATCGTAGGTCAATTCTTGGCCACTGGAATTGCTGGCGGCAACGTTGTTTCCATCCTCGCTCTCGGCTGGGGCATTTCCCACCTCGAACTGTAGTGAGAAGGGCAAGTGCACACAGGAGTAAGTTGGGGATAGAGTTGAGGGATTTAGAACACACTGTTTGGCTGAGAGGAAATATGAAGAATATTGTTGTATGGAGAAGTTATCTTTTAGTAACAAAGGCCCAAATGTTACCAATTTTCTATACTGGGAATATAACAAAACAGAACTTGCAAGAGTTACTACCTGATATTGCACTGTTTCGGTAGAGCTCCTTCTGCGCCTTCTCCCGGAGTCCTCGCGGATGATATCAGCGACCCTGATATTCTCAGAGGACACTCCCAGGAGGTCGGCCATGTTCTGTACGATATTCTCGTCGTAAATTTCGTCTGGGCTGACAACGAGGCCGGTGGTGAGGATGACGACGGGTGATGTCTTGATGTCGATGACGTGGCCGCCGCGGATCACAAGATGGAGGAACTTCTCAGCCCTCTGCAGGTAGTTGGTGCCTACAGCCTGTGGTGACGTGAGGGAGAGAGGTGGTGCTGGTGAGATCAGGTAAGGAAATTTGTTTACAGAGATGTACGAGTACAGTATATAAGCATGAAACCGACTTTTGTATTACTTTTGTATTATTGACAGTTTGGATGGACGTGGATATACACAAGAAACTCGTCTCCCGACAAGAACCTACGTCAGTGAGTGTAGGGAAGTACTGCTCTGGGTTGTTCGGGTCCTCGGGGAGCAGCTGGTACTTCGGTGGGTACTTGGTCGTGTCTATGTTCGTGGGTGGTACGTAAGTATCGTCCACGTACACGTCGTAGCGCTGCGTCTTGGGGAAGAAGAGACGCACCACCACCATCTCGCTGGGGTGGGCGTGCAGCAGGTGGAAGCGGATTACCTGTAGGTGCAACAGATGGTGGTGGTAAGGTGTCTCAGGGCGCGACAGGTGATGGAAAGATTTATTCAACGTACTAACTCACTCTCCCTTAGACATGTATATTCCTTACAAGTATCCTCACCAATACACCCTTCTTATGCACCTCCTCTATGCCTCCCTGTACCTCCTACCTGTAAGTGGTCCATCTACTCCTTCCTACACTTATACAGTTAAGGATCTCTACTCTAGGTCCTCCTTCTTGAGAGGGTCGTCTACACCTCCTCTGGTTTGTGATCCTCCAGGTTTTGTGGCCACTAAGTCCTCAAGACTCCTACTCTCACCCCCCGACCTGTGAGGACTCTTCCCTTCTATATTTAAGGAACCTCCAGCTAGTGGGTGTCCTCCGTGGGCCCTCCAGACCTCCTACCTGTGGAGGGGTGCCGGTCATGGCCATCTCGTAGATGGTGTCCACAGCAACGACGGAGTAGAAAGTCGATATACGCTCCTGGCAGGTGTAGCCCATACACCAGCCTCGGTCCATGGGGCCGTTCACCAGGTCCACGTAGCCGTTGGTGCCTGGTGGTGCAGGAGGACATCGTCAGGGCATAAGTGTGGTTACAGGAGAACACATAACGGTTTGGTGTACAGAGAAAGTTTCTAATAATAGACTGTAAGGTGAACATGTCTTTGAACTTTAGACAATAAAGAAAGTAGAGAGAGTAAGCTTTATGTTAAGTGTCAATAAGATAAAGATACTGAGGACGAAAATGTAAGTTGGAGTCACTGAACATAACAGTTATTAAACTGATAGTCACCTGGGTTAGCGATGAGGGCGATGGGCGAGACGCGGCGGATCTCTGTATCGGAGTCGAGACTCTCGAAGACCAACATGCGGTGACGGAGGTTGGTGCACCTCCACGCCTGCCACGCCGCCATCTGGGTGCACGACTCGTCCCTTATGATACCTGCGGCATCCAGCCAGGGTCAACAAGGGTCAGGAGCATCCCAGGTGCCTACTATATTTACGTAGCTACGAGAGTTAAAGGACTTGGAAAGTTAAATAATACCTATGAGGCCAGAGTGGTGGAGGACCAGAGGCCACCACCACTCACCCAGAATGAATTCAACTGTGGCTAAAAGAAGAATCATCTTTATTGACCCTTTAAAGCTCGTCCTCGAATAAAGCCTCGAGGATGAAGTCAACAGAGGTCGCACCCGAACTGATACGTAATGAAAAACTTGAACTTAAGACAAGAAAATGAAGAGGAAGCCACAAGAAGGTTAAGGTCTTGTCTGCCAATAGAAAACTTGCCCTTCACAACCTCATGAAAATTTGTTTTCATGTACCACTAAGCTTCCCAGGTGAACAGAAGTCAACCTACTACAGTGTGGCACAGGACTAGGCCAGTGAGATCACGTGATATCAACTCTCAGCTCACCTTTGTTGGGGAACTTCTCAGACGCGGGGATCTGGGAGCCATCAGACCGCTGCTTCAGTGAGACGGGGATCCTGTAGTCACCGACGCCGTGGGACCTGTCACCGTCCCACTCGTGCTCCGCCTCCGAGATCGCCGTCGCGTTTACCGACCCTGACGAAGAGGTGAGATTTTTATATCGGTTCTACACACACTACACCCTACACCCATAAACTCACCCACTCTACACCCTAACACCCAGGAAATCACCCACTCTACACCCTACCACCCAGGAACTCACCTAGGAGAGAGCCATCCATGTCTTGCAGCACCACCTTCTTCAGACCATCACAGTCCATATCAACACAGTCGGAGGGGTTGACGCGGCCCAGGTTAGCTCTGTGGGAGGAACCAGTCAAGTGTGAACGTAGAGACCAGCCTGAGTTATGAGGTGGACACGTATACTATGAGGACTATGGTGAGGGATAATGAAGGAAAGATAGGGAGAGAGAGAGAGAGAGAGATAAAGATCCAGACAAGCAGACAGACAGACAGACAGACACACACAAAGAGACAGACCATAAACAACAAAACCACACCACCAAGACTCACCTGTGGAAAAAGAGGTAATTATCCTCAGGTGTATCAACAAAAGTGAGCTCGCTAGTGAACACAGGATGGATGCCGTCGTCAGATTCCTTGTTGGTCAGGATTGCAACGTCATGTCCACAACTACGAGTGCCGAAGCTAACAAAGATGACATTGTTGACGTAGGTGGCACCGTAAAGGGCCGGGTAACTGGAGGCCTCATTGAACTTGTGTTTGGGTGCCACTGTGAAGAGTTTGGTGGTCATGAGTCACGGTGTATCGTATTACAACCGACCACAACAAACTTACTATTCACAACGTATCGTAAGAGAAATTATAAAAAAACACCTTACACAGGAAACATTGTATTCACAGTGTATCGTACTACAATCGACCACAACAAACTTACTATTGGTGCTAGACATGAAGGAGGCGAACAGGAGGCCGGTGTTACCATCATCCACACCTCCTTTCCAAAAGACGTCGTGGAAAGACTCATAGGTGTCCTGGAAGCTGGAAGTAGAATCATGGTACTCACAGCTGTAGGAGGGAGATGCCCCGACCATCAAGCTATTCTCAATAATGGCGGTCTTGGGGAAAGCTTGGTGGGTGAGGGCAGGAGGGGAGTACACCAGTGGATTCACCCCAAGCTTACTGTCGACGACCATCACCTGAGAACGTGGGGATTAACATATTGGTTAGCTCTGATAGGGATTAGGGACATTTCTAACACAATAAAAAGCCTAAGGGACATTACTCACAGACTAAATGCATCAACAACACCCCTAAGAGACTAACACAACTACTTATGCAAAACCGAATCACTATACGACGCCATTTTATCTCACTCAGACTGAAATAACAACAACAATCCTTTATTTGAGTATAGGACCTCGTAGGATCAGGATATACGTGTCGTAGAAGGGGGTGTATATCCTTACGTCTGAGAGGATGAAGCTGGCGTAGTGTTGCATGTAGAAAGCGGTATCCCACACCCTCCAGGCGTAGAAGTCATTGAGGCGACGACATTCATCTGCTGGCCCATTTCCTCCCTTACTCCAGAGCTGAGGGAGGATAGGTGTGCAGGTTAGAGTGTTAGGAAGGACAGATGTAGAGGTTAGAGTACCAGTGGGGACAGGTGTGTGAGAGTACCAGGGAGGACAGGTGTAAAAGTGTTAAAGTGGGACAGGTGTCAATATAATTACCCATAAGACAGATGTTTTACAGATAGATCAAAATAACTTCATCTTCCTTGTAAAATTAACATCAAAATAATAAGATCCACGAACAACAAGACACACAACCTCCTGGATTAACACACGCCAGTAAACACCAACACCTCCTTCGTCAGGATAATCTCACCAGGACGCCGAAGGTAGCAGAGTGGACTTCATTGTTGCTCCAATTGGTGGGGTCCTCACAATACTCTCCATAGGTCCTGTAGCCAGCCTGTTCCGATCCTGAAAATAACCAGATCATCATTATTTCCTCCTTGTTTCCCTTCCTTACCACACAGACAGACAGACAGACGGACAGAGAGAGACACATACATACATACACACGGACGCGGGAACTCACCAGCCACTACATTGTCTTCTAGAACTGTCCCTGAGGCTTTATTGAGATCGAATCCACCAAACCAGTCCAAGTTCTGTGACTCCTCGCGGCCATTGTAGGTCCCAGGGAAGAGCATGACGGAGATGAGGTTGTCTCTGAAGGTGTTCTCCGCGCTGTCGTCCCTGATGCCTGAGGAGGAACAAGAGAGAGGAGTTAGTAAGAGGTAGAGGAATACGTGCTTGTAAGAGAGATAGAGACAAAGAGAGAGAGAGAGAGAGAATAGGGGAGATAGAACAAGCAAGTGTGGGTTTCTGTTCAGTAAGACAACCCACACAGATGGAAATAAGATCAAATTCAATCTTTCTCAGCCCATTCAGCCCACACTTACCAGAGCCCACGGTGTGATAGACGACGCTAGATTCTACAGTGATGTTGTCGGAGCCGAAGAACCCGAGCGCGGCGTTGTAGTTCACGTTGAAGGAGCATTTCTTGACGTAGTTTGAGCCGTCGTCTACCCCGAGGCCGTGGAAGGCGAGGGAGAAGCGAGGATCGTCAGTGTCCGTGAAGCCAAACTGACCGACGTTCTTGAATTCTACACCAGAGAGCTTGGCACGACCTAGGGGAGATAAAATGGGAGTTAGGTCAACGTGTGTGTGTGTGTGTGTGTGTGTGTGTGTGTGTGTGTGTGTGTGTGTGTGTGTGTGTGTGTACGTGTGTGTGTGTGTGTGTGTGTGTGTGTGTGTGTGTGTGTGTGTGTGTGTCTGTGTCTGTGTGTGTACGTGTGTGTGTCTGTGTGTGTGCGTGTGTCTGTGTGTGTACGTGTGTGTGTGTGTATGTGTGTGTCTGTGTGTGTAGTTTTAAAAGTACTCAACACTTTCACTTACCACCTATATGACTCATCCACGCACCTCAACCCCTCATCCACCACCTATTTGACTCATCCACGCACTCAACGCCAATAAGACTCATCCACACGCACTCCAATCCTTCATCCACCAGCTGTTATACTCACCCACATAATCCACACCATCCTCATTGAATCGGGAGACGAGGATGCGGGCGCCGAAGCTGTCTTGCTGTAGGTCAGGGTAGTCATTCCCTTCTATGACGATATTGTGAGTGAGTAGACCGACCTCACCCGCCAGTGTGTAAGTCCTTGTGGTACCCGTCACTGTGTGGGTCTCACCTGTCGAGGACGCCAAGGAAGGTGATGTTATAATTGAAGAGAGAGAGAGAGAGAGAGAGACATCCAAGGGCGCTTCTCACTTATTAGAACAGCGATGAACAAGCATATGAGCAAATAAATGTCGTAGCAAAGAACAGACCAACAGTTCGAACACCTAGAAAGAAAACGAACAAGTCTGAAAGCTATTAGAGAAAACGAATAAAGTTTAAGGGTAACTTACCTAGATGGTCGTAACTCAGAGGGCTGTCGAGGGTTAGGACAGACCCAGATACACCCGTCACTGTCCTCACCTCTGTCTCCAACGCTTCTTTCCCAGTCGCTGTCACCATAACCTGTGGGATATGAAAGATGTTAAAGGTTACGTTAATGGCTTATAATGGACAACAGAAGGTTCAGAACTGTTAGAAATGGCGGGAAAACATTATTAAAACGTCATAAACTTGAGTTATAGGTGCCAGAGAGGGTAATTGATGAGGCCAGATGTAATCCAAGTGATAGTTAAGGGGCTAAGGGTATAATTAATAAGGTAGATGGAGAGTTAAAGAGTTAGAGAGGGAGTTAAGGGTAGTTAGTGAATTATAAATCACTAAAGGAATTAAGGAACAAATCTACATACCTCTTTGTTGAGCCATGAGGCGCTGGCGGGCTGAGCAAGCGTGAGCTGGGAGTCTCCTGCGGTGGCTGTGGCTCCTAACTTGACCCAAGTCCTCCCTGTTACCTGCCCGTGGAGGGACAGCTGCCCGAACACACCTGTAAACATACGACTGGGTCACTACAGGTGTTAGAATGACCTCATCTATGTAATTTAGTGACAAAATCACCGCGGAGATAATTGAACAGGTGTAAATAGCTGATTAAAAATAACCTAATGTTCTATAAACTTACCTATTAACTTACCTATGACTTTGTTTATGATTTACCTAAACCCATGCCTTCACACTTACCCACAGCCTTCCAGCCCACACTCGGTACGCCGTTGGGCATGGGCATGTCAACGTTGTCTGGGTCATTAGGGTCAAGGGTGCCACGGAGGACGATGTTGAGGTTATTGGTGAAGGGCGACTCCTCTGAGAACCCGGCCACCACACTGCCACCCTGGAGGAGTGCCAAGTCAACATCTATTACTTTAATGCCAAATAAACAAGTATTGATTCTCTTGAGTGCCAAAAAAACCCTGCTGTACTTCTCTTGAGTGCCAAAATAACCTTCTGTCCCTCTCTGGAGTGCCAAGTAAACCTATAGTGCCTCTCTGGAGTGCCAAGTAAACCTATAGTGCCTCTCTGGAGTGCCAAGTAAACCTATAGTGCCTCTCTGGAGTACCAAGTAAACCTATAGCGCCTCTCTGGAGTGCCAAGTAAACCTTCTATATCCTAGTGCCAAATGAACCTTCCATTATAGTGCCACATGAACCTTTACTACTCTACAGTGCCAGATAATAACCATTTACTCGACAGTGCCACTCACATAGGGTCACAGGGCACACCATCAGGTTCAGAGTACCCCCAGGTAAGTTAGTGTCCCTCACCTGTATGTAAATGATGGTGGTGTTGAAGACATGGTCCATGGTGTCCTCAAACTCTAGAGTACCATAAACTCGGACACGGCCTAATGGAGGGGTCACGGTGTCCACAGTGACCCACATGCCTGAAGAGATAAACACACGTGTCCAGATTATGTCCAAGAAGAAGAGCTAATTAAGGTGGGGGTGGGGGGGGAAATGTCCAATACGTGTCCTAGAGAAGAAAATTACTCATTTAAGATTGTTCTAGATGTCCTTACATGTCCCTAAAAAAAACAAGAACAAATTTCACGTTATTCTACAGTAAATGTCCAATTATGTCAAAAAAACACCAATTACAGATTATTTTTAGTGTCCACGTGTGTCCTAACTGAGAGGCTGACACGGTGATCTCGGGATGGTTCAGGTGACGTTGTAATCTTTTGATGTCCTGAATAAGACAACTTGGTGTCCTATTAATATCTATAAGGAATATATTTCTCAACTCTTACCATGACGTCACAAATCTCACCCTGACGTCATAAATCTTATCCCTGACGTCACAAATCCCCTCCTCATGTCACAATTTTCCCTCTGACGCCACAACTCTCACCCTGACGTCACAATTCCCACCCTGACGTCACAATTCCCACCCTGACGTCACAATTTTTCACCCTGACGTCACAACTCTCTTCCTGACGTCATAAATCTCACCTTGGGGAATGACAATCTCGTCTCCTTCTACAGGTAACCCATAGACACTCTCAGACGGGTGGCCTCCGGATCCCACAGGTACCTCCTTCCAGGTCTCTACGTCTGACCACTTAAACGTGACACTTGGCCTCCCCGTGGGTACAGGTGGAGGTGTGGGGAGGATACAGTCTGTGTATTTACACCTGAAAGGAGACCAACACGTTGTTATTCATGGGTAACAGGTATTAATGGGTGGGCTATGTATTAAGGGACAAGGTAAACAGAACAGGTGTTAGGGGGAGTCTACTGGGGGACAATGTAAACAACAGGTGTTAGGGGGTAAGTCATGTACTGGGGGACAATGTAAACAACAGGTGTTAATAAACGAGCTGTGTACTAAAGAACAATGTAAACAGATTAGCTTTAAGGGAGCAATATACTATTAAAGTGATCTAGTGTTTACTGAGGTGCAATGTAAACACACAACATCTGTAGGAATAGGAATTAGTGTTTACCCAGTGATGTAAACAAGACTAGAACGCGTGTTTCTTCCAAGTTTAAACCAAAACAGACTCACTAGTTTACCCTAACAGTATAGCCAGACAGATACTAATTTAGACAGTGTAGCCAGACAGACGCTCAACCCAGACAGTGTAACCAGACATACACTCAACCCAGACAGTGTAACCAGACATACACTCAACCCAGACAGTGTAACCAGACATACACTCAACCCAGACAGTGTAACCAGACATACACTCAACCCAGACAGTGTAACCAGACATACACTCACCTGTACACTCCGAAGTCAATTCGTCTATTACTACCTGCACTTCTCTCGTCAAAGATGGCTGACCTACGCCTCTCAGTTGCTACATTATTCGACACTGTAACATACAATAGATAGATAGATTAGATAGATAGATTATATAGAATTAGATATTATCATAGTTATATATGTAGGTAAAGTGTCGCCTCCTTCCTACTTACCCCTCAGTAGGTCAAGCTCGGCCCCCTCCCCCACTTACCCAGATAGGTCATGGTGCGTGTGTCATTATTCCAGTAGTAGTCACCATGGAAACCTGTGGTCGAGTCAGGTATGGTGTCGCTGCTGTTCCTCTCAGTGTTGGTCGTGCTGCGTGAAGGAAGACACGGCAAGTTAGATCGAGCTGTTAATACGTGTGATTGTTGGTGATTGTGGAGGGGTTATTTACGACTGGGGGGAGTGTTGTGGGGAGTTATTTACGAAGATTAGGGTGTTCTAAGGAGGTAATTAACGATCACCATCAACAGGAGAGAAGGGAGTGGTTACCTGAAGCCATCTGGTTGTTGAATAAACTCGTGCTGGACGTAATAGTAATCACCAGTGTCAACAAAGCGAGTCTCAGCCGTGTAGGAGAAGTTGGTGATCTGTCGATGATTTAAAGCACTTGTCAACACAGGTCAATAATGTCAACCTGAATTAAATATTATCGGGTTATTTTTTGGGGGGTTGATTTTTCATCTTGTGATTGAGATTTATGGATAGGATAGTAATTTAGATGTTATTTTTAATAGTTTATGGGTCGTTTGATATATTTTCGGGAGTTTAGTTTATTTTAAGAGATGTCGGAGCTCTGGTTAGGATTTTATACGTCAACAAATGTCAATAATTTTTTTTTTGGGGGGGGTGGGGTAGGGGGTAGGTTCTTGTCTCAAAAACTCGTCTCATAAGTTAAGCTCAGAGATAACCAAATCCTCATCTCACACAAACTCATCTCACCTGTGCCGAATCATCAAAGGTCCAACCATACGTCTCCCCCGTGTACAATATCCCCATCCAACCTTCCGTAGTCAATCTCTTCACCATATACGGGACGGTGGTGCTGCCGTGTGTATTGGAGACGACCAGGTTGTTTCCTTTAAGAGATTCTGGTTCGATGTTGGGTCCTTTAACGTTGAAGCGAAGGAACCGGAAGCTATCAGAACACACGGAGCCTGGAGCCTGTTGGTGGTAGGGGTAGTGGTGGTGGTGGTGGTAGTGGTGGTGGTGGTAGTGGTAGTGGTGGTAGTAGTGGTAGTGGGATAGAGAGAAAATAGAATTAGATGGAGATAATAATGATGACACACACACACACACACACAAACACACACACACACAAACACACACACATACATACACACACATAAACACACACACATACATACACACACACATACTGTACATACATATAGAGACTAAAAAAAATACTCAGAAAATAAAACACAAAGACAGACAGACAGACAGACAGACAGACACCCCTTAACTTACCGCTGGGTTGACAGAGAACTCGGCCACGTCCATCTGACAGTCGGACCGGGGTAATATGCCCATAGACGGTACCACACTATTCTCTGGAGACCCTGACAGAGACCCGTCAGCATCCACCCAAACCGTCTCGTGTTCCCACTTAAACTTGAGCTGTAGGAGACAAAGAGACAGAGAGATAATAGACAGTAGGAGGTGAGAGAGACAGAAAGATGGGAGGAGGTGAGAGATAAGAGATAGGAAGTAACTCCCTTCAAACACCTATATCACCTAGATGTCTCAAAACCTCGCCTAGGAGTCCCAAAACCTCACCTAGGAGTCTCAAAACCTCACCTAGGAGTCCCAAAACCTCACATAGGAGTCCAAAAACCTCACATAGGAGTCCCAAAACCTCACCTAGGAGTCCCAAAACCTCACGTAGGAGTCCTAAAAACCTCACCTTATTGGGAGAGTTGACGAAAGATAGCCCCTTCACCTGGGACTTGAAACCACCTTGGAACACTTTACACTGAGAGCAGCCTGACAGTGCCGCACATTGGCCATTGTCGTAGTTGACGAACGTGGTGTTGGCGATGCTGAAGCGGTACTTCTTGGGGGCGACGATCCCACTGGTGTCATCGTCGCATTTCTCCGGCGTGAGGGACGAGTAGCCCACCACCAGGGAGTCGAACACACCTACAGGAGGAAGAGGAAGATGGAAATGATGAGGGGAAGGAAGAGGGGGAGGTGGAGGATGTAAACAAATGAATGGAGAAGAAGGAAGAGAGAAGGATGTAAAAGAGGAAGAATGAGGAAGAAGATGATGAGGAGGAAGAGAAAGAGTAAATGGAGACATAAACAGAAGATAGTGATGATGGTGATGGTGTTAAAATAAGACTATAGAAACCAATTATTAATCTCCCAGTAAAACAAATCTATCATAACTAGAAACCACCCTTCCCCACCCACCCCCCCACCCACCACCCCCGTCCCCAGTCACTCACCAGCTCCATCGTCGAGACCAAAATTTCCAGAGACCTCAACCATCTCGAGACCGGCCTTCTGGTTATCCAAAGCCACAAAGTTATGGAACTGTAAGGCGCCTCCAATCACCGCCTCTGCACCCCTGTCACACCTCCACACCGTGAAGTCATGCCAAGCCGCGACCTGTAGTGATGAGGGAGGTAGTTTGTGAGGGAGGTAGGTTGTGAGGGAGGTAGGTTGTGAGGGAGGTAGGTTGTTAGTGATGGTTGTAGGTTATAAGTGTTATGGCCGTTCGTATTAAATTTCCAGCTGAATACATAAAAATAGTGAAAATATCCTGATAAAAATGAAATTAAAGAAAACGGATATAAATTAGATGAAAGAAAACTTAATTATTTTTTAATGACTAACTTAGGTATATCAACTAATGTCAAAAGAGTAAGCACCTTGTTTCCACCTCCACAGTCACGCGTTTTGGGGAAGTAGCCATCCATGGAGAAGATCCAGAGACCGTACCTGTCGGAGATCAATGTCTTATTATCACACAGAGACCATAAATGGAGATGATGATGAAAAAATAATCCTATTAAGAGACAAAATATATCAACAAAAGCTCGAATAGTTCCGTCATTATCAAACTTTTTCACTTCCAAGCCGAGAGGTGAATAATCTATATTAATCCACAACAAATATAAATAACTAATATCTATCGTATAAAATCATACTATTTAGATTTTCGAGACAATAAAAATACCCGAGTTTGTGGTTTTGTTTTGATTTTAGAACCAAGAATCGTAAATGAAATCTGTACTCAACAAACCTTCCGAGAGAGTGAGCAGTGTTGTTGTAGAATTCTCCCATGAGCGCGTTGTTCTGGCAGTAGGAGGTGGTAGCTGAGGGTCCTGATGGATGACGCTCCAGGCGGTACCAATAGCCGAAGTGCGTGCCTCCTGCTGCAGCGTTGTGTCTCACGATGTTGTTGGGATTTACCACCTGTAGAAGGAAGTAAATATATTCTTTGGCTGTCTCTAATATCAGTTTAAGACCTCGACAATATCTTCAGTTTAAGACTTCAACAGTTTCAGCTTAACACCTGTCAATATCTTCAACTTAAGACCCCTTCCTCAATTACTATAACACACCTGCCTACCAGACGCAAGACGAATCAGGACATCATCACAAACTGACCTATTCTCACGAAGGAAACGCTAAGACTCACCCAGAACGATGAAGGCGTCACATCAACGTTGAGTAGAGAGGAAGAGCTACGTGTGTATATGGCTAAGTTGTACTGAATGACGTTATGTTGTTCGATGCCATCCTCAGTGAAAATAGCGTGGCCCATGTTATCGTATACCACGTTGTGCTGTATGGTGAGGTAGTCGGCAGCGTGGATGGTGATGGCGCGGTTGTAGGTGCGGTGGACAGCACACCCGCGGATGTATGAGGTGCTGACGTTCCCCACCAGATGGAAGTGAAGCGGGTAGCGACCAAGCTGGAAGGCCTGTGATCCAAGGAGTGAGAAGGTGTTTGAATAATGTATCCTTATGACATGTTGAAAATGACCTCAGTCTTATTTGATCCGATCAACTTACACCATCTGACTGGCTAATGAACCTTACTTGACTTCCTATTGACTTCACACCTGAACATATGACCTGCGTGACCTTACCTGACCCGCCTCGGTGACCTCGACGTACTCAATACGGCCGCTGACGAGGTCTTGGCTGGGGTACTTGCCGAAGATCATGACCACCGCCCCAAACTGATCACTCCCAATTTCCTCCCCAAATTTGCCGTTGAAGCAAGATTGTGTCTGGAACTGACCTGAAGGAGGCGGCGAAGAAGCAACATGTTAGTGGATGGATGGTTCAGGGTTCAGTGGATGGAGGGTTTGGGGTTCAGTGATTGGAGGGTTCGGGGTTCAGTGGATGGGTTTAATACGTTCTAGATCTGTCAAAAGGAACCTTAAAACTGTAATCAGGAATGAAATTGATGATGAATTTGAAGCAAGTAGACAAGAGCAAACAGAAACAAGTCATTGTATTGTCTACTATGATGAGATGTATCGTAAAACATATTATGTCCCTCACACACACTCACCTGGGTTCCAATTTTCATCACATAGTTCAATGGTGTCTGTGAAGTCTGAGTTGATGGCTCCCCGGATCTTGATGTTTCTGGTGAGGAGACCAACCTCTGCACGGGTCTCCACAACACGTCCTCCAAGAGTCTGCTCCCGGGAGATGTGTTCGTACTCCAGCGCCTCCGTCAGGGTGATGGTACGGCCGTCCCCTGATACGGTGTCAATGGTTCGTACCTCATTCTCGTTTTTCATGAATCTTTGAGTGATGGAGAGACGATGTTAATATTGTTGTTGTTGTTATGAGAAAAAAAATGGCTTTTATCATTATTATTAACCCAAAAGTCAACACTAATTATTTTTTCTCGCATCTGTTGAAAGCGTCAAGTCATGAAGGACAGTGAGCGACTCTAAACTGACTCTAAACTGATTTAGTCACTTAAAGGTAACAGTGAGGAACAGTTACCAGGTGACCAACAGTGACACCAACATAACCAGTGACTCCGGAAGGTTAATGTCAGGTTTATGTAAGTTCGTCCCATTTTCTAGTAGTTGTGTTAATAGGAATTATGTCACTAAGCAGCAGCAGCAGCAGCAGCACGATCGGGTAGGATGGGTCAGTATTAATTTATTAAGACCAGCCTGAGGTATAATATGGAACTTTATAAATAACAGCAATACTATGAGACAACCGACCCCTTGAACTCCTCTTGCCAGCTCCCCTCCTCCCTCCCCCCTTCATCCCCTCCTCACCTCCTCTCAGTAGTGGCTATGACAATCTGGTCTCCAGCCTTCCAGGTGACCGGTTGTTTGAGGGTGATGGAAGTGTCTCCAGGTGATGCCTCGGAGGCCAGGTGTGTCCAGGTAACAGGTACAGGAGCCCCGTGGAGCTCTAGACTTCCTTCACGGACTGCCAGAACCTGAGGAAAAAGAACCTCGGTCAGTACGTTCATAAAAAATAAATATACCAATTATATCCAGCCCCTCCTAACCACCCTCCCCCCCCATGGTATAGTTCCTGTCGTACTTTATCACTATTTACTTCCTTCATTCCTCTTCTCTCCTATAACTCTCAGATCTCTCAAGTCCTCCTCACCAGCCACACAGCTTACGTCTCTCATACCTTAAATATGGCCGGGTCACATGTTGGTTATGTTACCCTTCATAGGATGCTGTCATGGCTGCCTTTCTACACCCACCAGAGTGTTCAGTGGAAAAGAAAATGGTAAATGACCCTCAGACACTTCTATAGACTGCCAATAAAAGTTCCTCTCCTGATCATCTCCTTTTAGACGGTAAGGAAAGGACTTCTATTGACCTTAGACAGTAGATAGAATCTTAGACGACTTACAGAAGGTCCTAGTCACCATCGACCCAGACGGTAGGTAAAAGACTCCTCCCTGACCTTAGCACCGTAGTGAGGTAGTTCGGTGGACTTGGTGTTGCCGTGGAGCTCTATGGTAGCCTGGCCTAGGTAAGGGTCGTCCTCGGAGCCCACGTTGAGAGAGCCGCCCTCCACGATCAGGATGTACTCAGCCTTCAGTGTGATCTCGCTCTGGGCCTCTTGGTCGAATACCACGTGTCCTCCTGAAGGCGATGACGGAGGAGGTTAGTTTAGGTTAATCCATGTCAAGTTAGGTTAAATTAAGCCAGGTTAGGTTACATTAGGACTTATTTAAGAAATATAACCCTCACCCTTGATCAGCAACATCTTAAGAACCTCGGTAGACTGGTCCATTAGGATGGTCTGGCCCTCCTCAATGACCACCAGCTGGCCCTCAGATGGCACTGGTCCTCCTCCCCACGTATAGATTGAGCTCCAGCGGTCAATGTAGAAGAAGGTGCCATCGTTGCCCTGGGGATGAGATGTGAGAGTAAGGAAGAGGGAGAAGAGGACTACCTAACTCCTACATGGATTCAGGAGTCCTATTGTGTATGAACCTCTGTCCTATGTGGCAGTGATCAGGGAATCTACTCGAGTCTTGCCAGTTGTTAAATATATCAAAACACAAAACAAACAACTGACCGTGCTAGTAGAGAGGCCGTTGGAGGGGACGTCGACGAGGACAGGGAAGTACCCGGGTCCCTGGTGGGCCTCCGTCGTGCAGGTAATCTGTGAGGTAGTCTCTGTATTCACCACACACTCCGACCCTCCGATGGTCACCTTGTTGCCGCTGGCTCTGTCCAAACCACCACAACACCAAAGGTAAATATGGGTCTATTGTTGACGTCTCTCTCTCTCTCTCTTCCTACTTAAGCTACCCTCTCTTTCTCTCCTCTTCCCCTTGTCTCTTCTTGCCCCTCCTCTATCTCCCTCTCTCCAATACAATCCTGAGGAATGTTTCGGATCAATTGTTCGAGAAAGGTTCAATATAAAGGTTCCAAGCAGAGGTTCAGAATAAGACAGTGACTCCTAACGATACTTCCACCCAGACGATTATATTGGAACTTACGCAAAGCCAGTGCCAGTGATAGTGAGGAGAGTGCCACCTGCAGTACCACCTCTAACGGGGGAGATGGCAGTGACGACGGGGGTGAGGGAGGCGTCGTAGGTGAAACTGTTTGTGAGGGTGTTGGTCGAACCGTCGGGATTAGTTACCACAATGTCGCAGGTCTTGGTGCCGCTGCCATCTGGTGGAGGAGGAGAGAGTTAGTCCGTGTGTCAACGAAGCTAAATACAACATTAACGGAATCGAACACCTGTAGGGGAGGGGAGTTGAGACAGCAATGACGTCACACATGTAAATAAACAAAGACACGTGGTAGGATAGAGGAATTATGTGGTGGAATGAGTTGATGACTGTAGAGTGTTAGTGTTTGAGGATCTCCAATAGGACTGTCAAGAGGTGTTAACTGACGACAGACTGTATGACTGTATCTAGATATAAGAACTGACTGTTACTAAAAATATCTGTGAGAATTGACTGTCCACAAACCTGAACTACCAATTTAAGATTCTATCAACAACTCTCAACTGAATTCTATCTAAGAGCTAACTGATCAACTGAGAGTCAACTTACCATCCACTATAGCGGGGGCAACGCACACGAGGGTGGTAGAGGAGTTGAAGTTAACGGGGTCACAAAGTTCACCACAGAAGGTCACTCTAGAGCCTCCTGAGGGGTCAAATCCTTCCCCAGTCACTGTGACCTCTGACCCACCGAAACTTCCTGTGGGTGAGAGACAGGTCAATAAGGTCATACATACACACATACATACATACATACATACATACAAACATACATACATACACTGACCTGTGCTGGGGGTCACGGAGGTCGCACTGAAGACGTAGGAGACAGTGACCTCGTTTGAGTCACCATAAGTAGAGTCCCTGACGATGACCCCGTGTGACCCTCCCACTAGGTCAGGGGTCTGGAGGAGAGAGAGAGAGAGAAAGAGAGATGTTATAATGCTCTTCTATCAATAAAACAAAGTATTCAGAAGGTAATGAACAAATATAATCTCTCTATCTATCTATCACACACACACAACCAAGGGAGAAGTATTCAGTGTGTACTTACGGTGCAAGTGACAGCTGTAAGGGAGGCAGTGATGACGGTGCAGGAAGTGCCATCCACCAGGACCTCGGGGGTAGTGCCAGAGGGCTGGAGGTTAGCGCCCTCTAAGGTCAAAGTCGTCCCTGGGGTCACGCCCGTGGAGGGTCTGTGAGGAGAGAGGGATGGTGGTGAGAGAGAGAGAGAGCAGGCTGTGTTATGCCTCAATAAGTCACCAGGAATCAACAGACATTGTCAACACAGATGGCCAAGACTCACGTGATGGAGGTAAGACCGGGCGTCTTGGTGTCGTCGTAGGTGAAGGTCGGGGGAGGACTGACGGAGGCGGTGCCGGAGGTGATGGTGACGGACACGGTGCCGGCGGTGTGGGCGGAGGTGCGGCAGGTGAGAGAGGTGGTCGTCTCTGTCTCCAGGTGACACACAGCACCGTCCAGAGTCACGCTCACCTCCCCGGGGTTGAAGCCTGTGCCTGCGATGGTCAGAAGGGCGCCGCCGTGGACACTGCCCTCGGCCGGAGTCAGGGAGGTCACTTCGGGGGCCACGGTGACCTGAGATGCAGCAGAGTCAACAGAAGCGTCGCCAAGACCCTCTATGGCGACGGTGATGTCATAATTGCCTGCAGGGATGCCAGGGGCGTCGCAGATGATGGTAGTGTCGGTGACGGAGGTGGGTGAGCAGTCATAGGAGGGAAGTGGGTCCGCCTGTCGCTTTACTCGAGTTACTCGTGCCAGGTGGTCGTCAGGAGAGTCTAGCGTGGCACGGTTGGTGCCGCCAACACGCCAGGCTCCCAGCTTCTTGGTCTCGGTGAACGTCCTCCCGGAGGTCTTTGTGAAGTGACCCCAGAAGGCCGAGTTGGCGTCCATCTTGTCGAAGAGGTGAGACTGGACCTTAGGACGGTAGGAGCTGCGGGTTTCTTCTGCGTCCTCGTCGTAAACACCCACCTCGTCGTCAATCAACACGTCCTCCTCTCTAGGCACATCCTCCTCCTCCTCCTCCTCCTCCTCCTCCACCTCTTCCTCCATACTTCTCCTTCGTCTTCCAGCCACGGGGTTGAGAGTGACAGTGACCTTGGCGTCGTCAGTGCCAAACTTCAACCCGGTGATGGTAATGGAGTCACCTGAGACACTCACCCCGCTCACGGTGGGTGTGGCTGCCTCGGTGAAGCTGAAGGTGGAGTCTGACACGTCGCTCACTGCCTCTACCTGTAGGAGGGAAGACCTTTGTTACAGCCAACTGTCTTGTTACCTCTGTCTCTCTGTCTATCGCCTTACTGTCTATTTGTTTCGTTATCTCTACCTATTTTTGCATGTATGTAAGTCTCCCCTCTGCAAGACTTTGACATTCACTTAACCCTCTAGTAGGACTCCAAGGCTGTCTAGATCCTACGTAGGACTATACTTTTCCTGTCCTCAACTAAAGGATCCTGGGGGGTTCTAAATCCCCATAAGGCTCTAAAACCTCCCTAGACCTCATATAGGATACTCAAGGATCTCCCAATTCTTCTTATAAGGATCCCAAGAGCCAGGAAGTAAAGATATCCTACCCCTGAAACGTAGACGGAGAGGGGGACGGTAGAGGCAGCAGTAGGGATGGTAGTACAGGTGATGGTTGTGGCACTGATGCTGGTCACCTGGCACTCTACGGCACCCAACCTCACTGATGCCACCCCATTATAGCCCTTAAGACCAGTACCTGTGTAAAAGGTGAGATAAGAAAATACCTGTTAATGAAGAGAAGAAATTACTTGTTCTTCACCTGTAATTATCAACATCTATTGTCATTAACACCTGTATGACGTGTTTATAATGTACAGGTGTTACATACCGGTAATAGTGATGGTAGTTCCCCCAGCTACTGACCCCTCCGTCGGTTCAAATGAGGTCACCACAGGTACCACCGTGACCTGACCTTCGCTCTTGAAGTTGACAATGTTGGTGAGAGAGTTGCCCCTGAGGAGGTGTGACTTAGTGTTACTTAAGATAGGTGTTATTTAGTGCTACTTATCAAAGGGTTAAGTTAATATTGCTTTATTTTCAAGGTAGATTATTTTTTCTTTCGTTTCCGTTTAGTAGAATTATTTCATTTGATCAAACAGGTAAACGGACAGACATGTAGACAGGCAGACAGACAGACACTCACCTGTTCAGCACGGTGACCAGGACGGGATAAGGGCGGACAGAGAGGATGTTCTGCAGGTCGTCGAGGACACAAGTGACGGAGTCGTTGGAGGAGGCGCTGACGGTGCAGGAGGCAGGACCCACTGTTACTAAAGTCTGGCAGGGGGAGGCACCGAACCCTTCTCCTTCTATAGTCAGTGTCACCCCGGACCTTACCTGTATGGCACTGTGGAGAGGGAAGGAAGGAAGGAAAGAAGGAAGGAAAGAAGGAAGGAAGGAAGGAAGGAAGGAAAGAAGGGAGTTAATTTTATTCATAGTTTCATAGTTTAGGAATTTTTCATTTTGGTCAGGTGAAATAAACTGAAGTGTCTAAACTTCAGGTGAGCTACACAACCAAAACAACACTCTATCTTACCTAACCCCGACAACACTCTCGGTACCGCTGGCAGTAAGTCGGGTAACAACAGGTGTGAAACAGGTGTCGCTGACGAAGTACAGGTGTTCTGCGTCGGGTGGTGAAGGCGCCGTAGAGGTACAGCCGTTCAGAGGCTCAAGCAGGATTGGGACGCATCCGTTCACTGTGACGACCACACCTGTATCGGGGAGGCACAGGTGTTAGGGTGATGAGTGAGTGATCATGTAGAGGAGAGGGGAAGAAGGAGGAAGGAAGAGGAGGAATGGTAGAAGGAAGAGAAGAAGAACGAGGAACAGGAGAAGGAGAAGGAACAAGAGAACGGACGAAGACAAGGGGGGAAATGAGGAGGAGAAGGAGGGAAAGAAGAAAGGATAAAGGAAGAAGAGGAGGAAAAGAAGAGAAGGAGGAGACACGAAATATTTCACACTTGCACAAGAGAAAGAAGCAGACAGACAGACAAACAGACAGACAGACAGACCTTGACCCACTTCACCCTAACTCACCATCACCACTGGGGTTAAACTCGGCCGCGACGCCTCCGAGGGTGAGTGTAACCTTGTAGATGTGATTCTCGGGCTTCACCACGTTGATCTGACCACTCATGACCAGTTTGTCGGACACGGGGTCACCAGCGTAGTAGTAGGTGCCCTCGTGAGGGAAGTACACGGTCATGGAACCTGGGCAGGAGACGAGAGTACATGTAAACTGGTGATAAACAAGGGTGTAGACACAAGCTATACGCACACACACACACACACACACACACACACACACCTGTAAACACAAGAGGTATACAAACACACACATCGGCAGAACCCTTGTGAAACTTTCCTCGTGTCGTACGTGGACCAATCAGGTGTATTGTCACATCAGAAAGTGAGAACATCAACTATGACCTCCCGTGACCCCTGTAACCTCATTTACTCTTCCTGTGACCTCCCGTAACCTCCTATGATATCGTATGACCCCCATGTGACCTATTTTAACCTTCTGTGACCCTCTGTAACCTTTTTTAGCTTCCCCGTGACCCCCTGTGATATCATTTAACCTCCTGTGACCCCCCCAATGACCTCTGGGTACTACTAACCTGCAGGAGTTGGGGAGCCGGAGTGGAAGCCGGAGCCGTCGTAGGTGAAGGAGGTCGAGGAGACGGATTGGAAGATGTTGTGCCGTAGAATGGAGAACTCGTCCTTCTTATTCCATTGCCACGTCATGCTGTCCCCCTCACGAGCCTCAACTAAACGGGGACTCCAAGCGAACCCAACGCCATAGCCTGTCACGGTACACACACATAGGTTATAGAAATACACACACACACACATAGGAATCGTTCGCCAGGATTTGTGTTCACATATAAGCCACATCTGTCATTCGCTGAGGGACGTTTACTTGTACACGGAACGAACTACTGAGGATTGCTACTGGGTGTTCGTTCGTTCGTTCCAGTTAAAGATCAGAAGGTGTTGAGGGGAGAGATGTTTATTTAGTTGATCATCAAGACAGTCATGATCACAACAGTCATCACTAGTTACAGTTACAGTCACTATTATCTACAGTCATCACCACTCAGCCACCACCACTCACAGTCATCATCATTTATATTCATCACCACTTACAGTCACCACCATTTACAGTCATCACCATTTACAGTCATCACTTACAGTCATCACAGTCACCACTTACTTGGATCGGTGCCCATGTTAGTAACGACGTGATTGACTGGGGTGAGGAGGACGGCACAAGTGACCTCTGTATCAGAACAGTCCGTGACCTCACACTTGGCACTATCCCCGAGGTCAACTTCTAATAAGGAACAGTTGGTGCCAAAGCCCTGACCCTTCAAGACCACAATGGTACCACCGTTGACTGACCCCTTGAGTACCGATGACCCCGTGATTACCAGGGTATAGGTCACCGATACGTCACCACTGTAGGGAAGAAAGGTCAAAAGAGGTCAGAGGTCAACGTCTGTACTTAAATTCTCCTTCATATGACTTTCGACCATAAGAAACCCTCAACTCCATTGTAAACACAGGCATAGGTTCTCACTAAGATCTAATCACCATTGTAAACAAGATACATATTGCCAACAAGGCCTCCTCACCATTGTAAGTAAATCCACGTATTCCCATTGATGTCTGAGCACCAATGTAAACAAACCCACATGTTCTCGTAGACATCTGAGCACCAATATAAACAAACCCACGTGTTCTCATAGATGTCTGAGCACCAATGTAAACACCAGCACGTCTTCCTAGGAGCAGGTGTAAGGGAAGGAAGACCTACCTGGCGAAGCCCTGGGCACCTGTGTAGACGGTGACGGGGTAGAGACCAGGTGTCAGGGTTGGAGAGGTACAGGTGATGGTCGTCTCATCCCACGACACCACCTCACATGTTGATGACCCGACCTGTACACGAGAGAGGATTTTAGACAGGTAGATAGATGGATAGACAGATAGATAGATAAATAGGCAGATAAATGAATAGATAGATGGATAGACAGATAGATATATGGATAGGCAGATAGATAGATATATGGATAAACAGATAGATAGATGGTGAGGTGGATTAATGAACAGACGTCAACAAGGTAAAATAAAGGTAAAACTAATTAGCTAACTCATAAACTCACCTTAACATAACCATTAGTGTCAGATCCAAAAGATGACCCTGAGATAACCAACTCTTGACCTCCTATGAAAAAAAAGAGTAAATAAACAAATGAATAACGATATGCGTAGATAAACAAAGAAAATTAATATATAAATGTTATAAACTGGATACGTAGATATGTGAAGAAATTAATAAATAAATAGTGACCTCCAATTGATCTTTTAGTAGTAGTGACCTTTGACCTTTGCTAATGAGGTTAATAAAATGTGTACATGTCTTAGGTAATAATGTATGTTTTCTGTGTACATATCGGGGAGGGTCATGTATACATGTTCATGAAAGTGTACGTGTGAGGTGATTGTGTACATATGATTACTCACCTGTCACCGAGAGAACAGAGGGAGAGGCGGAGGTGAGAGAAGCCGAGAGGGAGGCGTCGTAGGTGAAGGAGCCCGACAGAGTGGCTGAGAGAGACCCCACCGTTACCACCACGTCCACCACACTCGCCTCCTGATGGTGTAGCAGTAGAAGGAGGAGGATAAAGAGGGGAGTCACATGTCAGTTATGTATGTCAGATTCAACACGTCAGCCACAGAACGTCAGCCACAGAACGTCAGACACACATCGTCAGCCATTCATAACTCAATTCATACACCAACTCACCGCGGCTGAAACCAAACAGGTGATAGATACACCGTCAGCGTCTCCTACAGGTACACATTCGGCTCCACCCAGCATCACCACTCCGTCCCAGGAACTAGTCGACGATGAAGGGAACCCTGTACCTGAGATCACCACAGTATAGCCTCCACCAGTACCTCCTGTAGTAGGGGTGATGGCGCTGACGGTGAGGGGGACGGTGTAGGTGGTGGCAGCTCGGGAGGAGGTCAGTGCCGCTCCTATGGGCTGCATAGTTAAGGTGACGTCGTGTTCCCCGGCGTGTAGCTTGACGGTACACGTTACCTGAGGGAGGTGTGGTAATTAGGAATACCTGTAACTGTATAACCCAAAAGACAGTCATTATGTACCCCTGTGTGTGTCTGTCAATGAGAACAAACACGTGTCTGTCTGTACGTAAGTTGTGTGTTGCGGAGTGACGTACCTGGGTGGGCGTCACGGTCGTTACGGTACACTCGTTGCCTCCCAGTGTGACGCGGTAGTCGCTCGTGACGGTACTTGTGAAACCTGAGCCCGTCACCGTGATGGTGTAAACACCTGTCCCATCTGTGGACGGGAGACGCACCTGTAACACCTGTACCTTAACACCTTTAATTACTGTATCTATGATCCTTAACACCTGTAGCACCTGTCCTTGAGACCCATAACGCCTGTAATAAGTACTCTGGGAGGTACTTACCAAGAAACATAAGACAGGAAAGTACTCTAGTGGTACTTACCGACACTACCAGAGACAGTAGACATGGTAGGGGTGAGAGAATCATCATAGGTGAGGGAACAATCACCGAGACAGGCGGCCGTGTACTTGTTGACTGTCACCACAACCTGTCAGACCACAACACAGAGGGTTAGGTACAACCAACCAATCATCACATGCCACGTCACCACCCTCTTATACAACCAACCAATCATCACATGCCACGTCATCATCCTCTCGTCCAACCAACCAACCAATACATGCTACGTCATCACCCTCTCGTTTAACACAGCCGATCATCACATGCCACGTCATCACCTTCTCGTACAACCAACCAATCAGAGATGGACTTACCTGTGGTTCCTCCCGCCAAGTGGTAAGGAAGTCAACATGGAGAGTATCGTGCCATATTTTACCTTCGCCCGTCCTCTTTATCTCCACTTCCAATGTTTCCCTGACAAGAGACGGAGAGGCTGATAAGCACTTGATAGAAAATTAAACATACCACCCCCTTAAATCCCCCTTTAGACGCCCATTTCCCACCATTTGATTCCTTTTCCCACCCCTTTCCTACCCCTTAACCCTTCTCCCCCTTCAGACTAACCCCTCAATACCCCTTACAACCCATTTCCCACCCCTTAAAACTCCCTTCAGACTAACACCTACCCATCAAACACCAGTCCAGTATCCTCCACTTCGACGAGGTCCTTCATGCCGGGGTCATCAAGCCATTCGAGCTGATAGGATCGCTTGTAGCAGGTGCCGGAGCTACTGACAGCGACTCTGCCTCCACCCAGCCCCGTCTCGATCTTTGTACTTAACTCCTGTTCGTCCACCGTCGATGAAATACCTGTAGAAGAGGGTCGTGGAGTCGTGTGTTACAGCGTTGGTACTGCAGAAGGAGGAGGTGGAGAGAGGAGTGGGAGGCGTGTGAGAGGGGCGTAAGAGGGACGTGTGTGAGAGAGGCGTGTGAGAGGGACGTGTGTGTGAGGGACGTGTGTGTGAGAGATGTGTGTGTGAGGGACGTGTGTGTAAGAGAGGCGTGTGAGAGGGGCGTGTGAGAGGGGCGTGTGAGAGGGGCGTGTGTGAGAGATGTAAGTGAGAGAGTTTTATAGGGTAGAGTAAGAGCAAAAACGGGAATAATAAACTAATAATAACACGATGACATGAACCAAGAGAGAACAAGATGGACTCACCTGCTATAGTCTTGCCCTGAATGAGAAGATCCCAAGTCCCTCCTACAGAGTGAGTGGCCACAACTTGCCTGTTCACTGTCACCTGCCCGACCCCTACCTCGAAGCTGGCACTGTCGGTAATGGCCAGTTCCGTAAGCCAAGATGTGTTCACTGTTGACATTAAAAAAAAGGAACAGTGTCGATTTTAGAGGGAAGTGATTGAGAGAGAGTAGGTGTTTATTAGAAAGTAAACACAAGTACTTTCCATCCAGGAGAGTACGATCAGAAAGTAGCACAGTCACTTTTCATCTTAGACAGTGATTCACCTTCCACCTAACCACTAATAATAAGAAAGTAACAGAGACACTTTCCACCCAGGGCAGTAGAGTCACTCACCAGAGCCAGAAAAGACGCCGAGGAGAGGGAAGTCCCCGGCACAGTTAGAGGTGATGAAGCTGACGTCGTAAGAATTGTTGACACCTTCTACAGGAGCCGCTTCCACCTCCGTCACCAGGATCCCCAGAGATTTGAGGGCTGAGGGGCGCCTTTGTACCACTGTGAGGGAGTGAAGTGTTGCTGGTCAGTGTGTGAGAGAGAGAGAGAGAGAGGGGGGAGGGGACCAAGTAATGCATCTATAACACTGTGTGGGAGTGAATTTACGCTGGTTAGAGAGAGAGAGAGAGAGAGAGAGAGAGGGAGAGACAACTTACCAGTAATATCCAGGTCCACAAGGGCGAACTCGTCGACATAAACAGTATCAAGGGAGGTGCTGGGTTTAGGCGCCCACACGTGTTTCACCAGCAGCCTTTGACCGCTGATGTGTTGGTCCTTCATCCAGGAGTTGGCCACCACATCATGTAGGCTTAGACACTTGTACGTCCACCTATAAGAAACAACAACAACCTGTCAGTCCATCAACATCTGTCAATCCACCAACACCTGTCAGTCCACCAACGCCTGTCAATCCACCAACACCTGTATCCATAACTTACGTGACGGGTGTAGAGGTTATATTATGATTGAACCAAATAGTATCATCACGATTCCGGTTCCACTTGTCCTTCCAATAGAACCTGACCGACATCATACTCTCCACGTTCCCCCTGAGAGCTAGACACACCTGTGGGCCAAGAAACAGGTGTTCACGTCATACCTGGTCATAGATTCTTATTAAACAATATCAAAACACCTGCTTGGATGATATTTACACAGATTTAATAAACACCTGTTGGCTAATGTAAACAGAGGTGTATTCAGTGATACCAAAAGTGACCTACGTATTTGTATGTGTTAGCGTCGACCATCGTAGAGACGTCATTATTGTAGTAAAGTTGTGGGGAGTTCCTCCTGGTCTCCTGTACCACCCTGTAGGATACATAAAACATCCTTTAGTAATTCAGGACTTTGTTTTATATCAAGTTTAGGATATTTATAAGATGTTTGGGAGTCATCTATAAGCGTGGGGACTCTATATGTGAACTGAATGACTCGTTTAAGTGCTAGTGAGTCGAAATCCTTTATGCTTAGGTTAAATTGGGATCTGAGACGACTAGAGTGAAGTAGGATTGGAACCCATTCTGATTTATAGTTGCCACAGAACCTCCCTTCCCCCATCGTCCCCCAGCACCCACCTGCCGCAGAAACTCCCCCATCGTCCCCCAGCACCCACCTGCCGCAGAAAGGCTCTATCTCGTTGAAGGAATTGCCGTTGTCACCCGGAGGTTTCGTTTCCCATACTTCATATCCTGCCTGAAGACCGAACTTGGGACCGTCCCCTAGTACCTCACACAGCTGCTCCGTCATGTTCAGGAGGGCTTGTTTAACCTGAAGGAGGAGATGATAGGGGTCAGTGAGAGAGAGAGAGAGAGAGAGAGAGAGAGAGACAATGATATAATCAATACTTATTCCTGATAGTCTTACTCTCTGTCCATTTCAACAACAACTACTACTACTACTACTACTACTACTACTACTACTAGCACCACTACTAACACTACCACCACTATACCTCATTAGGATCCGAAACATTTAGGAGACTTGAAGTAACCCCTTGAAGGAAGAGCTTAGCGTTTCCTGGCTCGCCCTCCAAGGTCAGCCTCTGCGTCTCCCACCTAACACCGGCCTTGAACCTGACCTGCTGCCTCTCGTTGGATGCCATGTATGATTGAGAGCTGGTGAACTTTGCATTGAAGTCATTGAACATCAGCCTGAAGAAAGTGCTCTCTGAGGGGAAGGTGAGAACACAACAGGTGAGTTAATTTACAGGTGAGTTAATTTACAGGTGAGTTAATTTACAGGTGAGTTAATTTACAGGCGAGTTAATTTACAGGTGAGTTAATTTACAGGTGAGTTAATTTACAGGTGTTGGTAAAATCTAAACTTATTAACCTGTGTTGATATTCGTTTATTATTGTTATTGTTGTTATTATTGTTATTATTAAGACTACTATTACTTAATTATTAATTTATTGAGCATATATCTGACTTACTCAAAAGTTAGACAGTGTTTCGAGTCAGTGTTTCAAGTTATAGTGTTTCGATTCAGTGCTTCAAGTTACAGTGTTTCGAGTCAGTGTTTTAAGTTATAGTGTTTCGATTCAGTGTTTCGATTCAGTGTTTCAAGTTACAGTGTTTCGAGTCAGTGACTCAAGTTATAGTGTTTCGATTCAGTGTTTCAAGTTATAGTGTTTCGAGGTCTAAGAGCGATTCGAACATGCTTTATAAAGGGTTCAAATCAAATACAAAGTACCGAACACAATATAGAAAACAAGTATCATTTACCACGATTCGAACACAACTTAAAGGGGTCAAATACCACTTACCACTATTCGAACACTATTTAAAGGGGTCGAATACCACTTAACACGATTCGAACACTACTTAAAGGGGTCGAACATCACTTAACACGATCCGAACACTACTTTAAGGGATCGAATACCACTTAACACGATTCGAACACTACTTAAAGGGGTCGAACATACCTTCAGAATTAAAGATGATCTCCATGTAGGCAGGTGTGTCCTTCTGCAGGTAAAGATGCTGCCAGTGAGCCACGTTTGTCTGGCGAGAGAGAGAGAGAGTGAGTGAGGGAGAGAGAGGGAGGGAGGAAGGGAGAGTATGAGTGAGAGAGAGGGAGGGAAGGTTTGTGATTGAGGGAGGTGGAATAAGGGATAGGGCGAGTGAGAGTAAATATGAGTAAGGGAGGGAGGGAGAAAGGGAGACTAAGGGGCATTGAGAGTGAGTGAGAGAGAAAGAGTGAAAGAGAGAAAGAGAGACACACACACACACCTTATTGTCAGGGTTGCCATTTGTCGCTACATAGATGATTGACGCCTTGCCCAGTTGAACCCCTAGTGAGTACACACCATCGTGAGGTGCATGGATGTAACCTGTGTATGGAAGGTTAGGGTTTGGTTAGATACTGAGACTTTTTATAATTAGAATCATTTGCTTGTAATTTGTTAAGAGATTCTGAATTTCAGTATTTAGACGACCTCTGAATCATCTTAGCCAACTATCAATCAGCCTATCTACCTCTCAATCACATCAATCACCTTACCTCTGATCCTGCCAGTCGACGGGGCCTGTAGATTAATGTCAAAGCGAGTCTCTAGGGTGACGGATGACGTATAATTAGGGTGTGTGGATGTGAGGTTGTCCCAGTACGGTAGGTGAGCCAGGTTACTGAAGTACGCTCCCTCCCATAGCTCAAAGATCAGACCTCGTTCACCTGTCGTTAGGAGGAAAGACGATTAGGTCAGGTTAGGTTAGGTTTTTTAAAGGTTCATTGGTGTGTTATTATTAGGATTTTGTTTGTTTATTTACCTGAATATTAAATACCTTAACGCTACCAGAGGGACGGAGGTTAGGTTAGGTTAGGTTAGACGCTGAGGGTGTGTTTACCTGAGCCAGGGCCAGTCAGGTGTTGTGGTGGAGAGAGACAGGTGATGATCTCTCCCGTGATCTCCTGTAGCTCACACACTGCCCCGCCCACTCGCACCTGTCACACGCAACAAAAAAAGAGTAGATGAGTGACTGCTAACTGTCGCACATACACACATATTCTCTCTCTATCACACATACACACACACACACACACACACACACACACACACAACATACCTCAGTAGCGCCAAGGTTAGAGTCGAATCCTACGCCAGTGATGGTGAGAAGGGCGCCGCCCCCTGAGGAGCTGGTGTCAGGACTCACGCTCTCCACCGCTGCAGGAGAAACACCTCGATTAATGCTATGGGTACCCTTCCCTGGCTCCTCCCACTATCCCTCCCCCATTCCCTGGCTCCTCCTCCTTCCCCGCCCATCCCCCGACTCCTCCCACTATCCCTCCCCCATTCCCTGGCTCCTCCTCCTTCCCCGCCCATTTCTCCCAAGACCCCTCCCACTACCACCCCACCTCCCTCCCCCCAAGAGAAGTCGACGTCGAAACCCTTCACTCACCAGCATATGTGTGGTGCTGGAAGAGTCGATCCTGAGAGTCGACGCCCATACCCCACTTGGTCGAAGATGATGCCCCACGATCCGTTACATAGACACTGGTGTTCATGGGGCCGATGTAGGTACTGGTGACGAGGCAGTGGAGCTTCCTGGTGGAGGTGAGGGGGACGTAGAGCATCCCTGTGGTGGCGTTGACCATCTCACAGTCGACGCCGCCCATGTACACCCTGTAGGAGGAGGAGGAGGAGGAGGGGGGTGATGAAAGACAGACATACAGCGAAACAAACAGAGGTGAAGCAAGAAGCAGAGAAATAAAGAAGAGACAAACAGATAGAGAAGAAGAATGAACCAAAATAAATAACATACCAAATAAAATAAAGAAAATTAGATAATAACGTAAAAGAAAAATAATTAAAAAAACAAAACAGAAAGTACTCATTTTAACTCTCTCTCTCTCTCTCTCTCTCTCTCTCTACTCACTTGGTAATCACGGCGCCCTTGGATGGATCGCTGCTGGTGGGGTCCTCAGCATCAATCATGAGGTACTTGGTGGTATGTAAGTTACCTTGGTACTCGACCATAGCTCCAGGAAGTGACCAGGCAGGGATAACTCGGTCGATCACTGGCCCTCTCCATGATGCGTACTGGTGAGTGACAGAGAGGAAAGAGAATTACGTAGGTATCTTTCTGTCTATCTGTCTCTCTGTCTGTCTGTCTCTTTCTTTATGACATACACCCATACAGTCACTCTTCCTGGTACACACACACACACACACTCACCCCCTACACTCGTACCGCCTCAGTTACCACCCATAACCTAATTAGTTGACCGCTCTACCTGTGCTGTAACCATCTCACCTGTATGGCTGCTTTTGTTATTTATGGGACACCTGTATGGGACACCTGTATGAGACACCTGTATGTATTACGACATCTGCCCATCCCCATCTACCTGTCAACTGTGACCCTCATTACTAGGGCCCGGATAGTTATGCACTAAAAAACCATGAAATATGCATGCAAATATGCACTAAAAATGTCTGGTGGTGATTAGTAGTCAGCTGGGTGGTTAGGTAATACTGTACAGGTTTGAAATAAATCTCTCTCTCTTAATAATAATAATAATAATAATAATTAGCGGTTTATTGAAAGAGCTTGGCAGCCAGAAGGCTGAAAATATACAGTTACATATTTGGGGAATGGGTTACGAAATACAAATAATATACAAGTAACATAAGTGACACAAATAAGACATATAATAACTTAGATGGGGAAAAAGCTCAAACTACAGTTCATTTCAACATAGTGACAGTGTAAGGAGCAGTGTTTACTGGGAGTGAATACACTGATTTATTACAAGTTATTGATAATTTTTACACTACTTGTGTCTACAGCACCTACAGCTACCTGCACCCACCTACACCCCACCCACCCACCCCCACCCACCAACACCCACCTACACCCTACACCTACACCCCACCCCCACCCCCACCCCACCCACACCCCACCCTACCCACCCCACCCACCAAACCCACCTACACCCCACACACCTACACCCCACCCCACCCACCTACACCCACCCCCACCCACCCACCCCCCCACCCACCCCCACCCACCTACACCCACCTTCACCCCACCTACACCCTACCTACACCCACCTACACTTACCTCCACAGTAGCGTACCCTGTCGTCTCACTGCCATCCACATACACCTTGATGACATATACTCGAGAGGCACCCATGTTGGTCCTCCTCCTGTAAGTGGGAGGTCAGAGGTCATGGGTTAGTAGAAGGTCAGAGGCCATGGGTTAGTAAGAGGTTAGTAGTCAGGGATTAGTGGGAGGTCAGGGGCCATGGGTTAGTGGATGGTTAGTAGTCAGGGGTTAGTGGCAGGTCAGGGGCCATGGGTTACTGGGAGGTCAAGGGCCATGGGTTATTGGGAGGTCAAAGGTAATGGGTAATTAGAACCACTTAAAGACAATTTCCTTATGACCAACAAATTTCCATTAAATAAATTGACAAAAACACACACACAAAAATCTAATTATCAATAAAAATAATAATCTAATAGCTAATATAAGGAGCTATTTAATTATGCTATTTAATATAGAGATAGGAGAATTAAGGTGAATTAGGTGTAATTAAGTCCATATCTCACCTGGGGTATAATTTTAGGCTTCAGGTTCCAGGAATTATTTAGAGAACGGATCTAATTCTCTTTCTCCCTCCCTATTTCATTTCTCTCTACCCCTCTCTAACCTCCCTCTCCCTTCTCCTTTCCTCCCTATTCCCTTCTTACCACTCCCTATTCCCTATCTTCCCCCTTACACCATCCCTACCCCTTATCTAACCCTCCCTCTCCCTCTCACCCCCCCCCTCTCTCTCTCCTTACCTAGTATTACAGACGATCTTGTTAGTGTTGGACAGGTAGTTGATGACGTCACAGTTAATAGCGTCATGGTCGTTAACAAGTATGACCCTATTACCTAGAGTCGGGTCAAATTGGTTGAATTGGTCCTCGCTGAAGCCTGATAGATGGAGATTGAGGTAGATGGATAAATTCTACCATTATCATCATTTATTATCTATCATTAGTGTCATTATCTTTATCATTATCTATTTATCTATCATTATCAATCATTATCTATCATTATCTATCTTCACTATCTACTTACCAGAGCCAGTTATAGTCAGGGTTACACCACCGGAGTCACTTAGCCAATAAGGTGACCTGCCGGTGATCTGACCTCCTTCGGCCGCCCCTGTCAAAGGTCAAAGGTTATATCTCAGGTATATGTGATGATTACAGGTGTGTGATATGCTCAGGTGTGTTATATGGGTAGTAATTAAGGCTTGACAGGAAGGTGTGTCAAGGTACTCACCCAGCAGGAGGGCAGCCAGCAGCGCCCAACGCGTGTTCATTATTCTGCCTCACTTGGTCACCTGAGGCAGAGAAAACAGAGGGATTAGAGAGAGAGAAGAGAGAGGGGGAGAGAAAGAGAGAGATAAAAGAGAGAGAGAGAGAGAGAGAGGAACGAAAATAAACATCAACATCATTAATTAAATTCTCTTCGTATATAAATCATATAAATTACATAAACGTAATTTACCTCACATATAAGAACATAAGAATGGAGGAAACTGCAGCGGGTCATACTAGACAGTCCTGTTTACACCCAACTCGTATTGCTCATATATCCATCCAACCTGTGTTTGAAGCTATCCAGTGTATTCGAGTTAATGATGATATTTGGTAACTTGTTCCACTCGTCCACTACTCTATTTCCAAACCAATGTTTACCTATCTTGCGCCTAAATCTAAATTTGTCTAATTTAAAACCATTGTTACGAGTTCGCTCCTGGTTGGATAGTTTGATTACCTTTGTAATGTCCCCTTTGTTTAGCCCTGACTTCCATTTATACACCTCGATCATATCGCCCCTCACTCTACGTCTCTCGAGGGAGTGCAAATTAAGATATTTTAACCTGTCTCTGTACTCGAATTTCCTAATGCCCGGGATTAGTCTTGTCATTCTTCTCTGAATTCTTTCTAGGGATTCTATATCCATTCTGTAATAAGGAATCCAAGTGAGATCTCATAAGCGTAAGATATATATTTACCACCTTATTTAAATTACCTCATAGATATTTCCTATATAAATTCCATCATGTTGTAATGGCCACTTATAAACTACTTGGTATATAAGCTCCTCGAATATGAGATACCTGAGAGATGACTTGATGGATACCTGTAAGTAATTAGTATAGGTAATTATATTACAGGTGTGGCTACAGGTGTTGTGGTTTATCGATGGTCACCCCCCTACAACACACACACACACACACACACACGTTTCTTAACAATTTAACCTTAGAATATAATAATTATCACTATTCATTAATTAGCCGTATCAAGTAGCGTTTTTGAGCATAAATCACTAATACTAATTAATTCATCTTTACATTTAAGTAATTTTAGCTATTACATTTATTAATTATCACTAAATCATTATATTTCCTCTACTAAACACGGAAAAGAAAAAAAAATCCTAATATTTATAGAGATTAGAATTCGCCATCTTTATTTACGTCGTCTGAACGCACCCAGGTTAATCAAAACAAAGTCACGGAACGCGCCAATGTTTGTAAACAGAGGATATGTGTGAGGGTGTGAGTGAGAGCTATCAGGAGGGAGAGAGTGCGTGTGTGTGAGAGGGAAGGAAAGGAGAGAGTGCGTGTGTGTGAGAGGGAAGGAAAGGAGAGAGTGTGTGTGTGTGAGAGGGAAGGAAAGGAGAGAGAGTGTGTGTGTGAGAGGGAAGGAAAGGAGAGAGTGTGTGTGTGAGGGGTAGAAAGTGAGAGGTACTGTGAATGGGAGAAAGTAGAATGAAGGAGAAGAATTAACAGGAGAACGAGAGAGAGAAAGAAACAAACAGATAGATATGAAGATAGAGACAGAAAAAAACAGACAGACACACAGGCAGACAGTAAGAAAGAGAATAGACGTCGACAGACAGACTCAGACAGATAGACAGAGACACAGATAGATTCCAATTTCACCTTACCTCTGTGACTCAGTGAAGAGATCTGTGCCACTCCAGGTAGAGACACCACCTTAAATACCCATCTGAATCACCCCCACCCCCACCCCCCTACAACCCCCCTCCACCTCCCTTCACACGTACAGCCTCCCCTAACCTCCATTACCTCCTCTTTCTCCCTACACCTCACCTCCCCCACCCTACACCCCCTCCCAACCTACATCTAGTGATTAATGGACTTGCTTACGTAAAAAACCATATATATATATATATATATATATATATATATATATATATATATATATATATATATATATATATATATATATATATATATATATATATATATATATATATATATATATATATATATATATATATATATATATATATATATATATATATATATTTTTTTTTTTTTTTTTAAATGGTTGACGTTAATGTATATTTTTCCAATAGGGATTATATAAAGGTCATGTTTTAATGTGGATTATAATACCACTAAATTTTTTCTATGATACGCGGAGAATATTTTAACCTTAGGGGCTATAGATTTTTGGAAATATTGTTTATTTTTTTATTTATTTTTTGTGTATTTATTTATTATTATTATTATTATCGAGATCACAACACCACATTATACCTAAATTCACCACTACGTGACCCTGAAATAATATATCACCTCCTCCCCCCCCTCTCTCTCCCAGGTGTTACAGAACTCTCACTCTTTATGCGACAACATGTCTTAGTATCCAATTGCAACACTAGGAAAAACTATACTATGTTGCTGAGTAATTCATCCCAATATCCACCTATAATGACTGACTGATAATGTTTTACCACTTGAGAGAGAATTTTGTTTTGTTTTGAATAAGTGTTGTTATAATGGCTGCCAGACATATGATCACCCCTCACTAACGGCCAGCTTTGTTTTGTTCCTGGTCTTGTTTATTATTGCTTAAGGGAAATTGGTTGGTTAATATGTTTCTCGGATCACCTGTAGGTTCTCTCACCCTCCAACCACCCTCAGCTTATTTCACCTTAAGATTAACCTAACCTAACCTAACTTGACCCAAACATAGCATAAAAGTGAATATTTACACAAGTATTTCAGACTGTGTGTGTGTGTGTGTGTGTGTGTGTGGTGGTGGTGGTGGTAGCTATAGCGCAGGAGGTGGGCGCCTCGAACTGGCTAACAACGTTACCGATAAGGGTTAAATGGTTTCAGTCTTAATAAACAAGAATTTACAGATGCCATTACTCTAAGGTACGGTGGCCAGTAGAAGGTTTGCCGTCCCTATGCGGGTGTGGCTCATCCTACGACATAAACTACGCCATGTTGTGTAAGAAAGGGGGGCTTTGTGTGCATCAAGAAGTGAATCCAGGAAAAAAGTTACAAGAACAAAACTCAGAAAAAAAGTCACAGAAAAAAAGGTAAAAAAAAATAGCCTAACCTAACGTACGTGTAATGCTATAATATGTAAATTGTGCTGTCAGTGTGTACAAGTCATATATTGTCAGTTAATAAGTTACTTAAAATATTTTTTTTGCTTCATTACTTTAACTGTTAATTATATATAAATAAAATATTACTTTTTTCCTATGACTTTTTTCCTCGACAAAATTTTAAATTTTTCCTGTGTCTTTATTTCCGTTCACCGACGAAGTAAGGGATGTCACAGCAAATATACTGAAGGAAATCTGCCACGACATCACGGTGGAACCGCCCCTCCTGCCACTGGACGGTGAGAACCTCCATCACAGGACTTCAAACACATCAAACGAAACCCGTGTGGACGTCAACGGACGTCAACTCTCAAGGATTCTGGACACCTTCTTTGACATTAGGATATTCGACCCCATGGCCGCATGTCACCATAACCTACCTCTCGAGGCTGCACTCAAGAGAATGACAAGATCAGGGTGTAAGAGAGAGAATTCAGTATGTGGATCACGGCAGCTTCACTCCTCTGGTGTTCGGCAAGACTGGCCGAGGTATTATCTGAACGGAAGCAGCAGCCTAGAAGCCACGTTGCAGCCTGGTTGAGATGTCGACTGAGCTTCCTGCTTAGGTCTGCATTTCTTTGCCTCAGGGGAACGAGATCTTCGGTCCCAAAGTCCACAACAATCGCAGATATCGACTATGAGGCAACAGTCACTGAATAAATCTGCTTCTTAACTAACTCAACACAGCTAGGGTAACTACTTTTGCATTAGGATATTTAATGTTAGGGTAATAAAATGGCGGCGAAGGTGTGGCTATTGGGGGAGACTGGAGGAAACACTAATAAAAATAAAGTAGTAGTAGTAATTATAATATGACCATTATAGTTTGCATCATTAATATCATCATAACCACATCACCATCATTATCAACATTATCATAATCACAACCCCAAACTAACCTAACTTCTCCATAGTGTGACCCTGCATTAATAGGGCTACTCCCCCTACCCACCCCACCTGGAGGTTACTTAACTACTTAACTAACTCGGAATTTATGCCGCCAACGTAGACATGAACCACTTAACGATGCGTATGGTGCACTCTCTAGTCTATTGAATAATTTTATATTAATCGTATTCGTCAAAGAGATTTTAAAATGTGTTAGATGGATCGCATATCAATTAAATATGACCTTTGTGACTCGAGTGGTCTAATGTGGTCGTAATCTATAAGCGACTTGATGGGGTTTTGTGGGATGAGATTCTCTTTAAAGGCGATCAGTTGGTGTTTCTGGAGGTCAGATGCTTCTCCTGTAGTATTAGTGTTGTTGTTATACTGTATCACAGGGGTTATCAACCAGGGGGGAATTCCCCCCAGGGGGGGAATTCAGGTTTTCAGAAACTGATTCGGGAGCAAGAGATATGTTCGATGAGAAATCAATCACAGAATTTTGGCCTTGATGTGCGATTCCTACCCAAAAGTGGCAGAAAGAGCTATCCGTGCATTGCTTCCGTTTGTGTCGACATATCTTTGTGAGTCAGGCTTTTCAACTCTGTTGCAAATTAAAACGAAGCAACGTAGTAGATTAGAGGTAGAAAATGACCTGCGTTGTGCCCTTTCAAGCACTCCTCCGCGTATCCCAGAATTGGCGAAGAAAAAACAATCACAGGTTTCTCATTGACTGTAATCTTCATCTGAATAAAATTAATTACAAATTTACAATATCCTGGTATTCTATTGAACTTTTTGTTTATTGCATTATGCTTCAGTTTGGTCTGTTAAGTAATTCATTATAAATAAAAAAAAAACTATTTTACTTTTATTCAAGTTTTATAAATCCATCAACATTTTCAATTGACATTTAATTTGTAAAACTCCACTATAAAAATAATCCATGTAAAATTGTAAATGTATATGTACTAATATGGAAAAAATAAAGGATTTTCAGTATTATATTCATATTATTTGGAATGCACTTTTTGAGGCAGACAATCTTGGAAAGGAGGGGGAATGACATTCTGACATATGGTGAAAGGGGTGCATGGGGCAAACAAGGTTGAGAACCACTGCTGTATCAGATCAGTACTACTTTAATACTGATCATTCTTACAGGTTAATGGCCTTAATGCTGATCATTCTTTCAGGTTAAATGGCCTTAATACTGATCATTCTTACAGGTTAAATGGCTTTAATACTGATCATTCTTACAGGTTAAATGGCCTTAATACTGATAATTCTTACAGGTTAAATATCCTTAATACTGATCATTCTTGGGAGTTAGATGTATCTGTGTGTGTGTGTGTAATAATAATAATAATAATAATAATAATAATTAACGGTTTATTGAAAGAGCTTGGCAGCCAGAAGGCTGAAAATATACAGTTACATATTTGGGGAATGGGTTACGAATTACAAATAATATACAAGTGACATAAGTGACACAAACAAGACATATAATAACTTAGATGGGGATCAGCTCAAACTACAGTTCATTTCAACATAGTGACAGTGTAAGGAGCAGTGTTTACTGTGTGTCTGCGTCTGTGTGTGTGTTTTAGGTTATTGGTGATAGGGGACAATGTTGGGTTTAGGTGAACAGTTTATTTATTTATTTTTTCTCCAGAGTTTAATTCATATCAATAGGTTAGTTCTATGGTTTCTTTGATGCGTTGAAGGAAGGAGAGATCACATTCCCTGGCAATTCGGTCGAAAAAGTCGTCGTCGGATAATTTCTGTGTTTCCCCAAAATCTATTATGTGGCATTTGAAGGGAACTGTAGAGGTGTCGATTAGTACATTGTCGTCGTGGAGGTCCAGATGATTAAATCCAGCTTTGTGGAATTCTTGAACAGCTGTAACGATGGAGGAGTAGGCTTGTTGACACGTCTTTTTGTCGAGTTGTTTTAAAGCCTCGGTAAAAGTTATGCCGGGGCAAAACTCCATCACCAGGGCATGGGGGTCGGTTGTAACACCGAATAAGAGTGGAGCTCCCCCTGCCCCTGCCAGCTCGTGTAAGATACGGGCTTCAAGTGGTAATGCGTTGCCGTTGCGGAGTTTTTTAACGATTACTTCTGTTGTGTCGCCATTGTCACGGGTGAAGTTGTAGTGATCTGTCGTCCCGTGCAGTCCACCACCATTTATCTTCTGGTAGTGAAGGTTATCCCACGAAATTTTGGGGATATCGGAGGTGGTGGGGACAGGGGAAGAGGAAGAGGTTGAGCTGGAGACGGTGGTGGTGACGGGGACAACTGAAGACTTAAGGTTTTTGGTGTCTTCCTCGAGCTTCATTCGCTTTGGGTTAAGTGAAGACAGGAAGGAGGAGGTGGCTTTTCTTTTGATTCCTGGCTTCACCAGCTCCTGAGCCGCGTTCAGGTAAAACACAAACTGAGTCATCCTGAATGAATCGATGTAAAATACTTGGTGACTCACAGAGGAGGTCAAGTTAAAATTCGGCCTCTCAGTAAATATTTTCAAGTTTGTGTCGGAGTAGTGAACTGTGGTGAAGATGTGTATTAGTGTTATAGTGAAGGTGTGGTAGTGTGGTGAAGATGAGGTATTAGTGTTGTAGAGAAGATGTAGTGTTGTAGTGAAGATGTGTATTAGTGTTGTAGTGAAGATGTGTATTAGTGTTGTAGTGAAGATGTGTATTAGTGTTGTAGTGAAGATGTGTATTAGTGTTGTAGTGAAGCTGTAGTATTAGTGTTGTAGAGAACATGTAGTACGAGTGTTGTGGTAGTGATCTACCCAGCGTAGGTTCAGTGGTCTCTAGAAGGATATGACCAACTGGACATTTTAGGAGACATTCTTATCATAAACAGCCTTTTAATTCCCCCAACAGGTACAAGAACAAGCACCACCAGGTACCCTCAAGCACAAATAGGGTGGTGGACGAGTGGAACAAGCTTACCAACTTTGTAGTAAGTGTTTGAACGCTGGAAAGTTTTAAAAGGAGGCTAGATAGATTCAAGGATGATAGAGAGTGGTAGTAACTCTCGACAGGAGCTGCCATGCACAGCCCAACCGGCCTATTGCAGACTCCTTATTTTATTATGTTCTTATATAAGTACCAGTCGCAAACAGGTAGGGCCAGGTGGTTGCCCCCCCCCCCTCCCTCCGACACACTTGGTTAATTACTACTTCGTGGTGCTCCCATTTTACCTCACCTTACACCACCTTGCCTCACCTGGCTCAGATATCTGTGCTAATGGTGCTGATGAAGCATTAATGCTGACGTCATATTATTACCGTGTGTGTGTTGGGAGGGGGGAGATTTTTATGTTTCACGTCGCATTTTAGTACACATAGAAGCAAAAAACCCTTACTTACACACATGACACATGACATTGAGCCCATGTACACAAGCGGCATTTAGGACCTACGTGACAAAACTGTACCTACGTGGCACTCCGGAACGCACTTGACAATATTGTATACGCATAGCACGTTCATACACATATGGCACTGACCCCATACAGAACACGTGTACAGGTGTGATCGTAAATGTCACTATGTTTTGAACAGAAAGAGAAAATGCTAATGTAAGAGAGTTAGTTATACGTTAGAGTCGACGGTGAGAGAAAGATAATTTGGTTTGCGTTTTTAAATTCGTTAAGAACTATCTTCCAGGCCCGATATGGAGTCCTATTTCCCGATTTCCCGATACACAACCAGAATCTCCCGATATCAACCTTTTTTTAATTATTTAACAAAAATAATAGTCTCAGAATTCATCGTGCCACGCGACATTGTTATGCTTTATGATCATAATTTCGTTAATATTATCGTATTGAATTGTGGGTAAGCTGGTGCAGTGTGGGTAAATTGATGCATTGTGGGTAAACTGATGCATTGTGGATAAACAGCACTCAAAGAGGAATGGACTAGTTACAGTAATTAGCAGCAGTTTACCTGTATTCACTATGACGTCATGCAGAAGCTGACAGCGAACACGTCAGCTCCACCCAGTAGTCCTGACATGACCTTCTGATTCCTCCTGGCTGATGTCAAATCCTTCCTGTCAGCTGCTCTTGTCACTGTCAGATGAATTTGTGGACTGTCATTTTCTCCACCACCTTCACTTGTCACTGCCACCTTCAAATAATCCTAACAGCACCTCCACACACGACTGGTTCAAACACAACACTGACTGACAGACTCCTTCACTTGTTTCCACTCCTTGACCCCAGCACAACCTGCTTAGATAGAGAGTTGGACACTCAGTAGAGGTATCACTGCGTTATTATTCGTTAATATTATTAGTCGTGAATGAATATAAGAGCAAAACAAATATAGTGCAAAATGCTGAGGTCGGTATTTTTTTTTTTTTTTTTTATTTACGCCTATTGTTATTAAATTATAAGCGTGCTTTAAAAATTCTACTACTATGAGTTCATGTATACCAAGCAGGTCATTGTAAAACTGAGTTGTGGTGGAAATGTGAGAAAAGATCCAATAGTTGTTAAATGTATGAGAAAATAGTAGTTAAATAATATTTACAACATCAATAATTTTGATGAGGACTCGCAGTCCTGATTTGAAATGTGGACACAGCATCAACATTCCCAGAAGAAAACCGTACCTGATTTCTCTACAACCTTGTCCTTGACGGATCTTCTGAAGCAGTGTGATTTGTGTCCAGCTATTCTAGAAGCCCTACTGATCTTGACACTTCCTGCCTCCATTTGTGAAATAGAGCAGTCATTTAGCACACTGAGACATGTCAACACAAGGCTTCCATCAACAATGTCAACTGAACACTTGTCTGGATTGTGCATGCTCAGCCTACATCGCCTTCATTGAAGACGTAATTGATTGTTTTGGACGTACACTGCTAATATTCCGAGCAAGTCACCATCGTGAAAGACAGCTAGCATTGGCCATCCCTAGATTATCAGAATAAATGATATCAGATTAATTATTTTCGTTAGTTTTTAATGCTTAAGGTCAACCCTATGATAATTTTAGTGATTAATTATTTGGTGATTACACTGATAAGTGATAATAGTGATCATTACAGTACTCTAGATTAACTCGATTATACTTTATCACACTTTTATATGGATGTATGTACCTGTTTTTAATAAACTGATATGTCGGGTCTTGTCTAGCTTCCTTGCCCCTCCCAGCCCGGAAAAATCCTGCGGAAGCACATGCTCTCCAACAGTGCATAACTGAGAGTCAGTATTTGCCAACAGTAGTTAACAGAGACATGACCAACCTCTCAAGCGGCTAACAGGCCGATCAGTGGCGAAGAGGATAAAATAAAATAAAGTAAAGAAGTTATCCCATCAAAAGTTCCATTTTCTTTAATCGCAATAAAGAAAATGGTACTCATGAATTTCGTGAGTTTAAATGCGGGACTTAAATGACTTTGAATGAGATTAAATGTGGCAATTAAATGACTTTGAATTAGTTTAAAAGTTTTACCTTAGTATTAAAGAGACCAACCGAATACCACCTTAATTAAATGGCTAATAATAACAATAACAACAATAATACAGTAATATAAGTAATTTGTGAGGGAAACGTCATAGAAGAGAAGGTGTCTTAGAATTGTCTAAGCTATTGATTGCAAAGATAAAATTCTCTCTTTGTATCATTATAACTTAAACCAGTTTCATTAATGTTTCAAGTTCACAGTTTTACTCAGGGTAGTTATGTCCATCAATGAGGGGCTTCCCTCCCCCTTGTACAGCCAGTGGACCACCAAGTCAAACAGAGTTAGCCCATTAATCTTCCCCTCCAACAGATTCTTCATGGTGTGATTACTCAACCTCTCATGGTTTATCACTATTTCTTAGTCTTCCTGACAACTTCTGGGCACTCAAGAATTAAAAATCATTGCTTGGCTATAATAATACAGTAACTGCCTAACTGGGTTAGTCCAGGCACAGGCCAAAAAATCTTTTCAACCTGAGTTATGGCAGCTAATCTAAATATGAAATCAGCGGGGTGCTAATCTTCATGTGAACCTAAATATGTATACAAGATGGACTATACAGTACAGTATAACCATTTTAATATTCATAAATATTGAAGGACATGATTGACACAACACAAGGCAACCATAAACTTTTAATAATTAAAGTCTGCAGTAACAATTTCAGTTTATAATAACCTTTGTACACTACAACACAATACAGTGTTAAGCCTCCTTAACCCTATAATGGAATGTCAAAACTGGACGATAAATATTTTGTCAGATAACCAGGACAGATGTACACGAGAGCATTCATGGTAATGTGAATGTCAAGCTGGTAGATAAACAAACATTGATGGATAAACACTTCTATTTCAGTGCAGTTCTGATGATTACTAACAACCTTTCTGGTAAACAAGGATGAGTGAGGCTGTAGAGTGTACAAGCTCATATACAGTACACTGTACATATAGTATACAGTACTGTACAGAGTAGAGCATAACTGGAATGAATAACCATGAAAACTTTAGTCAGGTGAGATACTGACCTGACCTGGTGACAGCCAGAGCCCTCTTTACTGACCCTGGTTTGTTTGCATCATCATTCAGAAACTGATTTTCAAATTTATTCATGAATTCTACTGTATTTAAAATTACCCAAATTATGACTTCCCTCTGAAACAAGACTATGCAGTATACTGCTATGTATTTGTGGTGTTACAGTACAGTATAAGGTTTAGTTGTTTTCATGGTACTGTACTATACCTGTACTGTACTGCATTCACTAACTTTCAGAAACATTTACCGGGTATCTGATTATGTACATTTGTTTGTCTTTTCTGTACAGTACATGACTTAATTCTTTCTCTTGCACCCAGCTCAAGAGGTCACCAGTGGGCATCAAAGCTGTATTCAACAAGAAGTTTCTCTTTATTAATAAGAGTTTTAGTTCCTGACCTAAAGTGTTATGAAAATTAAAAAAAGAATTTCACTGCATAAGCTTTGGGAGTTAAATCCTCTATATTCCCTGTGTGTCATAACAAGCAACTAAAATGAGCTGCCAGGGTAAAGTAGGGTCTTGTCACTGTACATTACCTCTGAAGAAGGTGCTGAAAGACTCATCACAAGAGGTTTGCATTACCTCTTAAAACCCATTGAAACCTGAATGCAGTACTGTACAATACTATACTGTACATTATTCAGTGTAATGCAGAATTGTAAAAATATTTGCTTTAAATTTTCATCTAAAATTTGGCCACTACTGTATGTACAATCATGAATAGAAGTTCTGTCGCCTCTTCTGCTCCTCCACAAACCCCCAGGATTCAGACTCGTGATCGTGAACCAGGAAAAACTGATGCATTATTCTGTCCATAAATACTTTATATTCACCAGTCTAAATCTTGGGCTTCATGGAGGAGAAGAAGAGGCAACAGGACTTTTGCTTGCAACTGTACAGCACTGATTATATTGAGGAAACTCTCCCTCTGAAAGATCAATCATGGTGAAGGAGGAGGACCCCAATGATCACACATGACCTGTTCTAAAATTGTTTGATTGACGACATGTGGTTTTCCAATAGCCTGAGGATGGCTTACCAAAGGACACTATTCTATACAATGGACAAAAGAGGCATCAGGTATACTGTTAACAGAAGACAAGGTTGAACAGGTAGCCAATTCTCACATCTGGAGGAACAAGGCATCAGAAATACTCATGAATAAATAAAACTATTTTCTAGTACAATACAGTGCAGGGTGAGTCACTCGCTGGTAGCCCGGGAGTTTCACTAATGCAGCCCAATTTATGAGATATACAAGAGGGGAAAACTTAAATTACACAAAAGACTATGGTAATACAGGTATAACAAATAATGAATATATTAGCAATACTCTGGGGCTACTAGCAAGTGAATCACCCAGTCTGGAATATCTTCTCAATTTGGTGATAATCTATCCATTCTCACTTCTAAGATCTCCCCAAGTGATACAAAAGCCAAACCAGCCATGAATAGCATGAAGACATATCACCTTTATATACTCAGTATATATAAACTGTACAAAACACTAGACATTATCCACCAGTGTTAAATGTTGATTCTTATTATACTTGCATTACTATGAACTAGTTAAGCTTATATTCACAATTAAATGTATTAACAAAGGTAACTTCTTAACAGAGATATCTCAGGTAGATTCTACACATGTTAACCTGCATTAAACCTCAAGGAAACTTACAATAAGATGTTATTACAAGTTAACACTGTGGTATGAAGGACAAGAACTCCACCTACAGCTACAAAAACTTGAACAACTCACACATTTGTACCTCTTTGAGTAGCGTTTGATTTTCCCGACAAGGACTGTGGTGTGTGAGGGTCAGCTTGAGGTAGCCTTTGGCTCAGGTAACCCATAGTTCAAGTAGTTCTCACCTGTATGTAGCAAAACTGGGCTTTGGCAGGTAAAGTTTCATCAATCTTACCCATAATTGCATATAATCCTCTGAAAGAATTATAAGTTAAGGCTATGGCATTCTTATGTTTACTAAGTACTGTTGCCAGTCTAATATTTCACTTCCTGTAGACATCAGATGAGATGAAAGGCCTGCAGTGTTGTGTTACTATACTGTATAAACAACTTGCTAATGATACATAACTACAGTACAGTACTCCTACAGGACACACTGTACGGTGTATGGTCTGAAATGTTAAATTATTCAGCGAACTTTCTGTTTACTGTACTTAGATAAATAGTAAGGGTTAAAAGATAATGCACAAGCAGTATACGTAGTTCAGGGCAATTAAAAGTAAACTTAAGACTAACAAAAATGCATGACTGGACAAGTAAATTATAACCCAAAACTCTTTGTGTAAACTTAGTATAATTATTGGACAGAATTTTCTAACTAAACTTTAATATGCTGACATTTTCAATAAAGTCCTTGAAACCTACATATTTTTAATTACTGTAAATTATCCAACTTTAAACATAAACTCTTAAAATTATATTCACAAACCATCACCAGCCATTAACTCGACACAATAACTCATCTTGTTCCTCCGATACCAAGCTTAACTTTTACGACAAGCATCACGACTAGATTAGTTCCGAAAATGTGATTTCTACCATTATTCAGGAAACTCTTTATGTAATTAGAACAGAGACAACCATAAATAAGTTAACTTGTGGCAGAGGATAAACTAAAGAAAGTAAATAAGGTTTTATACATGACAGGACGCACTGAACGTTGCATCACACATCACCAACATGTTATTTCCTAATCAAACTGTCAACAAACTAATATACTATAGTGTACTACTAGGAGTGCGTAGATAAAGAAATCAAAGTAACGCATGACTTTACCAACATACAGCAATCGAGGGGTAAAGAAAAGTACAGTAAAATAACAACATTGTACTCTGGAAGGAACAAAGACTTAGGTTACTGTATTCTATATGGTGTGATGCTTGTGGTGGTTTAGTAACACAAAATGCAACATAAGGTTTGAGGAAATACATGCTAAGGTATTCTCATCGTCTACTAAGTGTTTGTGGTCATGCATTACTAGTGTATTATACAACACACGAAAAAATACAACAAAAGAATTCAAATCACGTAAGAGTGTTTGTGATGCTACGTCAACACAAATTATTACGCGACTTACAAGGAAGAATGATAAAGGGATTCCCTGTCACCTACCAGTGTTTGTAATCAACCATTAAAAACAAAATACTACGAACATTTTAAAGAACAATATCTCCTCCTCACCTTCCAAAATCTGAGACAACCCCCCCCTCCTTCCCCCTCCTTTTACACTGTATTGCATAAGGTACAACAATGAATAAATATGATACTGTATCTCATCACATACAGTACCAAAGGAACATACAATAAGAGAAAATATCACATGATGTACTAAGATAAATAACTAAGATATATCCCCATTATATACCAGTGCTTTGGGGTCATCCATTACAGCAGATATAACTGACGGGTGTGTCGGTGAAGAGACGAGGGAGGCCTTGGGTGATGTACACTGCACCAACGGCTATTTACCGCCCTCGTGTGTTTGGGTGATGTACACTGCATCAACGGCTATTTACCGCCCTCGTGTGTTTTGCCGCTAGTTTTTAAATTTGTTTATCTCCATTTGGGCGACACAGTAGACTAGTCTGATACTCACGATATTATTTATAGTATTAGTCTAATAATAATAATTAATAATAGAAAGTAATACTATAATAATGTTAACGATAGGTAGTAGTAATAATAATAATAATGCCAATGGACAATCTCATACAGTACAGTAACTTCAGGAGCTGGAAGCCTTATAGTTTGTACCCATTATATATTTTGATAAAGTAAAGTTGTACCTTTTTCACTGCAAGCTCTTAATCTTATTGCTACCACGCACGCACGCACGCACACACGCACACACAGTCATCATGGAAGTTTATTATTGTTTAGTCATATATTAACAAGATACATCCAGTAGATTCAGGTTCCTCCGCTGGACACACAACTGGGCCAGGAGACAATGATGGCCACAACTGCCCCAAGAGACAATGATGACCACAACTGCACCAGGTGACAATGGAGGCCATACCTCACTAAACTAAGGAGGGGAAATTGTCACTGTCATACTCGTCCAAGAGACCCATAACAGGTAGCACTGCACCAGAGATTAAGAGTTTGGTTTACTTGTTGTCAAGTTATTACATTCACAATCCAGACATAAACATGCATGATTGAAGACACACGGACTATTGCATTTCCAAGTCCTGTTTGGATACCTAGCAGGGGACAATAACTGCTCGAGTGGGAAAAGTCCAACTTACATACTGTCATCAGTACTCTCTAACATTCATGTTTGCCCATTCTTTTTTCTCCTATGTTTGGTATATCTTAATATTTCTTATATACTGTAACTGTTTTATATTCTAGAAAATTATTAAAAATACAGTGTACTGTATAGTACTTTGTTTTGTCTGAGGAATTATTAGGTGGGTTTAATGATGTTATAATGGAAGTTTGGCTGAGAATCATGTTGTGTGGACACTTGGAGGTGATGCTGAGAACACCTTATGGAGATGTACCTGTTATTTGATTAGATGTAAAGCACTTGGTGATGGCATCCCACTGTGTCATGACCCAAGACAAAGGCTTGACTCTACCAGCGAGTTAAGATCAAGACTGAAGGCTACTTGTTAGTCGTGACCAAGACTTGATCCTGCCAGTGGGTCGAGATGACGACTTGACTTCAACTGTAGGTCAAATCCAAGACATGAGTCTACCAGTACAATTATGCCATGCTCGGCATCTTATGGTTCCTGAAGAAGACCAAGTATTGATTCTACCAACAGACTGAGACTAAAACTTGAATCTACCAATAGACTGAAGCCAAGACTGAAGTTTTCCAATACGTTTTAACCATGATTCAAGGCTGAAAACTAAGTCTGCCTAAGGGCTAAAGTTAAGACCATGGTCTAACCTAAAATTAATTGGCTAAGATTCACTTCTTTGGCCATCTATCACAACTCAGTACCTTAAAAAGTCTTCTGTACAGTACATGAAGATTCTGCCTATGAGACTGAATTTTCTTACAACTTGGTTTCATCTGCTCTTTGGTGACTGCTTCACCTGGTGATAAGGACAGTATCAACCTGCGTGAGTCTGGTGAAGTGCTGGTGATATGAGGGGAGACGTAAGGGGTCATGGCGTAGTTGAGGTGATGCCTGTAGAAGGGTGGGAGTGAAGGATGGGGGCATCAGAGGCTCCAGATGAATGACCTCAGAGGCTGGACCACGTTGAGTCATGACCTCCTGCGTGGCTAAAGCACTATGGCGAATCCCATAGGCGAAGTAACATGCCAGGCCTGGGGAGAGGGACAGAGTGAGACATCCAGCAGCGGGAGATATGATAAACATCCATTAAGCCAACAATATTATGAGCTCATATAGATTTGTATCACAATATTTTGAAGATTTGTAATACAGCAAATGATTGATAAATTTGTTGATGAAATAGGCTTAAAGGTGTTTAGAATATATTACTCCATAAAAAAATATTTTCTGTTCATTCTACATCAAGCTCTCGGATAAAAATTTAGATATGAAATACTTCTCTGATTTATATCAATTATGATTTGACTGTGATGGTGCAGGATGACCATACCTGCTGTGGTGTAAAGTGTGAGGACGATCCAAGAGTGTCTCAACACCTGCACCAGGAGGATGACATTAAGAAGCAGAGCAGCAGCAGGGAGCCAGGGAGCGACAGGAACCCTAAAGGAGGCCAAATGGGTGGGGCGGAGTGTAGGTAGCCGGGTCATTAGTCCCACAATTACTAGTGTTGCCAACATGGATGTTGACAACACCACCACCTGGAACGGGTGATCCCGACCATCTTCCCAGCCATACACAGCCACCAAAGCTGCCACCGTCACTGTCACCAGTAATAATGATAAGGCCACACATGCTCTCCGTGCCGAGGCTGGAGTGGGGGTGCGGGGAATGCCTGTGTCCAGTGTGGCCACCCTCAGCTTCTCCTGATACTCTGCCACTGCTGCATCAATGTCATCCTCTACTTCTGTGTCGGTGCCATAGCCTGAAGCACCAGACTCTGTATCTGACACAGCTGTCTCCTGGCTGACACACTGAAACTGCTGCTGTTGACTCACTACATTATTATCCTGCTCTTGAAGCTCATGGAGGGGAGAGGTAAGGGTGTCAGTGAGAGGGGAGGCAAGAGGTGAGGCGTGAGGGTCCTCAGAGTTGTCAAGCAGAGGAACAACATCACGGGTGTCGAGGCCCAGACCGCTCACACCACTCTCAGAGTCCGGAGAGGTGAAGGGTGAGGTCTTATCCTTCTGAGTTCGAACTCTGTGAGGCAGGACCCGCATCCCATCCTGTAAAACACCAGTCACTTAGATCACACAAATACTAAAACACTATGTCATCATTTCAGGTTTTAAAAAGCAATTTAAGCTTATCCTACATACCAGTCAGGGTTGGAAAAACCCTGTGATAAATGATTTATGAGAAGACACTGTATTAAATAATGTCATAAATATCATAATGAAATAAAAAGTGTGAAAAACCATATGTTCTTATGCAACGTTGCACAGTATTTAGGTTAAATATGGACAAATAAAAAATAAATAAAGCTACAGCACTTAATTTGCTTTAATAAGACCAAAATTTGTGTTGGCAAGAATTCCTTTGTTTGTGTATTTTGAAGCATACAGTACTCTTAGAGATAAATGAAATTAATGGCTGATACAGTTAAACTGTACTGTACTGTACAGTGCTTAAGATAATTTGATAAAACAGGAAACAATCAAATCACATCACTTCTAAATTTGTCTTATTTCAAAATAATTAACATTTTTGAATCACAGCTGCTACTTTTAGCCACTGACTTGTCATTCTGAGAGTTGAAGAGGCATTAAAAAATGTATGTAATATGAAAATATTCATGCATGACACTAACATTTCAAAAATTGCTGATTTAAATAACTGTTTTAAATCGTTTGATTTAAATCATGGCAACCCTGATACCAGTGTACGTCAAGTAGTGGTTTGACCCTAAAATGGTGGAATATTAAAACTGTCTCCTCATTACCAAATTCTCACCTTGAGGAAGTGCAGGGTTCTCTCCTGACGGGAGTGTGGAGGAGCAACACGCTGATAGCTGTACGGGGTGCTGGAGGAGGCGGTGGCTGCCACAGAACACAGAGAACCATAAGAACACCTGTGGCGGCGGTACATGACCGTCAACACCACCACCACATTCAGGCACAGAGCACATGTAGCCAACACCTGGAGGAGAGGTGCTAAGCTTAGAGGTGAGTGTCATCACAGGTAGATTCATGGTTTTGTAAATGAATCAGAAAGCAATCACCAGATTATGATTTTCTTTCCTTCTTTTATGAGGTAGGAATTTACAGTACAGTAAATATTGCAAAGGAAATTAACTTTAACCAATAATGTCATGACCGCTGATACTGAAAGCATCATTACAGCAGAATGATGGAAATATGTCTGGATATTCTGTTGACACTGTGTCCATATTTCACACCAGGATCGCGACTCCTCATAAAAATTATCGATGTCGTAGATATAATTTAACTGTTATTTATTTCCTACATTCAGTAACCATTGGATCTTTTCTCACATTACCACCACAACTTGGTTTTACAAGTAACATGCTGGTATACATGAACTCACTGTAGCAGTCTTTGAAGCATGCATAAAATTTAATAATTTACGTAACAATATGCATACCGTAAATAAAAATTATAAATAAAAATCTCCCCCAACGGTACCGACATCAGAACTTTCACAATACTGTACTAGTTTTACTCAAATTTTCATTAATGAATATTATATAGTGGTTTACTGTAATTATGTGTCATAATGTACAAGACTAATTGTACAGTTACCCAAATATCATACTAGTTATTAAAAATCTTAACAAAGAACACACAGATAGTTGAGTTACATTACAATAAGTCAAGTACAGTATTTCTGAAAATTGTGAAATTAACTAACTGTAAAATAATGCTTAGACAGTTTAAATGACAAGTGGTCACGGCTTCATCATGACCTAACACCAGGTATACACATACTGTTCCTCTGTGACGTGGACATCATGATGGTCTAACCTGAGTCAGCCAGTCAGGCCCAGACACCAGTTGTCACTCTTACCAATGACATCATTATTCTCCCACACTGAAGAATTGTCAAAAGTACCGGCTTATCACAAGTGACCGTTGGAGGAATGTTAAGGCACAAACAGTTCACTTAAGAACTTGTAATATTATACGCACATTGTGCACAAGGACTGTAGAAAAAAGAACACTTCAGACTTCCCAGGGGGTATAAGTGCACCCCCTTGCACCCCCTGTGGACGCCCATGCATGTGTGTAAAATTAGTCATTACAACTAGGCCAACATTCTACCTCCATTTAATACTGTATTGTTATTTTACAAATATAATTAAGTCTTATATATAAATTTGTACGTTTTCTAGCTAGTAAAATGTGCATGTGCATGATAACAGTGTTTTTCTTGGACTAAACATAGATATACTGCAATAGAAACACATCACTTATGATATAGGAGTGAAACCTAACCTAACCAAATCCTCACTTATCAAAATCTAACCTAACTAATCTATCTTAATTTATTGTGATCAAGTCTAACTAATCTAATCTACCTGGCATATCCTAATCTAACCTTACCAGTCGAATATACTTGGGTCCCTAATAAACCTGAAATCCATTTATTCTAATTAATATTATGTTAATCGTCAACGTAATATTAATTCTGCAAAAAACTAATAAAGTTCCATTTTCTTAGTAAAATTTATGTAGCCAAGGATAATTTCTTCATATAACTCTATCCAGAATTAACTGCATTATAATTATTCTATATATTATTATTATTATTATTATTATTATTATTATTATTATTATTGTTATTATTAGCCATTTAATTAAAGTTATATCTCTCAAAGTCATTTAATTCTCGCATTTAATCGCATTCATTTACTTTATTTACGTCCATTTTTTTTGATGCAATAAAAGAAAACGAAACTCTTATATGGGGAAACTTCTTTATATTTTTTTATTTTATCCTTTTTGCCACTGATCGGTTTGTTAGCTGCTTGGGAGGTCGGTAACGTCTCTGTTAGGCACTGTTGGCACTGTGGGCATGTATAAGCTCTCTGTTACGCACTGTTGGCGATTCCCACTCATCTTCTCCCCCACTCCTACTTTCTCCCACTCATCCTTTCTCCTACTCACCCTCGCTCCTACTCACACTCTTTCCCATTCACCCTCTTTCCTATTCACCCTCTCTCACTCACCCTCTTTCCCATTCACCCTCTCACTCACTCACACCTTATCCCACTCACACTCTCCCACTCACCTGCAGGACGAGGACGTGACTGAACAAGAGAGCGAAGAGGGCAGCCAGGGAGCCTCCAAACAGGTGGGCGTGGGCGTGCGAAGAGGTGCGGGAACACTGGTGGGCGAGGGTGGACGGGAGGAGACCATCTGTGGCTAAGGATACCAGCTGTCTAGAGAGTGGATCGGCAGCTTCCACCAGCGCCAGGCACAACATCACCACCTGCAAGAGGAAGATGGCCTTGTAGGTAGAACAGGTAGAAAAATCAGACGTGCTTAAAAAAATAAGAAATTCCCTAGATGGCGACTTAAAGACATTTCAGACATCTTTATAAATTACTTACACTATATTGAAGACATACTGAACATGTTTGGGCATATTGGACATACATTACAAAGGTGACATTGGACATTCCTGGAAGAAGCCATGGTTAGACACACTAGACAGAGAACATACAGTAGTTAGACATACAGAAGACAGAAGACATACCTGGGAGGAACCGAGGACGAGTCTGGCCCAACCAACATCACGGCGCTCCAGGGCCTGTATGAGTGGGGCGCCCTTCGGGAGTATCCTGACGAAGAAAGACCTGCTTAGACACGGGTTCCTTAACATAGGAATAATGGGAGTTGTTTTCTAATGGGGTTTTTGGTGTTTTTCGAAGAGGAGTTAGTATCTACGAAGTTAAAGGTCTCTAAATGAAGAGGATTGGTTTCTATTATGAAATTGGTCTCTAACGAGGATTGTTTTGTAAGGGGAGTTGGTATCTAGAAAGGCAATGAAGGTTGGCGTCTAAATGGGTTCGGTATCTGAAGAATTATGGTCTCTATATAAAAACGGTTTCTAAAATTCTACCTAAGGTGTTGTGATAGAAGAGAACATGTCTAAAGGAAAGGATCGGTCTCTAAATGAAGGGCTCGGTCTCTAGAAAGGAGTTTATACTTTAACTGCACGAAACTTGCATGCTTACAACTAGGTTTCTCCTGACTTTAAGCATACGCGTCTGGTCTCTAAATTTATCTGGTTTCTAATAGATAACTCGGTTTCTAAAATGTTTTATGTAAGTTCCTAAATTCCGTAAATAACTGGAAAACAAACGAAGTACAAAAAAGTAACAAAAACTGTAAATCTCAGACGTAAATAATAAAAATGTAAATCAGTAAAAAAAAAATATGTAAGTCTTAAAGGGAAAAAACAGCGACTTCCTAACTTCTTTTTCTCTTGGATGATAAAAAAAATATGTCCGCGTCAAAGTTTTCACCAAAAGTGGCAGTCAGGGAATGTTACCTCTAAAACTGAATTTATTATTAAAATTCTCGAGAGATGCGTGTTCCTGGTTTTGTGGCTGGCTAAGGCTTGGTGAGACGAAGTGACTGAGTAAGTTTTGGGGGCAGACTATAGGAAAGTATGATGAGACGACTGGAATGAAAGAAGTACTGTATTGATGTGGAGTCAAGTACCATGAACAAAGGGGCTACATGCCTACATCTACTTACTAAATTTCTTATTCTAAGGACAGATAAACACACAAATACTCACTCATTCCCTGTCATGAGGGTGAGGACAATGCCGAGGGCGAATAAGGCGAGGAAAGTGAGGCCAGTGGCGAGGGAGAGGGCGATAGGTAAAGCACGGTGAGGTCGCCTATGTACCTTCACCAGTCGGCCCGTCTCGTAGAAACCACTGTACACCGCCATACACACAGCCGCCCCAGCCAGCAACTGTAAAAACAAAGTTGATCAGTAATTGGTGAGGAAGTTGTGATAAAGATGATGATTGTTGCGTCGTATTGGTAAAAGAAGTTGAAACGAAGATTGTGATATAGTGAGTCGTGGTGTTGGTGACGCGGTTGTGATGAGGCGAGACTTTTTTTTATTAAAGAATCTGCCATAATTATATAACATTATTAATCGCATTTTCTGTAACTTGTTGTTGTTGTTGTTACTAGTTAATTGATATTATTATTTATGAAAAGAATGAGAGTTGTATCCCTGTGTTATGAATTTATTTCCTTCAAACGATATTCTCGGTTATCTATCCAAATAAAAACCAACTTTCTTCCACTTTGAACAGATCTATAAGGGTTTTGGGCTGAAATATATAATAATTAAGAGCTAAAATTTTGTCTATAGTTACATACAGTACATATAATAACACTGGTTAGTCACGTGATGTAAACAAAGGTAAATAATGAGCTTGTTATACCGAGTGCCAGTGAGTGAGGAAACTGTCCAGAAGCAGGTGGTGATTGGGTAACTCGATGGGTATTGAACACGTACTGTACAGGTCAAGATCGCGATGGTTAAGTGGGTAGGAAATCGGTTGTGTGTCCCTGAGAGGTCTTTCAATACAACCCTACGCCAATACGCTCCCTACGCCACACGCCTGTATTCCTATCCCCACAACTCCTACGCCAACACGCTTCCACGCCCACACGACCATGCCCCTCGTCATAACTGAGAGGCGGCAAATTACCTTCGTGGTTATAAGGCACTTGGGCTTGTTAATTACCAGACGGACAGAAGAAAGGAAGGAAAGTCGGACAGAAGGAAGGAAGGAAGGTCGGACAGAAGGAAGGAAGGAAGGAAGGTCGGACAGAAGGAAGGCTGACTTAGGGAGATAATGAGAGAATAAAACAGAAATAAGGGAGACAAAGACTTAACTTCAGTGTTTCCTTTCCTCACACTCAATCTTCCAGTCGTGTGTGTGCGTGCGCGTGAGTGTGTGTGTGTGGCGGCGACCCCTCACAATGAAGCGTGGAAAAGATTGCCCTGAATAATTTCAATGGAATCGATGACATCACGCTGACGTCATCATGAAATATTGAATAACTTCTCAGTGGAACCCAGAACCACCACAACAAACCACGCTGAGAGTCTGGAGAACAAATGAGCATCACTTCTTCCTAACCACGGCCTCCTCCTCCTCATCCTCCCCCTCCTCCTCCTCCTCCTCTTCTCTTCCTCCCCCTCCTCCTTCTTATGATCTTCCCTTAAAATAAATCACTCGTGGTTTCAGGTGATTCATCCTTTTTTTTTAATTAAACTATCGAGTTATTGCATTATCGAAACACAAATCCGGTTAGGTTAGATTCGATTACATTAGATTAGGTTAGGTTTTTTCTCTAAATTTTTTCCCCCTGACATTTTTTCCCCCTGACATTTTTTCCTCAGTACTTGGTCGATCTCCCTTTGTTTCCCGCACACGGAGACTCACCCAATACACATAACATCATCCAGCTGTTATGTCCAGGCTTGCTTCTGACGTTACACCTCTCTCTCTCTCAGACAACCACTCAGACGTCCAGAAGATTGAGTCAAGAACACTTCACTGTGTCTTGCGTAAATTTGTTGTTGATTAAAGTGTTTGGATGCTGTCAGAGAGAACGTTCTTGTGTATTTTGTTTAATATTTCTATCTTGTTTATTGTTTTCTTACTTGTTTTAGTTTTGTTTTTTAAGTGTTAGCGTTTGTTTGTTGATTTGATGTTTAGCGTTTTTTGCTTAATTCTAGCGATCTTTTTGTTGATTTAAAGTAGAGTGTTTTTAGCTTAATTCTAGAGCTTACTAACATATTTTTCAGTTTAGCGTTTTTTAACCATTTACGTCCCTGAGCCGAGTCAAATTAATATAAGTTTTCACATTTTTTATTATTTTTTTTTAGGTATACGAACGAGATACTCGGCATTATTCTTTACTTAAATTAAATTATAATAAAACACACATACAAAACATGTGAACATCGACAATAAACACTTAAACCAAACAAAGACAGAACTTAGCGACTATAAACGAATCAAAACAAAGGATAAACAAAAGAGGTTCTTGATCTGACTTTCTGCCTCATTTACACACAATTGCAGGTCTCAATTGTTTCTCTTACTTTGACAACACAACATACACTACATATATAATTTCTCACTATTGATATGTTTTTTTTTCTTTGTGGTTTATTATTATTATGGAATATTTTTAAGGAATGGCCCCTCACCAGCCGTAAGGAAGGATTGGAGGAAAAAAGATTGGTTGAGGAGGCAATCTGAGATGCGGGAATGTGATGATTGGCGCGACACCTGATTGCGTAATGGAGCCGTCAGCCTGCGGGACAACAGCTGATGACGCAGACACCCTCCTGCTCCTCCTCCTCCTGCTCCTCCTCCTCCTGCTCCTCCTCTTCCTTCTCCTCCTCCTCCTCCTCCTCCTCCTCTTCTTCCTCTTCTTCGTTATGTTCAATTACTTTTTTACTTATTTTTATCTCGTACTTTTCAATTTTCTCTACGTTTTTGTATCCCGGTTTACACAACACACACACACACACGCAGCTCCCTCCCTCCGCCCACATAGCACTCCCCCCCACGCCCACACTTACCTCAGAGGACCCAATGTTGAGGGCGTGGTGGATATGCTCCGGGTTGTCTTCAGTATGGAGGCCGCCCACGATCAGGAAGAACACCAGCCCGCCCACAGTCGTCACGCTCATTGTCACCCTCAGGAGTCCGGCTTGCTGTGTTGGGGAGGAGGAGGAGGAGGAGGGGACGAGGAAAATAGGGGAGAGAAAGAGGAGGAGGAGGAGAAGATGGGACGAGGAGGAGGAGGGGAGAGGAAAATAGGGGGGAGAAAGAGTAGGAGGAGGAGAAGATGGGACGAGGAGAGGAGGAAATGGAGGTAGATAGATGAAAAGGAGTAAGAAAAGAAGGAGTAGAGTTAGTGAGAAGAGGGGAAGGAGAAGAGGAGGAGGAGGAAGAAGAGAAGAAAAGAGACAAATTAGTGAGATGATTAACATACAGTACATACACCTCTCACTGTATCTCTCATGTGTCTTCTGAATCCCTGAATTTAAACGGCTCTCTCTCTCTCTCTCTCCTCCTGTTCTCTATATCTCTCTCCTCTGCCTCCCTGAGAGACCTTTTAAAACAACTGAGATTCTCCTGTTTCTATCACTGGTGAGATCCTGTGTCCTAGCCCTCAGCTCTGTGTCCTAGCTCTCCCACGCCCTCAGCTCTGTGTCCTAGCTCTCCCACACCCTCAGCTCTGTGGCCTAGCTCTCCCACACCCTCAGCTCTGTGTCCTAGCTCTCCCACGCCCTCAGCTCCCAGGTCCGGCCTCCCACGCCCTCAGCCTCTGTGTCAGCCTCCCATCGCTCAGCCTGGGCAGGTCCGAGCCTCCCACGCCCTCAGCTCTGTGGCCTAGCTCAATGCCCTCAGCTCTGTGCTGTCCTAGCCTCCCACCCTCAGCTCCTGCAGTCCGAGCTCTCTCCCACGCCCCTCAGCCTGTGTCCTAGCTTCCCAGCCACCCCTCAGCTCTGTGTCCGAGCCTCTCCCACGCCCTCAGCCTGCAATGAGCCTCCACGCCCTCAGCTCTGTGTCCTAGCTCTCCCACACCCTCAGCTCTGTGGCCTAGCTCTCCCACACCCTCAGCTCTGTGTCCTAGCTCTCCCACGCCCTCAGCTCTGTGTCCTAGCTCTCCCACGCCCTCTCCTACGTGTCTCTACCCAACCATCCCCCACCCCACATCCAACCCACCTCTACCCCACCTTAGCCCACTCTATAACCCACCTCTAGACCCAAGGCGAGGATGACGGCGACGGAGAGGGAGGCCCCGGCGGCGATGAAGTCAGGTGGAAGGTGAGAGGCCGGGAGGCGACCTATACGCGAGGCCACAAAACTCTCCACCTTCCCTCCACACAGGTAGTCCATGGTCGCCGACTGTCACGGAGAGGAACACACAGGTTAATTACAGGTGTGTGTGTGTGTGTGTGTGTGTGTGTGTTATCTGATACTAGTACATCTGAGATTTACTAATTAACTCACACTGTACACCTGAGTTTTAATTACCAGACTAAAAACAACAATAAACACGTCCCTTACCTGTATAAGACCAACCAAACAGCTTTAAATACTTACCAGGGCCTTACTGACGGCGGCCAGGGAGGAGGCGGTGAAGAGGATGTTGATAATCCCCAGTAAATAGGCTACTAGTTCCCCCACTAGCTGGTAGGTGGCCGTGTACACCTGTCCTGATGATTGGGTGTTCCAGGTAACGAGCTCAGCGTAGCAGAAACCTGGGAGGGAGAGAAGAGGGAGAGGTGAGAGGTAAGGGGTAAGGGGTGAGAGGTAAGGGGTGAGAGGTGAGGGGTGAGAGGTGAGAGGTGAGGGGTAAGAGGTGAGGGGTGAGAGGTAAGAGGTGAGGGGTAAGAGGTAAGAGGTAAGGGGTGAGAGGTGAGGGGTAAGGGGTGAGGAGTGAGAGGTGAGGGGCTGGTTGGGAGTACTACCTTCTCACTGCGCCCTGCCAGGTTTAGGGTGATGGAGGGTTACGCCTGTCACACCTGAGTAGTTACCTCCAGGCGGCGGGGATGGAGAGAGGCAGAGAGAGAGGCAGAGAGGGAGAGAGAGAGGGAGAGAGAGAGGGAGAGAGGAAAGGATGGAAGGACGTAGGGATAGACGGAGGGAAGTAGAAAGATAGAAGAAGGGAGGATGGAAGAGAGGGAGGGGGTAGGAAGAGAGGGAAGGAGGGAGGGGGAGAGAGAGGGAAGCAGAGAGGGAGAGACGCAGGGAGGGAAGAAACGAGGGAAAGAAGGAGTATATATACGTTTTTCTCTACCGTAAACAATAAACACGTCCCTTACCTGTATAAGACCAACCAAACAGCTTTAAATACTTACCAGGGCCTTACTGACGGCGGCCAGGGAGGAGGCGGTGAAGAGGATGTTGATAATCCCCAGTAAATAGGCTACTAGTTCCCCCACTAGCTGGTAGGTGGCCGTGTACACCTGTCCTGATGATTGGGTGTTCCAGGTAACGAGCTCAGCGTAGCAGAAACCTGGGAGGGAGAGAAGAGGGAGAGGTGAGAGGTAAGGGGTAAGGGGTGAGAGGTAAGGGGTGAGAGGTGAGGGGTGAGAGGTGAGAGGTGAGGGGTAAGAGGTGAGGGGTGAGAGGTAAGAGGTGAGGGGTAAGAGGTAAGAGGTAAGGGGTGAGAGGTGAGGTGTGAGGTGGGTGAGGGGTGAGAGGTGAGGGGCTGGTTGGGAGTACTACCTTCTCACTGCGCCCTGCCAGGTTTAGGGTGATGGAGGGTTACGCCTGTCACACCTGAGTAGTTACCTCCAGGCGGCGGGGATGGAGAGAAGGAGAGAGAGAGGCAGAGAGGGAGAGAGAGAGGGAGAGAGGGAGAGAGAGAGGGAGAGAGGAAAGGATGGAAGGACGTAGGGATAGACGGAGGGAAGTAGAAAGATAGAAGAAGGGAGGATGGAAGAGAGGGAGGGGGAGAGAGAGGGAAGCAGAGAGGGAGAGAGAGGGAGAGAAGCAGGGAGGGAAGAAACGAGGGAAAGAAGGAGTATATATACGTTTTTCTCTAACGTAAACAAACTTCACCTTTGCTGAACACTAAATCCGGATTCTTATAGAGTCATGTAATAAATTTCCCTCCTCGTCTACGAACTCTCCTTAATTTACAACACAAAGATGGATTCTCAGAGGTTCGTCTTGAATTTATCTTTAATTGATAGTAAGGAGGGTTCTAATTGCCCCATTTAAAATACGATACCGAGATAGTTAAGTTAGTTAGAATGTTAGAACGTCTGTAGCTCAAGCTAAAATACGATACCAAGATAGTTAAGTTAGTTAGACTGTTAGAACGTCTATAGCTCAAGATACAACAAAAAAATAAATAGATTCACAAAAATTCGTAAATCTTAACTTGGATACGTGGGAAAAAAACCCACACACACAAAGATGGCGTCACTATTGCTCCGAGACTCTTCAGTAAATACGATCGCCACCTTAAGCAGAGAACGGGGGAAGGTACTGTACGTTTGGTTAACTTTCCCTCCTCTCCCCCCCCCCCAAAAAAAAACGGATGGAAAGGACATATCAGGCTCTAGGGTCTCTGGGGGTCTTTAGGCGGTCTCTGGGGTTCTCTAGCGGTCTTTAGTGGTCTTTGGGGTTCTCTAGCGGTCTTTAGTGGTCTCTGGGGTTCTCTAGCGGTTTTCATTAAATAGAAAAATGCAGCTTAGGAACCATATTTGAAAACGCCTTAGAAAACAATGATCTTCGTAATGAAAACCAGTGCCCGGAGACCCTGAGTTACCCCCCCTCTCTCTCTCCTACCACAATTTGAGAATTAGCGGTGAGCCTAACAAGAAAACAAACCCCTAAGTCAAAAACAAAAAGGAAATGATCAGGTTTAGGGAAGTTAATGAGCCATGTTAAAAGGAGAAACAAGGGAGCAGATAGTTTAGAGATAATAGTGTTGGGAGGAGGAAGGAGGGAAGGAAGGAGGGAAGGAAAGAGGAAGGAGGAGAAGGGAATGGAAGAAGGAGGAGGGAGGTAGAGGAGAGGGAGAGAGGTGGCAGGAGGAGGGAGAGGAGGAGGAGGGAGAGAGGGAGAGAGGGGAGAGGGAGGTAGGAGAGGAGAGGGGAGAGGAGGCGTATGAGTATAAAAGGCCAGGCCATTAGACTTATACGCGTCGGAACTGATTTACATTCTGACCAACACGAGGCAAACAATTTCTCTTCTTCTTCTTCTTCCTTCTCAAAATATCATCGTCCTCTATATCTTCCTCCAGCATAAATTTTAAAAGTTTTAGGCTTGTTTTGTCTTAACTAAAATTTATTGCCAAAGTTTATGTAGTTTCTTTTTTCTCCTGATCAAAGTATAGTGTGTAGAGTCTCCCGGAGAGACTTAAGAGACTCTCAGAGATAAAAGTAGAGAGAGAGACACAGAGAAAGTAGATACAAAGTATATAAATACTTCAATATTTACGCCGCCAAAATAAAGAATAAATTAGAAAGTATTTATCAGGATTCTACTGTTATTAGATTCTCCAGTAACGACTAATGCCATCGCCACTGTAGGCAGAAGGCTGGCGAACGTGTCCAAAGATTCACATACAAACACACACACATACACAAACACACACAGGGAAAAGCAATAGACGGACAGTAAAAACGAACATCACGCCCATATGTACCCTGGCAGCTGGGAGGAATGGTTGTGGATGTCATTGATGTGGGGATCAATTCCATCTGAATCCTCTTTCCTGGGTCCACGCGCGATCCTCTTTTGTTTATGCCCGACCTGGTTGCTCGCCTCATCTCTCCGGCCCTATAGCCTAGCGAGGGATTCAGTTGTCTATAATACTCTCTCTCTCTCTCTCTCTCTCTCTCTCTCTCCTCCTTTATCTTAGGCTTACCCCCAGACGCTGATGACCCAATACCCTCTCGTGGGATTCAATTCTCTTTCGTTTATACTCAAGAACTGTGCCGCCCCACCTCTACATGGTGATGACCTCATAGCTTCCTGTAGGATTCAATTCCTTTCCCCGGGCTGACATGTGATGATTGTCTTTATACTGTCTTGCTTCAACTCCACATACGCTGGTGACTTTATAACTCCCTACAGGATACAAGTCTCTATATAATATTTTCTAGGATGGATGTGCGATCGTCTTTTGTTTATACCCAAGTTGGGCTCACCTCTACACTAATGACATTCTAGTATCATATGTGCCCAACTTGAGACAAAACAATAACAATGGACACGAAGGCTATACATCTATTTCGTTCTCTGTCAATCTACCCATAATACACACTCGTACACGAAATATATTACCAAACACATATTCATACATGAAATATATATATACAGGATATATTTCACGACATAAACACGAAAATATCACTTCATATATACGTCCATGGATACAAAAAGAGCCTCGTGTACACATTAACACGGGGAAAAAATACAATCTCTCTCTCTCTACCTGCAGTGTGTACAGGAAGTGGTAGAAAAAGATTGCCTGCACACACACACACACACACACACACACACACACACACACACAGACAGACAGGAAAATATACAAAGTTTCTCACTCAATTCAGGAGAAAAATATTGATATTTTTCAAACCTATTTCATACTTAAGACGAAATAGGATGAATGGGAGAAAGAAAGAGAGAGAGAGAGAAAGAGAGAGGTAGAGGGATTAGAGAGAGAGAGAGGAGTACAGGTTCAAGTGGTGTGTTGAATATTCATGATACAGACAACAGCAGGAGGCCAGTTGTGAATGTATGACTGAGGGGGGGGAGGGGGGAGAGTGGTGGGAGAGAGAGGGTGTGGAAGGAGGGGGAGGGTATGTAGGGAGAAAAAAATGACAATAGAGGAAGAAGAGAGAGAAAAGAGACAAAGAAAGAGTGAGAGAACACACACACACACGGTCCTCTAGGTAGCATAATTCAGGTAAGTCAGTCAATAGCCTCGGGGGCAAGGAAGTGAAAACCCACACAATATATATTTTAAATTTTGGAGACCCACTGTGTTATTCCCTAAATGTTTATAGTAGTAGTAATAGAAATAGTAGTAGTAGTAGTAGTTGTAGTAGTTGTAGTATTAATAATAGTAGTAGTAGCAGTAGTTGAAAAAGCAGTACCAAAGTAAATTTACGAATCTCTGAAATTGCGAATCCGATTCTCTCTATAAGGGAATCAAAGACAGGATCAAACACTACCTCCGATGCCCTTTTTTTTTACTGTTTATGCATCTCATTTCCCTTATAGCATCATTCACAACACCCACCACCTCTAGTGTCCCCCTTTTTAAGTGATTTTAACTCGTATAGTCTCTCGTCTTAGAGGTTTAAATTAAAGTCTGGTTTACGAAGGAGGGAATGAGATGTTTATATGATAGATGGATATTAAAATAAGTATATAGACACGGCGGATTCCAATTATTGAGAGAGGCCTTTGCAGTATGCTATGTGGGGCGAGAGAGAAAATTAAACATTTCTCTCAAAGGCAACAAAAGCAAGGACTCTCTCTCTCTCTCTCTCTCTCTCTCTCTCTCTCTCTCTCTCTCTCTCTCTCTAGGAAGCTGTGCACGAGAAAGAGAGTTAAAAAAAAGCTATCTTTATTAAAGGCAAGACACTGATGCCTTTCTTATATGCAAATGAAGGTACATGGTGGTGAACAATGTAGTAATGACGCCACCTGATGACCGGAGGAGAGAGAGAGAGAGAATATTAAAGACGACACATAATATTCAACCAATCTATCCTTGGTAACTGTAAACTCTATCTATCCATCAATCCCCACCTTAGAATACCCCCCCTTAAATCCCTATCTATCCATCATCATCCATCCCTTTAAAAAGATCACAATTACTCCTAAAATAACATCATCCATCTATCCATCATCATCCATCCCTAAAAAATAACATCATCCTTAAAATAATCCATCATCCCCCGTCTCCCCCACGAGCCTAAAATGTAAACACGAGGTCGCTTAAACTCCGAGGCTAAGGACCCGTGGACGAACCCCCCCCCACCCCACCCCCCCACCCAAACCCTCCCAAGCTGTCACACCCACGATTAGCATGTAAACAAACTGTATCTAGTAGTGTAGGTTTCTCCCGGGTTACATAATATGGGTCATGAGAGAGAGAGAGAGAGAGAGAGGTCGATATTCCAGGAGTGTTCAGCAGTTGATAGTAATTCCTTCGCGCAACATCCAAGTAATTTATATCACCCACGCCACCCACGCCTCTTGACAACCCACGTCTCTCCCACGCCTCTTGATAACCCACGTCTCTCCCACGCCTCTTGATAACCCACGTCTCTCCCCCGACTCTTTGACACACACACGCCTCTTGACAACCCACGCTTTGACATCCACGCCTCTTAACATCCACGTCTCTTGACAACCCACGCCTCGTTGACAACCCACGCCCTGCCCCCCGCCCTCTGCCACCCACGCCTCTGGACACCCACGCGCCCTCTGCCCCCCACGCCTTCTGCCACCCACCTCTTGACATCCCACGCCTCTTGACACCCACGCGCCCACTGCCCCCCCGCCCTCTGCCCCCACGCCTCTGCTCCCCCACGCCCTCTGCCACCCATGCCTCTTGACATCCCACGCCTCTTGACACCCACGCGCCCACTGCCCCCACGCCCTCTGCCCCTCACGCCTTCTGCCACCCACGCCTCTTGACATCCCACGCCCACCCACGCGCCCTCTGCCCCCACGCCTTCTGCCACCCACGCCTCTTGACATCCCACGCCTTGACACCCACGCGCCCTCTGCCCCCACGCCTTCTGCCACCCCGCCCATCCCACGCCTCTTGACACCCACGCGCCCACTGCCACCCACGCTCTTGACATCCCACGCCTCTTGACACCCACGCGCCCACTGCCACCCACGCCCTCTGCCCCCACGCCTTCTGCCACCCACGCCTCTTGACATCCCACGCCTCTTGACACCCACGCGCCCTCTGCCTCCCACGCCCCTCTGCCCCCACGCCCTCTGCCACCCACGCCTCTTGACATCCCACGCCTCTGACACCCACGCGCCCTCTGCCAGCCACCACGCCCTCTGCCACTGCCACCCACGCCCTCTGCCACCCACGCCCTCTGCCCCCACGCCTTCTGCCACCCACGCTTAACATCCCACGCCTCTTGCCACCCACGCCCTCTGCCCCCCACGCCTTCTGCCACCCACGCCTGTTAACATCCCACGCCTCTTGACACCCACGCCCTCTGCCACCCACGCCTCTGCCACCCACGCCTCTTAACATCCCACGCCCTCTGCCACCCACGCGCCCTGCCACCCACGCCCTCTGTCACCTACATCATTTATCACTCAATCTCTCTCTATATATCTGTCTGTCTGTTTCTTTGTCTGCCTCACTGCTTGGCCTCTCACTGCTTCTCTCTCTAATTGTTGTTGATTCTCTTCTGTCTCTGTGTTTACAGTGTTTATTTTCTGTTTCTCTTCATATCTCTCGTTTCTCTTATCTCCTTCTTGTTTCGAGAGAGAGAGAGAGAGAGAGAGAGAGACCACAACACCACCATCTGACCTACATGTCAACAAAGGCAGGTGGCCTTTGTATACAAACAAAAAACGAGTTCATTCATGACCACAATTGAATCTTCCTCCTCCTCCTCCTCCTCCTCCCCCACACTCTACATGCCGACGTATAGAAAATTCAATAGAGATTTACCCTATGTTGCAGGAGGTGAGTGGGCCCTGTTGCAACATACATACATACTCCCGGGCCTGCATGTTGCACACCCACCCATGCAACGTTGTGGACACTGCGTTAACTATTCTCTGCAACATTGTACCGTGTGAAGTGTTGATTAACTGTGTATCTGAATACCAATTACAGGTTGCATACCAAACCATGTGTCTTGCATACTGATCCTTGCAACAAACACCTAAATGATGTTTTTAATAAGTCTCTGTTTGTGTGTTTGTGTGTGTATATCTCTTTTGTATGTTGCACACCTATCCATGCAACATTCCGTGCTCTGATCTCTGCCCTGACTGTCCTCTGCAACACGGCAACGTACGAGGTCTTAATTAAGTGTATGTGTCTCTGTCTCCATTGCATATTGCACACCTATCCTTGCAACAGAACCTACTCTGATCACTTTACTAACTGCGATAAGCAACATTGCAACGTGTGTGTGTGTGTGTGTGTGTGTGTGTGTGTGTGTGTGTGTGTGTGTGTGTGTGTGTGTGTGTGTGCAATATACCCTGAACGTGCCTTGACTGACTCTCCTTTGCAACATAACAGCACACAAGGTTGCGTGCGTTACATATTGATTGTACCTTGCAACAATAGTAACATGCATGGTGTTGGTCACGTGTTGTTGTTGTTGTTGTGTCGATTTGTCACGTATTGTATTGATTTGCGTTGCGTTGTGTTGCATTGAGTTGTGTTTGCCCTCTTTTACAAACATCCAGCTTGTAATCTATGCAAAAAATACGTAATAGAAAGCATAAAACATCAAACTCAAAGAAAGTTTAGAAAGCATGCAAGTACTTTCTCACACTAAACAAATCTCACTTTCTATTCTCACCAAGTCCATCTACTGTATATCTCCCCTTTTTCCTTTCTATTCTCCAGGTAATTTAGAAAGTATAGAGGGTCTTCAACATGACAATATAGCCACTTTCTCTACTTTCTCTATAGGACGTCGGAGAAACCTTTGATGGCAGTGACGTAACGATTAGTGAACTTTGAATCGCTACCTCATTCAATATTCATACAGGGTTCCCTTCTGGGCTGTGGTGGAGGGGTGTGGAGGGGTGAGGAAAGGGATGTGGAGAGGTGTGGAGGGGTGAGGAAAGGGAATGGAGGGATCTGGAGGGGTGAGGATGGATTGAAGGGTTGTGGAGGGGTGAAACGAGGATGGGAGTGGTTCGAATGGGTGAGAGGGGTGAGGAGGGGTGCAGAGAGGGTGAGAGGGGTGAGAAGGGAGTGGGCAAGAGTGTAGAGGAGGAGGAGTGAGGAGGAGAATGAGGAGGAGGAGAGAAGAGAAAGGTAGGGTGGAAAAGACATGGGCGGAGGACGTGCTTAGTCACTGATCCTGTAATGATGACGATGATGATGACGATGACACACATACATACATACACACATACATACATACATACACCATACAAAGTTACACACATACCACATATCCGGAAGCGCCTGGCGTATGAAAGTCGATCCTGGCGTAACCAAGTTGATCCTGGCGTTCAGCAGAGCGTTGAAGGCCTCCTGTTTCTCTTGTCATCGTGAGGTATACTCTACTGGTCTCCTCCCTCCCCCTCCCTCCCCTCCCTCATCCTCCCTCCTTCCTTCCCTCTCCCTCCCTCCCTCCCTCCCCTCACCCTCCCTCCTTCCTTCCTCACCCCTCCCTCCTTCCTTCCTCACCCTCCTTCCTCCCCCCTCACCCTCCTCCTTCCTTCCCTCACCCCTCCCTACTCCTCCCTCTCACCTGCAATATTTGCTGAACCGCCCCTCCCCCCTCCCCTTTCCTCCCTCCTCCTGAGAGTGGAGGTGAAAGTGGAAAGTACATACCTACAAATACACCCACAAACACCCCCACAAACACCCACACACATCTACACCCCACACACATCTACACCCCCACCCACAAACACCCCACACACGTCTACCCCCCACACATCTACACCCCACACACAAAACACCCCCCAAGCACCCACACACATCTACCCCACACACACCATCCCCACACACAAACACCTCCACAACACCACACTCATCTACACCCCCCACACACATCTACACCCCCACACACATCTCCCCCACACCCCCACCCCCACACAAGGCATCACTGACCAGAGACTCCCACATGGAGTGGGTTAGACAATATTTCATGATTTACACCCCAAAGACAGGCCAAGAATACGGGTAACATTTCTGTCAGACCATGGGATTGTGTCTGCCAATTGTTGAAGATGTTGTGTGGGGGGGTGTGAGACTGTGGGGAGTGGTGGGAGAGTGGGGGGTGGTGTGAGAGTGGGGAGGGTGGGAGGTGAAGGTGAGAATGAGTGTGGGAGGTATTGTGTGAAATAATGAGATTAGAGAAATTTCCTCCTCCCTTGCCTATACATCACACACACACACACACACACACACACACACACACACACACACACACACACACACACACACACACACACACATATTAGGTTTTTTTCACATTCAGAAGAGTAATAGGCAGGGGACTGTTGCCTTGTTCATGGTTACCCGACAATAATAAAGGTGTGTGTGTGTGTGTGTGTGTGTGTGTGTTGATGTGTAGATATATTAGGCAAGACAGTGGAGGACATTCTCTCTCTCTCCTCCTACAGTTCGTCTCCCCCTAATGAAATATTTGTACACAGTGGGTCATCATTCCTCGCTCACCTCACCTACTGCTGCTGTTAATGAGTCACATACCTGTACTGTACCTGTTCACAATTTTCTCATGGACGATAAAGTAAATACCCGAGAATTTTTTTTTTTTGTGTTTCTGGGATTTTTTTTTGAGAATTTTTTGTTTCTGGGAATTTTGTATTTTGAGAATTTTGGTGTTTTTCCCATTTTTTCCTATTTCATTGTATTTCTTCATTAATTCTCTATATTTCATCCTTATTTCATCCCAATTTCACTGTATTTCGTCCTTATTTCACCTCATTTCAACCTTATTTCAACCCCATTTCATCCACAATCATCCACATTTTACACTACTTATTCATATTATTCTCGACCAATAGGAGAGTCAATTCGTATACGCTAACACGAGCTTAACCAATGAGAGTAATCCATTTTCCGGCCAGCCAATAGAAACGTACGACAAGCAAGGGTGTGTCATCTGGATTACCAATAGGAGTCATCAATCTCCTGCTTGACCAATAAGATCACGCAAATGGTAAGAGACTCGTACGTTCAACCAATAAGAATAGGTCTGGTATTTAGTCGACCAATAGGGATACAGTTCACTCAAAGACCGTTACCTGATCGACCAATAGGAATACAGCTTACTCGAAGAACGTTAACTAATCGACCAATAGGAGAAGTACAAGACTGTCTTCTTACCTTATCTCAACCAATCACGTGGCACCTCACCTGAAATAAGAAATAATAATTATAAATACAGGTAAAGTTACAGATACGAATAAAGGTAATTACAGGTAGTTACAGGTACAAATACAGGTAATATCCCATGATAATTCCCTGGATTGTGTGTAGTGAAGCTCAACACTATTTAATCTGATTGTAGGGGAGAGAGAGAGAGTCGAACCCGTGAACGTCAAAAGGTGTCATCATTACCCAGAGCTTTAGTCCAGTCAGCCGAAGGGAAGGTGGGAGGAAGGGAGGAAGGGTGAGGGAGGGAGGGAGGGAGGGAGGTGAGGGAAGAAGAAGGGATGTTGGAGGAGGATGTGAGAGCTATTCTCTTTCTCTCTCTCTCTCTCTCTCTCTCTCTCTCTCTCTCTCTCTCTCTCACTATGAGGAGCACCGCCCACCAGTCTCCTCGACGGACCCTAAGCGGAATGCCAGGATCTGTCTATCTGTCTGTCTCTCTCTCTGTCTGTCTATCCTTCCTTCCTTCCTTCCTACTGTCTCCTTTTCATCCTCCTTCCTTCGTCTCCCTCCCCTTCCATCTCATCCACCTCTTCTATATCCCCCCTTCCCCTTCATCCCCTCACCTGGTGCCCATAGTTGCCACAGTTGCCATAGTTGCCATAGTTGCCACAGTTGCCATAGTTGCCACAGTTGCCATAGTTGCCATAGTTAACACAGTTGCGACAATATCTAAAACATTTCCAAAGAAAATCTGGCGCCAAAATACGACAAAATCTGGAAAGAAAAATCTGGACCCATAACAAAATAAAAATATGGATCCAAAACAATAATCTGAACCCAAATACAACTAAATCTGGACCCAAAAATCTGGACCCAAAATACGACAAAATCTGGCTTATTCTGGCGTCAATTTCAGATTAATTACGGCGGCCATTACGGTCATTACCAGATACATTCTCTCTGGTTATTTGTAGTTAGAGAGAGAGAGAGAGAGAGAGAGAGAGAGAGAGAGAGAGAGAGAGACTGGCAGTAAAGGAACACTGGATAAAACTTAATAACAGTCACCCGTCGTGTAACGAGGATGGCCGGCCCAAGGACCACCGAGGCGTGAATTTGTTTAAGGTGTAGAAGCTGTCGCCAACACAACAACCACACCCTGAGTTAACGAGCTGCATGACCCAGTGTTAAGGAATAGTCCGAGAAGACCGGACAACTCACCAACTGCACTGGCTAACCATTAACCCCGGAACACGATTCTAAATTGATTAAATCCAGGTCCCTAATTACTGGTGGGTAGACAGAGGCAAATGGCGTAAAGAAACTTGACCATAGTTTCACCCTACCGGGGATCGAACCCGAGTCCACTAGCTTGCGAGGCGAAGATTCTGACCATTACACCACAGGTCGCTACAAACTTATGGACACACACACACACACACACACACACACACACACACACACACACACACACTACCCATACATACATCACGTACCAACAACAACAACAACAACAACAACATCAATGATAATAACAAAAACACCAATAACAATAACAAAGACAACAACAACAACAAACAATGACAACAAAAACAACAACGACGACAACGACAACAAAGTAATTTGTCACGAAAAATGGAAGAGCCAAGTTTAGGTGTGTCCTGGAGAGAGAAAATTAAGGAGGAGAGGAGGAGGGAGAAAGAGGAGGGAGAGGAGGAGGAGGAGAAAGAGGAGGAGGAGAGGAGGAGGGGGAGAAAGGAGGAGAAAATTAAGGAGGAGGAGAGGAGGGAGGGAGAAAGAGGAGGAGGAGGAGGAGGAGGAGGAGGAGGAGGAGGAGGGAGGAGGGAGAAAGAGGAGGAAAGGAGGCAGTAGAGTCGTTGAGTGTTGTTTGCAAAGGATTAAGGAAGGAGGAGAAAGGAAGGAGGAGGGAAGGAAGGAGAAAAGGGAGGAAGTAGAAGAGGATGGAAGGAGGAAGGAGGGAGGAGAAGTAGAAAAGGGGAGGATTAATTGGCCACCGTGGTCAGGGGGGAGAGTAGGTGGTCAGGAGGAGTAGGTGGTCAGGGGGAGGTGTAGGTGTGGTCAGGGGGGAGAGTAGGTGGTGGGGGGGCATGGAGGTGGTCAGGGGAGTAGGTGGTCAGGAGGAGTTCGTGGTCAGGGGGAGGTGGGTGGTCGACAGGAGAATTACCGTGGTCAGGGAGGAGTTCGTGGTCAGGGGGAGGAGTAGGTGGTCGACCTTGAGGAGGAGTAGGTGGTCAGGGGAGGAGTAGGTGGTCAGGGGAGGGTAGGTGGTCGACGGGAGGAGTAGGTGGTCAGGGAGGAGTTCGTGGTCAGAGGTGCAGTGCAGTGGTGGGGGAGGACAGGGCAGTGGGGGTCATGACCTGGAGGCCAACCAGGGACGAGAATGTGGAGGTCAGTAGGACGAGTGTGGAGAGTCGGTACGGACGAGTGTGGAGGTCAGTAGGACGAGTGTGGAGGTCGGTACGGACAGTGTGTGGAGAGTCAATGGGACGAGTGTGGAGGTCGGTACGGACGAGTGTGGAGGTCAGTAAGGGCGAGCGTGAGGTGGTCAGGGCAGGAGGAACACGCCCTTCTGGTCCCACTCAAAGGACTCAGCTGGCTAGGTGGGCTGGGGGGATTCCCTGAGGACCTGAAGTCACGTGGGTGTGTTCATGTGGATCAGCTGTTTTGTAAGACTCAGCTGTGAGAGAGAGAGAGAGAGAGAGAATTGAATAATACTCTCATTTTCCCTTTCTCACTGCTCTATCTCAAATTTTCTCTCGTTCTCCTCTCATTATATATTATGCAGATTCACGTCGTTCGTAACTCTCTTATTGACTTTTCATCCTGAAGGAAGAGAGAGAGAGAGAGAGCCAGGTTGACCCCTCATACAGGTCATCACTTCACCCCCAATGAGACAAGTTGGAGCTGCGACCCGTTATACAAGAAAGGCATTTTATCGAGGTCAGTCTCTCTTTCTCTCTCTCTCTCTTTGTAATTCTCTTCCGTCCCCTTCATTCTCTTGCTTTCTGTCTCTAATTTCCTTTCCTCGTCTCTCTCTCTCTCTCTCTCTCGACAATTTTCCTGATAAAATATTGGTAAAAATAACGCAATGATTGGTGGAGGGTGAGGTGGAGGGGTGGATGAATTGGTGGAGGGAAGGGAGTGGAGGGGTGGATGAATTGGTGGAGGGAAGGGAGTGGAGGGGTGGAGTGAGTGGAGGAGAGGGAAAGGAGTGGAAGGGTAGGAGGAGGGAGGGATAGAGGGAATAGAGAGGGAGGTGTCTAGGGAATGAGTTGTGAGGGAGTGGAGAGCTCAGGTAAGAGAGAGGGAGAGAGGGAGAAGGACTGGAGGGAGGAAGGGAGAGGACGGGGGAGGAGGAGGAAACCTTTCAATATTATCTACTAAGACAATAACTCCCCTCCCTCCCTCCCCCCCCTCCCTCCCCCCTCCCACGTATTAAGTTACATACATAGGAACACTCACATAACGACAAACTACCTTCCTTGCCTCAAAAGTTCGTAAGTCGAATTTTTCTCATAAACTAAGACCTACGATTCTCACATGGTCGTAAGTCGAATTTTCTATCATAAACTAAGACCTACGATTCTCATATGATCGTAAGTCGGATTTTCTATCATAAACTAAGACCTAAGATTCTCATATGATCGTAAGTCGAATTAGAAGACTGTAAATAACGTGCTGGTCTGTGTTACAAGAAAAAGGTGGATTCTCAAAGGGTCTTTCGTTTAATATTCTTAAAACAATTCATATAAAAAACGGAATTTAACAGAAACTGCACGCCACGAGATACACTCACCCCACTTACACGAGAGAGGGAGTAAGAGGCCGAGGAGAGGGAGTGAGAGGTCGAGAGAAGGAGTAAGAGGCCTGGAGAGGAAGTGAGAGGAGGCAGAGAAAGGGAGTGAGAGGCAGGGAAAAGGGGTGAGAGGAAGGAAAGGAAGTGAGAGGCAGGAAATGGAATGAGAAACAGGAAGAGGTAGTGAGAGGCCAGGAGAGGGGGTGAGAGGCAGGGAGAGGGAGTGAAAGGCAAGGAGAGTAAGTGAGAGGCAAGGAGAGGGAATGAGAGGGAAGGAAGAGAGAGAAAAAACACATTCTATTTACGAACCAAAAACATTCCTCGTAAGATCCTTCGAGGAACTGGAGAAAGGAAAAAAAAATCTCGGTGTTTCCAGGCGGGTTAGCAACGTGTAGTGCAGTGTTGACAGTAAGACACCGAGCTGAGAGCCACACGTCCCACGGTGTCTCAATGTGTCCCACGGTGTTCCAATGTGTCCCATGGTGTTCCAATGTGTCCCACGGTGTTCCAATGTATCCCCATGTGTCCCACGGTGTCTCAAGGTGTCCCACGGTGTTCCAATGTATCCCCATGTGTCCCACGGTGTCTCAATGTGTCCCACGGTGTTCCAATGTATCCCCATGTGTCCCACGGTGTCTCAATGTGTCCCACGGTGTTCCAATGTATCCCCATGTGTGTCCCTGAATGTCTGCAGGTGTCCAATCATTTCCCAATGTGACTCCCACAGTGTTCAATGTGTCCCAGTGTTAATGTATCCCATGTGTCCCACAGTGTCTCAAGGTGTCCACGGTGTCTCAATGTGTCCCAGTGTTCAATGTGTCCCACGGTGTTCCAATGTATCCCCATGTGTCCCAGTGTCTCAAGGTGTCCCAGTGTTCAATGTATCCCCATGTGTCCCACAGTACTGCTTTAGATTCTGCGAAACCCTGGATATATTTCCAACAGGGTTTCGGCAAATGGCCCTAGTGATCTCTGGGTGGAGGTAAGGTAGTGATATTGGGTTGTGGGTGGAGGTGGGTGGAGGTTGTGGGTGGAAGCTATGGGTTGTGGGTGGTGGAGGTTGTGGGTGGAAGCTATGGGTTGTGGGTGGTGGAGGTTGTGAGTGGAGGATGTGGGTGGAGGTAGGTGGAGGTTGTGGGTGGAGGTAGGTGGAGGTTATAGGTTGTGGGTGGAGTTGGATAGAGGTAGGTAGCGATAGATAGAGATGATGGAGGAAGAGAACACCTGTAGATACCTAATTAATTTACCATACACACTTAATTACCTCATTAATCAACACCTGTAGACAAATTAATCACCTGTAGACCCACAAAAAACATCACGAAACAGGTAGAAAACTTATTAACAGAGGGAGGAACTTCACCTCACCTGACGGTAATTACCACACACCTGAGGAAGACGTAATTACCCCCCACTTAATTAATTCATGAAAGGGCTATTAGGTAATTTCGTGCCGCTAATCATTCTATCATATCATTTTATTTATCATTCGTGTCCAGGTAAAAAAAAAGGTGTTTGTTTGTTTGTTTGTCAGTGTGTTTGTGTGAGTGTGTATGTGTCAGTGGTGGTTTTTTTGGGGCAACAAGGAAACACACACACACACACACACACACACACACACACACACACACACACAGGTAATAACTCGCTAATTACCCCCCTTCCAATTTACACTCATATAGTAATTACGTGAGATAACAAGGAATTATAAGCCATTTGCATAATATTTAGGAATGAGATAATTTGTCAATGATTATACACTTAGTATATCACGCCCACGCACCAGTATGTCACACCCACGCACCAGTATATCACGCCCATGTACAGTATATCACGCCCACGCACCAGTATATCACGCCCACGCACCAGTATATCACGCCCACGCACCAATATATCACGCCCACGCACCAGTATATCACGCCCACGCACCAGTATATCACGCCCATGTCCAGTATATCACGCCCATGTCCAGTATATCACGCCCACACATACACACAATCACACTGGTTCACATTAACAAGTCCTCTCGGGTGGATGGGCGTGGCTTGTGGGTGTGGCTTGGGGGGGACGTGGTTTATAGACGTGATTTTATGGGCGTGGCTCGTGGGCGTGGCTCGTGGGCGTAATCGTAGAGGCTTCACCCCACACCGCCATCCTTTAATAAAACGACCGACCCGAATTCTCAAAAACATATGCTATTAATGGCTCTACCAGTCTATACCTGACACTCTCTGGCATTAGTAGGCTCTATGAGGTACTAACTGGCACTACGCTTTGCATTGCTTATGTGTGACTAGGTGTGTGAACTGGCACTACTAGGCTCTATGTGGCACTAATAGGCTCTTGGCAGCGGCTTGGAAACTGGCACTACTAGGCTCATGTGGCACTACTAGGCTCTATGTGGCACTACTAGGCTCTATGTGGCACTACTAGGCTCTATGTGGCAATTATAGTCAGGCAATGTGGCACACTAGGCTCTATGTGGCACACTAGGCTCTATGTGGCACACTAGGCTCATGTGGCACACTAGATGGCAACGGTCTATGTGGCACACTAGGCTCTATGTGGCACTATCAGGCTCTATGTGGCATACTAGGCCTATGTGGCACTAGGCTCTATGTGGCACTACTAGGCTCTATGTGGCACCACTAGGCTCTGTGTGCTACTAGGCTATGTGGCACCACAGGCTGTGGCACATTTGTGGCACTACTAGGCTCTATGTGGCACTGGCTCTGTCTTTGGCCATCTTGTCTATGTGGCACTACTAGGCTCTATGTGGCATACTAGGCTCTATGTGCACTACTAGGCCTCTATGTGGCACTACTAGGCTCTGTGTGGCACTAAGCTCTATGTGGCACTACTAGGCTCTATACTACTGCTTGTGGCACTACTAGGCTCTATGTGGCACTACTAGGCTCTATGTGGCACTACTAGGCTTATGTGGCACTATAGGTTTGGTACTGTTGTGCACCAGGCTCTATGTGACTGGCTCTATGGATTACTAGGCTCTATGTGGCAATACTAGGCTCTATGTGGCACTACTAGGCTCTATGTGGCACTACTAGGCCTGTGGCACTACAGTTTGGCATAGGCTCTATGTGGCACTACTAGGCTCTATGTGGCACTACTAGGCTCTGTGTGGTGGGTGGGCTCTTATGTGGCACTACTAGGCTCTATGTGGCTCTATGCACTACTAGGCTCTATGTGGGTTGGTATACATTATGGGCACTCTGTTGTGCACTCAGATGTGGCACACTAGTTGTGGCACAAGGTTTGGTGTGTTTTGGTTGATACTGGCTTATGTGACTACTGGCTCTATGTGGCACTACTAGGCTCTATGTGGCACTGCTAGGCTCTATGGCACTACTAGGCTCTTGTGTTACTACTGGCACTACTAGGCTCTATGTGGCACTACTAGCTCTATGTGGCACTATGGCTCTATGTAATGTGGCACTGCTAGCTTATATGGCACTACTAGGCTCTATGTGTTCTAACTGGCACTACTAGGCTCTATGTGGCACTACTAGGCTCTATGTGGCACTACTAGGCTCTATGTGGCACTACTAGGCTCTATGTGGCACTACTAGGCTCTATGGCACTGAGGCTCTATTGGCTGTTACAATGGCACTAGTTTGTGGCAATAGGCTTCTCTATGTGGCACTACTAGGCTCTGTGTGACTACTGGCTTTGTGGCACTGATTCGCACTATCTGAGTCAGCTGAGTGGCACCAGACGAGAGGCAATCAGGAGGATGTCTGATGGGGGTGAAGAGTTGGCACTGTGTGTGTGTGTGTGTGTGTGTGTGTGTGTGTGTGTGTGTGTGTGTGTGTGTGTGTGTGTGTGTGTGTGTGTGTGTGTGTGTGTGTGTGTGTGTGTGTGTGTGTTGTGTTGTGTGTGTGTGTTGTGTGTTGTGTGTTTTTTTATACTTACATGTTTCTCCCTTGTCGTTACGAAATTTTTTCAGGGGTGTGGTCACCTAGCCATATAGCAGTCAAGGTTACCACTTAATGAGAGAGAGAGAGAGAGAGAGAGAGAGAGAGAGAGAGAGAGACGTACTGGATGACCTTGAGAGAACAGGTTTATAAAGGTCTGTTACGTAATTATTAATCACCTGTGTGTGTGTGACGCAGCCTCTCTTTCCTCTCTCTTAGCTTCTCTCTCTCTCAGCCTCTCCCAAAGAAACAAATAAACAAACACATACAAAGACACACAAATATGGCTACGACAGACAGACAGACAATATGGAAGCCAACCAAGAAGTAATAAATTTTAACAAGGGAAAGAGAGCGGAATAACAAGATGGAGACCAGCTAACAGGGCTTTATTAGCTTCCTCTCTTTTACTCTCTCTTCTCTCTCTCATCAGTGACGTCATGATAATCAGAGTGGAACCAATCAAAGATGACAACTAACCTGTAAGTAGTGACGTCACGGCGGCGACCAGGAGGGAAGAAGACACAGCGGGGCCTGCGATTGGTCCAGCCACGATGCCCACGACATAGGCCACGCCCAACACAGCCCACAGCCCCACAGTGCGGTAAACGAGCACCCCTAGGCCACGCCCACAGTCACCCCATATCCCAGGCGTGGGTGTGGGCGGCGTGGCGGCGCACGGTTCTGAGGAGCAAAAGGGCGCGTACGGACGAGGGCTGAGTAAATATGGCGGGCGGTGGAGGCAAAGTTCTGCTGACGGCGGGAGTGTAGTAAGGGCGGCGTCATGGTTACCACACTCTATACCACCGCTTTTATTAATTACAACCTCCACTGTTATGTAGACTTCACAGGTTTAATTTCAGCCATGTTCATATAAAATGTAAATATATTTCAGGTCACTGGCAAATATATTTTTCTGCAATATTAAATAATTTCAGCTTATAAACCAACCTGTGTTCATGCGATATTAATATTAAAAAAACACTACTGAATGTCTTAACTCTGAGACAAAATGGCGAAAATGTCTTGGTAGATAAGTCATGGTGTTATGAATACAAATTTTCTTTTCACTTTACCACAAAAAAATCAACTATTCCTTACTATCATGTCTCCTCGTTACTTCCTAGCTAGACAATAGAGTTCTGTCGTATCCCAGATCTTAAAAATCACCTCCAGAACACCGGGAAGAGAAATAAAAGCAAAAACTACAAAGTAATTCAACAGTGTTTTGGAGAGGGCCTGGGAGATAAGTCACGCCCCGCCACCACACCGTCTCCGTCGCCATTATTCATTTTCTCTCAACTTGGAAGAAAAAACCAAATTCACGTAATAACATTAATGCTGAAAATACGAATTTAAAATGAGGGAAAAAATATATTTAAAACGACATAATGTAAGCGGAGAGAAGCGGAGAGCACTATTAACTAATATCTCCGAGAAGTCTTTTGACCTAACCTAACCTAATCTAACCTAAACTAACCTAACCTAACATAACCTACCTCCAACCTAGCCTGACAGTAAAGGCGAATCTCATAAATGTCACCATGTCTGAGGTCAAAGGTCACCTGCTATGAGGTTAAAGGTCAACAGGTCTGAGGTCACAGGTCACCGGGTCTGAGGTCAAAAGTAGCCAGATCTGAGGTCAAAAGTAGCCATATCTGAGGTCAAAGGTCACCAGGTCTGAGGTCAAAAGTAACCAGATGTGAGGTCTAAGGTTACCAGGTCTGAGGTCAAAGGTCACCGGGTCCTGTATCAGAGGTCACCAGGCAAAGATACGGTCAAAACAAAGTCGTTGGTTGGCGTGTGTCGACCTGAGGATAATGGAGGGTTGTGAACTGTGGTCCTGAGATGTTACTGCTGAGAGAGTGTGGGAGAGAGAGTGGGGAGAGAGAGAGGTGGGGAGAGAGAGAGTGTGGGGAGAGAGAGAGGGGAGAGAGAGAGAGAGTGTGTGGGGAGGAGAGAGGTGGGGAGAGAGAGAGGTGTGGGGAGAGAGAGAGTGTGTGTGGGAGAGAGAGTGGGAGAGAGAGAGGGTGGGGAGAGAGAGAGGAGAGAGAGTGGGAGAGAGTGTGGGGAGAGAGCGTGTGGGAGAGAGAGAGGTGAGAGAGAGAGAGAGAGAGAGAGAGAGAGAGAGGTGTGTGGGAGAGAGAGAGTGGGGAGAGAGTGCGGGGAGAGGGAGAGAGAGGTGGGGAGAGAGAGAGAGAGAGATGAAGACGAATAGATAGTATGTATGTGTAAAGTTGTCTGTGTGTATGTGAGCTCTTTAACCCCCCTCCCTCCTCCCTCCATTCCTTCCTCAGTTCCACGAAGCCTACAAATAGCTGACGAGGGAGAGATATCTATCTATCTATCTATCTATCGACTCATCTATCTATCTATCTATCTATCGACTCATCTATCTATCTATCTATCGACTCATCTATCTATCTATCTAAGTATATATACTTCATTAATATTTCTCTCTCTCTCTCTATTCATAATAACTATATCATATAAGCAAGAGAGAGAGAGAGAGAAAGGTGTGACGCAGGTACCATTCAATAACACAGGTACTCACTCTACCATACCATTGGCCTTGATGGTAACGCCAGAGTGACTCGTTGCACACACACACACACACACACACACAGCTCATAGTATATACAACATTCATACTTCCCAAGCTCACCTATGCCTCCCCACCACGTGCTTCCTCCTAAATGCCACACAACGTAAACACCTAGAAAAAGTGCAAGAGGGCATGCAAGATTATTCTCTCCCTTCCTACTCCCTCAAGAAGCGCTCAACACACTGACCCTTTCGACTCTCACTGACCATCACCACGGCCTCATCTGCAAATTTGGTAAAGCTTCTACCACCCCCGACACCGGCCCCTACTACCACCTGAGATCCCCTGCCCGAAATTGCTGTTCGACACCACAACCGCATCCAGCCCATACGTGCACGAACTGATCGCTATAAGAACAGCCCAGTCCCAACCATTGTAAAAATTATCAATAACATGTAATAAATCAGTGTATTCACTCCCAGTAAACACTGCTCCTACACTGTCACTATGTTGAAATGAACTGTAGTTGAGCTGATCCCCATCTAAGTTATTATATGTCCTATTTGTGTCACTTATGTCACTTGTATATTATTTGTAACTCGTAACCCATTCCCCAAATATGTAACTGTATATTTTCAGCCTTCTGGCTGCCAAGCTCTTTCAATAAACCGTTAATTATTATTATTATTATTATTATTATTACACACGTCAAATCTCCCAGCTATCGTCGCCACATCCTCTGTTGTCTCAAGTCCCTGGGAGTTCCCGGGTCTAAGCATTTCACTGTTTACACAACACTTGTACTTCCTAAACTGACCTATGTGCTTCCCCTGCCTCGTCTTCTCTTCCATTATCTCTCTCTCTCTCTCTTTCTATGTACCTCCCTCCCTTCCTCTTTCTGCTCCCTCCTCTTCCTCTCTCTTTCTACCCCCATCTCTATCTTCCTCTCTCTGTGTCTCTCCACCTCTCCACACCCCACAGGAGTACAATAGACCACAGGTGGGTTACGTTATCACCTTACCTACTCTTCATTACACTCTATTAGATAAGAACCTCAATGATCTCGCTGCTTTATAAACCACTACGACACCTACATCCTTTTTCTGTCATCAGCGTCTACACCTGGCTAAGATAACAGGTGAGGTGTTATCTAGGAGGTGAGAAGGGTGGGAGGTGTTATTTTAGGGATGGGGTGTGTGTGGGGGTGGGGGAAGGGTTATAGGGAGGGTGAGGTGTGTGGGGAGATGTTATTTTAGGGAGGTGTGTGGGTGGGGGTGGGGAAAGGGTTAAGGGAGGGTGAGGTGTGGGGAGGTGTTATTTTAGGGAGGGTGTGTGGGTGGAGGTGTTATTTTTAGAAAGAATGGGTGTGGGGATTGTTTCAGGAGGGAGAGGGGAAGAATGGGGAATTAAGGTGTTATCATGTTATCTTGGTGGGAGAGAAACGAGTTGTTATCATCAAGCATGGTACGAAAGGAAGTGATATTTTTCTTAACAGACCAAAAAAAAAACGAAAGAGTTGTTTTGAAATATTTAAAAGTCATAGATAAGAAAAATATACTATGTGGTAGGGAAGTTCCACATAGTGTGTGTGTGTGTGTGTGTGTGTGTGTGTGTGTGTGTGTGTGTGTTTTAACTAACCTTTAACTAAATTAAGTAGTGGAAATGGAGTGGCCTTACCTGCACCCACACCTGTACAGTTAATGACACCTGTGTATGAGTCACCTAGTGTTTATTAGTTGGTCCTTGGTACAGTAACACCTGGTTTAACACCTCGAGTCTATAACGTAACCTAACCAACAAACCTCACCTCACCTAACATGTCACGGTAAGATTTGAAGTGAGTGAAATGCTCATGGTGTCAATACCGTGTAAAATCATCACACGAAATAAACTGAGAGTTTCCTCAGCTAATCCGATTGATCCCTTACAGCTGAGAGTAGCGGAGAATCGTGTTGTGAATTGAGAGGAATGAGAAGTGACTGACGATCGAGGAAGTTAGAGCTGAATGTATTAAACTACAGGAATAAAGTCATGGTTTGGTATAGAGTTGATACGATACCTACACCCTCCCTCAATGGGCTCTATATACCTCACTGAGATAACAGGTGAGGGAGGAGGAAAAGGGGGAGGGGGGAGGTTATCTCAGGGGAAAGGTGAGGTATTGTTTTGCCATTGTATTAGGGAAATGTTTGGTTACGATAAATTTTGAGTTTTGTTGTGTGTGTGAGATAGTTTTGGTGTTCCTGAGGTGCGATAAAAGCAAGATTTCGGTGTTTATGGTGTGGACATTCCTAAATTGTATTCAACTTTTGATGAGGAGACGATATTGTCATTTCACCAACAAAAACTTATAAATATTATCATTGGTGTAAGATGAGTGCAATTTCTTCAATGATTTTAGTTTATATTATTGTTTAATTTAACCTCAGTCATACGGTGAATTTATCCTTTCAATATAAAATCTTGAATTGACGACATGAATGGAAAAAAATAATCATCTTATTCCAATATATAGCAGAATGAACAAGACAAGTTGACCTATCAGATAACTTTAACGTTGGTGTACAGAGATATCACCCTCGCGAGCTGATAACTTCATCCTTTAGAGATGTGGGGCTGCATTAATCTCACTCACTTAAAATAGACAATAATATAACTGTGAAAAAAGGGGTTTGGAAATTGTATTGAGACTTGTAACTAAGACGCGATCACTCATCTTTAGATACCATTAATATAAGAAACCCGGCGATATTGGTTTTCATCTCCTGCACAGGTGATTAATGTCAGACAATCGGATAATTCTTTCTCATTTTCCTTCCAATCGATTAAAATACGACGATATCTTTTTCCTCGTCATTTAAAAACGAATTATGTAGATAAGATGATGAATTAGTTTTTACTCCACGAATGATTAATATAAGAAAGGCGAGGACATTGTTTACAGAGCGCCTCTATATCGCCTCCCTCACACACCATTAAGCTTCAGGGAGAGCGAGAGATGGCACAGCAATTTATCGAATGCGTGAAGTAGAGGAAATGGAAATATATAGTTTATGCTCAGATCGGGTTATATATTTCAGGGGTTATGCGTGGCCAGGGAGCCCGAGGGTATAAATAATCAGGCAGAGGAGAGACGCTCATGGATCTATACCTTCCCTCTGACTGCTCCTTCGTGAACTACTCCCACCTGAACGCTCACGAACAACGAATATACTAATGGGTGTTCGTGTCTGTCAAAAAGTAACTAAAATATCAGCTATGAATCTTCCATAATTCGATTCGTTACCATAGCAAAATGTGGTTAATTTTGGCGCGATTTAAACCAACAAAATTTCATACGGACAGAAAGACAGACAGACGATAATAGGAATAATAACCATTGACAAGTTATTTCCGTTCTATATGGCGTCTCTGATTGGTTTATTCAAAGTTGAGTTTCGGGCATAACCAATCAGAAAGGAGGTGCGAGAAACGCTGTCTCTGATTGGATTATTCAAGGGTCTCAGGGAAGAAGAGGTGTTTTGGCGGAGTGTTGATTTAGCGAGATGTAGAGGAAGGGGGGGGGGATAATTCTCGCTAAATTTCATACATTCGCTTAAATTATACGCCCGCCAAACACACCCACTGACAGGAAAATATCAACCAGTCTAGTTAGTCTCTCTCTCACTAGCAGACACTGTACTCGATCGCCTTCACTTCCCAAACTGCAAAATAAGGTACCGGTCCCCTCCCCTTCACAGCTGGATGCGAACCAATGAGCGTTAGGACAGTTAGTGAAGGTCGTATATCCAATCGGCCACCGCAGTCTTTCGGGAAGGAGGGAAAGAAGGAATGAAGGAAGGAAGGACAGAGAGAGACCTAAGTTCCTTTAAGAATCCAAACACTAATAAATCTTAAGGTAAAAAAATAATAATTATCTTAGGAGCGTTTGAGGATGTGAGGGGCCGGGTATTAGGGCCGGATGTCCTATCATTTACCTTAACTGGACCGTCAGATACTGTAGCCGGCCCGAGTTATGAAGGTGATATCCGGCCTCTCCTGCTGTAACTCTCTCCCTGATTGTGTGACGGTGATGGTGTGTGACGGTGATGATGGTGTGTGACGGTGATGATGGTGTGTGACGGTGATGGTGGTGTGTGACCGTGATGATGGTGTGTGACGGTGGTGATGGTGTGTGACGGTGATGATGGTGTGTGACGGTGATGATGGTGTGTGACGGTGATGGTGTGTGACGGTGATGATGGTGTGTGACGGTGATGATGGTGTGTGACGGTGGTGATGGTGTGTGACGGTGATGGTGGTGTGTGACGGTGATGATGGTGTGTGACGGTGGTGATGGTGTGGCGGTGATGATGGTGTGTGACGGTGATGATGGTGTGTGACGGTGATGGTGTGTGACGGTGATGGTGTGTGACGGTGGTGATGGTGTGTGACGGTGATGGTGGTGTGTGACGGTGATGATGTGTGACGGTGGTGATGGTGTGTGACGGTGATGGTGGTGTGTGACGGTGATGATGGTGTGTGACGGTGATGGTGGTGTGTGACGGTGATGGTGGTGTGTGACGGTGATGGTGGTGTGTGACGGTGATGATGGTGTGTGACGGTGATGATGGTGTGTGACGGTGATGTGTGACGGTGATGGTGGTGTGTGTGACGGTGATGATGGTGTGTGACGGTGATGATGGTGTGTGACAGTGATGGTGGTGTGTGACGGTGATGATGGTGTGTGACGGTGTGTGGTGTGTGACGGTGATGGTGGTGTGTGACGGTGATGGTGTGTGACGGTGATGGTGGTGTGTGACGGTGATGGTGGTGTGTGACGGTGATGATGGTGTGTGACGGTGATGGTGTGTGACGGTGATGATGGTGTGTGACGGTGATGGTGGTGTGTGACGGTGATGATGGTGTGTGACGGTGATGATGGTGTGTGACGGTGATGATGGTGTGTGACAGTGATGGTGGTGTGTGACGGTGATGATGGTGTGTGACGGTGATGGTGGTGTGTGACGGTGATGATGGTGTGTGACGGTGATGATGGTGTGTGACGGTGATGGTGGTGTGTGACGGTGATGATGGTGTGTGACGGTGATGATGGTGTGTGACGGTGATGATGGTGTGTGACGGTGATGGTGTGTGACGGTGTGGTGTGTGACGGTGATGGTGGTGTGACGGTGATGATGGTGTGTGACGGTGATGATGGTGTGTGACAGTGATGGTGGTGTGTGACGGTGATGATGGTGTGTGACGGTGATGGTGGTGTGTGACGGTGATGGTGGTGTGTGACGGTGATGATGGTGTGTGACGGTGGTGATGGTGTGTGACGGTGATGATGGTGTGTGACGGTGGTGATGGTGTGTGACGGTGATGGTGTGTGACGGTGATGATGGTGTGACGGTGATGGTGGTGTGTGACGGTGATGATGGTGTGTGACGGTGATGGTGGTGTGTGGACGGTGATGGTGGTGTGTGACGGTGATGGTGGTGTGACGGATGTAATGGCGTGCTGACGTATGTAATGTAACAATACATCAAAATATACCAAAACAATAACAGTCCCCATATCACCTTTCATCATCGCTGTGACCTTGACCTCTTGACCCGTGACCCCAAGACACGTTAGGGGTCATTATAGGGAAGATACAGGTAAAGTTTGAACGTTGCAGCTCTAACCATTTGAGATACTGTTGTGTTAAGGGGAATTATACTGAAGTTTACCTCCCTACCCTACCCCTCTACCCCCTACCCTACCCCCCTCCCTACCCCTACCCTACCCCCTACCCTACCCTTGCGTTCGTTAGTGCGTGGAGATGATAATAATAATAATAATAATAATAATAATAATGATAATATTAATAGGAAAAAAATAATAATAATAAATAATAAAAATAATAGGAAAAATAATAATAATAATAATATATAATAATCTTTCGAAGAGAAAAAGAAAAGAATAAGCAATAAACTATCTCTTATCCCTACCCCCTCGGACAGGAACCCGTGACGTCACCAGGCCACCAATAACACTGAAGGAGGAGGAGGAAGACGACCCACCACCACCACTACTACTACTACTACTACCACCCCCTCACCACTACTACTACCACCCTCACCACTACTACTACCCCCTACCACCTTATCTCACCACCACTACTACCCCTCACCACCACTACTACTCCCCATGATCGATTCATCTGAACTTCACGAGCTGTGGCGGGGGGGGGAGAAAGGTTACCTGGCTACATCAATCATGGTAATGTACCTGACACACTACACAACACCTGTGCCTTCCTTCTACAGCCCCTAGTCGATCACACTGAGGTGGAGGGGCACTTTGGGGGGGTGGGGGAGGAGGAGGTGGAGGAGGAGAGGGAGGGAGGAGGAAAGGAAGAAGAGGAGGAGGAAGAGAGGAAGAGGATTGAAGTCTGTCTTATCTGTTCCTCAGTATATTGATAGGGCTCTCTCTCTCTCTCTCTCTCTATTTACGATGCGATGTGACAAAAAAAAAATTAAATGACTAAATCGATAAATATTACCATGAAATAATAACAGCAACAAAAACAACAATAATAACAACAACAGTAATAAAATAACAATAATAATCACGACAAAAACACAGTGGTGACCTGAGGTGTGTTGGAGGGTGTGTTGGAGGGGAAGGTAGTACAGGTGTGTGTGTGTGTTGGAGGAAGGTGAGTACAGGTGTGTGTGTGTTGGAGGGAAGGTAGTACAGGTGTGTGTGTGTGTGTGTGTGTTGGAGGAAGGTAGTACAGGTGTGTTGTGTTGGAGGGAAGGTAGTACAGGTGTGTGTGTGTTGGAGGAAGGTAGTACAGGTGTGTGTGTGTGTTGGAGGGAAGGTAGTACAGGTGTGTGTGTGTGTTGGAGGAAGGTAGTACAGGTGTGTGTGTGTTGGAGGGAAGGTAGTACAGGTGTGTGTGTGTTGGAGGAAGGTAGTACAGGTGTGTGTGTTGGAGGAAGGTAGTACAGGTGTGTGTGTGTGTTGGAGGGAAGGTAGTACAGGTGTGTGTGTGTGTTGGAGGGAAGGTAGTACAGGTGTGTGTGTGTGTTGGAGGGAAGGTAGGTACAGGTGTGTGTGTGTTGGAGGGAAGGTAGTACAGGTGTGTGTGTGTTGGAGGAAGGTAGTACAGGTGTGTGTGTGTGTTGGAGGAAGGTAGTACAGGTGTGTGTGTGTGTTGGAGGGAAGGTAGGTACAGGTGTGTGTGTGTTGGAGGAAGGTAGTACAGGTGTGTGTGTTGGAGGGAAGTGGTACAGGGTGTGTGTGTTGGAGGGAAGGTAGTACAGGTGTGTGTGTGTTGGAGGGAAGGTAGTACAGGTGTGTGTTGGAGGGAGGTAGTACAGGTGTGTGTGTGTTGGAGGGAAGGTGGTACAGGTGTGTGTGTGTGTTGGAGGTAGTACAGGTGTGTGTGTGTGTTGGAGGAAGGTAGGTACAGGTGTGTGTGTGTGTTGGAGGGAAGGTAGTACAGGTGTGTGTGTGTGTTGGAGGGAGGTAGTACAGGTGTGTGTGGTGTGTTGGAGGGAAGGTAGGCAGGGTGTGTGTGTGTTGGAGGGAAGGTGAGTACAGGTGTGTGTGTGTTGGAGGGAAGGTAGTACAGGTGTGTGTGTGTTGGAGGAAGGTAGTACAGGTGTGTGTGTGTTGGAGGAAGGTAGTACAGGTGTGTGTTGTGTTGGAGGAAGGTAGTACAGGTGTGTGTGTGTGTTGGAGGGAAGGTAGTACAGGTGTGTGTGTGTGTTGGAGGGAAGGTAGTACAGGTGTGTGTGTGTTGGAGGGAAGGTAGTACAGGTGTGTGTGTGTGTTGGAGGGAAGGTAGTACAGGTGTGTGTGTTGGAGGGGAAGGTAGTACAGGTGTGTGTGTTGGGAAGGTAGACAGGTGTGTGTGTTGGAGGGAAAGGTAGTACAGGTGTGTGTGTGTTGGAGGGGAAGGTAGTACAGGTGTGTGTGTGTGTGTGTTGGAGGGAAGGTAGTACAGGTGTGTGTGTGTTGGAGGGGAAGGTAGTACAGGTGTGTGTGTGTTTGGAGGGAAGGTAGTACAGGTGTGTGTGTGTGTGTTGGAGGAAGGTAGTACAGGTGTGTGTGTGTTGGAGGGAAGGTAGTACAGGTGTGTGTGTGTTGGAGGGAAAGGTAGTACAGGTGTGTGTGTGTTGGAGGGAAGGTAGTACAGGTGTGTGTGTGTTGGAGGAAGGTAGTACAGGTGTGTGTGTGTTGGAGGTAGTACAGGTGTGTGTGTGTGTTGGAGGGAAAGGTAGTACAGGTGTGTGTGTGTGTTGGAGGGAAGGTAGTACAGGTGTGTGTGTTGGAGGGAAGGTAGTACAGGTGTGTGTGTGTGTTGGAGGGAAGGTAGTACAGGTGTGTGTGTGTTGGAGGAAGGTAGTACAGGTGTGTGTGTGTTGGAGGAAGGTAGACAGGTGTGTGTGTGTGTTGGAGGTAGGTACAGGTGTGTGTGTTGGAGGGAAGGTGGACAGGTGTGTGTGTGTGTGTGTTGGGGGAAGGTAGTACAGGTGTGTGAGTGTTGGAGGGAAGGTGGTGGGTGTGTGTGTGTTGGAGGAAGGCAGGTACAGGTGTGTGTGTGTTGGAGGAAGGTAGTACAGGTGTGTGTGTGTTGGAGGGAAGGTAGTACAGGTGTGTGTGTGTTGGAGGAAGGTAGTACAGGTGTGTGTGTTGGAGGGAAGGTAGTACAGGTGTGTGTGTGTGTTGGAGGGAGGTAGTACAGGTGTGTGTGTGGAGGGAAGGTAGTACAGGTGTGTGTGTGTTGGAGGAAGGTAGTACAGGTGTGTGTGTGTTGGGAGGAAGGTAGTACAGGTGTGTGTGTGTTGGAGGAAGGTAGTACAGGTGTGTGTGTGTTGGAGGGAAGGTAGTACAGGTGTGTGTGTGTGTTGGAGGGAAGGTAGTACAGGTGTGTGTGTTGGAGGGAAGGTAGTACAGGTGTGTGTGTGTGGAGGAAGGTAGTACAGGTGTGTGTGTGTTGGAGGAAGGTAGTACAGGTGTGTGTGTGTTGGAGGGAAAGGTGGTACAGGTGTGTGTGTGTGTTGGAGGTAGTACAGGTGTGTGTGTGTGTTGGAGGGAAGGTAGTACAGGTGTGTGTGTGTTGGAGGGAAGGTAGTACAGGTGTGTGTGTGTGGAGAACGACAGCACTCTACACATCCGCCTTTCGTTCTAATACACACAAGGAGGAGGAAGGGGAGAGTTGCCAGTTGTGATATTCTAATAATCAGCTCAGGTGAGGCAGTCGGCACACCTGCTTAATCAATCGGCACATCTGTTGATGCCTTCCTTCCCTTCCTGAACACCTGTGACTGACCCACCCACCCACCCCAAATTCCACACACCTTTACACATGTCTATTACCTGCTCTCTCTCTCTCTTTCCTCTCTCCTTATCATGTTTCTAGCTCAGGTCACAGCTATCTTTGGTCAGGTTAAATCCAGCTTTACTGAGACGAGACTCCGCTAAGTTCAGCTAAACCTCGCTAAAATGACCTCTGACCCCTTTTTATAGTGTTCAACCCCGCTATAGTGACCTCAGACCCTGTTTACAAAGTTCAACCCCGCTATAAAGCTCCTCTACCCTCGCTATAATGTCCTCAGACTCCATTTGTTAAGTTCATCCTCCCTAATTACTCGTCCTCCCTCGTTATAGCAACCTCTAATCCCTGTACGCTGTCATGCACACTACAAACTTTTATTTACATTGTGTTCTCTACGTTTTTGTAAGGATATATTAGCATAAAGTCGAATTAAATGCGTTTTTTGGGGGGTGTACCGAGTCCTATTGCGAAACATCCGGATTTGTTCATTTTGCACCAAGCGGGGAAACGATAGTTAATCATCGTAGTAACATAAAGAGAAACGTACACTGACGTAGTTGACATTATCTCAATAACTCGTGTTTTTAAATCAATCTTAACCTTATTACGTTTATATTTAATTTCCTTCACTTGTCACTAAATTATTTTTGCCACATTAGGAATTGTATGTTAGTTTAAGCCAATCATTGTCAACACGATCAATAGAAAAGTCACTACGAGTCGACAACACTGTGTTCCACCCGATGACTCGACGCTCAGGTCACGCACCAACCCCAGGGAAGAGCAGCGACACGTCCACACACTACCACAGTTCAAGCGATACTGACCGGCCTTACCTAAGCGAACATACCAACGCCATTAGGGTCTCGTCCAAGGGAAATTAATTCTTCCGTTCTTTTCTACTAAGTTATATAATCCCCCCCTCTCACATTAATCCATCAGAACGTTTGTCTGTCTATCTGTACGTTTTAATTTATTTTTTAACAACCCCCTAAATCATGAGTTTCAGTTAGGATTAATGTTTTTGTTTTTTATTTTACTTATCGGTCGACTTCCGGGAGATGATGGCGTTGGTAAATATGTCACGTTATGAGAACACACGATCACCACCACTACCACTACTACTCCTCCAACCACTATTAACACTACCACTACTACCACATGAGCATCGTGTTCTCGGTAATGTAGTGGTGGTAGTGGTGGTAACGTGCGATTTACTGCGGCTGTGTGCTGTCTCGTTGGATTTATGGAGATTACTGATATGTTCATTGTTATGGCTAATGATGGAGGGATTACAACGTGTTTGTTTGTATAATACTACTACTACTACCACCACTACTACTACTACTACTACTACTACTACTGTTTCTACCACCCCTATATCTACTTCTACTACTCCTACCACACCTACAATAACAACCACCACCACACCACACGACTTGGAATATACGAACTATTAACACCCCCAGACCAGTAATTATGAGGACCGTATTTACGCCTTGTGTTAGGTTGTATGTTGTAGCTATAAGCAAATTAACTGGCAAAGGGACGTATAATCACAGAGGCCAGTGTGAGATTATAGAGAGGGGAGCGTATAATTATAGAAGAGAAATATAATGTGTAATGGTTGGGAAAAAGTGGAGAGTGACTCGACCCTTCTGAATTCTGTGTGTGTATGTGTGTATGCGTGTGTGTGTGTGTGTACGCTTTTAAAGGTACTACATCTCAAAATTATCTAGACAAGACACTACCTGAAGAAGGGAGCCAAAGACCTACCTGAAGAAGGGAGCCAAAGACCTACCTGAAGAAGGGGTGATAAACTCGTAGATCAATAACGGTATATGTTAAAGAGCTGTGTTTGCTTCCCGCCCTCCAACAGCTGATCATGTAAACAAACAGGGGGGGGGATGTATGGGTGGGGTGTAAAGGAGGGGTGGGTGGAGGGAGCAAGATTTGGCGGGTGGCTGGGCCGGGTTGAGTTTAAAGAGGGTGATTATTTTCACCCTACCCTACTCCCTACCCTGCACTTACCCTACCCTACCCTACCCTATGTAGGTGAAAGACAGACAGAGAGAGAGAGAGAGAGAGAGAGAGAGAGAGAGAGAGAGAGAGTCCCCAGTCCTGATAGAGACCTTAATCTAATAAACAAAAAGCCCCCTTAACACCGGGGCCTATTTCACCAATATACAAAGACGATCGACGGGACTTAAATCACAAAATGAATAACCCTAACCCTACTCCCCACCCCTTGGCCACTAACCTTAACCTCACTATCAATCCCTAATTCCTAATATCAATTCCCTTAACCTTTACCACTAATTCCTTAATTCCCTACCATCAACCTTTAACCCTGCCCCAAATTTCAATCTTGGTCACTACCCCAATCTTACCCCACCCCTACTACCACCCCAACCAATTCCCTACCACCTTATTTTACCTCTATCAGAGAGTTCAAACACGTCTTAGTGGTGAAGGACCTGGAGAGGGAGTGCCGTTTATTAAGAGGTCCCTGCTCGCCAGCCTCTTGAAGAAAAAAAGGAGAATGACATCAACACACCACAGCCTCTTCTCGGGGTAACTGGTCCAGGTCCCAATAGAGGTCCCCTTGGTCCCAATAGGGAGTGTCCCTGGTCCCAATAGGAGGTCCCTGGTCCTGGCTGAGTGTCCCCTGGTTCCCACACAGAGGTCCCCTGGTTCCAACAGAGGTCCCCTGGTTGTCTTCAATAGAGGTCCCTGTCTCTTGGCTAGAGGTCTCCCTGGTTCCCACAGAGGTCTCTGGTTCCCACAGAGGTCCCCGTCCCAATGGAGGTCCCCTGGTCCGAACAGAGGTCGCCTGGTCCGAATAGAGGTCCCCTGGTCCCAATAGAGGTCCCCTGGTCCTAATAGAGGTCCCCTGGTCCCAATAGAGGTCCCCTGGTCCTAATAGAGGTCCCCTGGTCCCAATAGAGGTCCCCTGGTCCTAATAGAGGTCCCCTGGTCCTAATAGAGGTCTCCTGGTCCTTATAATCATAGTCCTTAAAGTATTGTATTTGGTAAACCTAACCTAACCTCATCTAACCTAACCTAACCTAACCTAACCTAACCTAACCTAACCTCATCTAACCCCCTGGTCCCAATAGAGGTCCCCTGGTCCTAATAGAGGTCCCCTGGTCCCAATAGAGGTCCCCTGGTCCTAATAGAGGTCCCCTGGTCCCAATAGAGGTCCCCTGGTCCTAATAGAGGTCCCCTGGTCCTAATAGAGGTCTCCTGGTCCTTATAATCATAGTCCTTAAAGTATTGTATTTGGTAAACCTAACCTAACCTCATCTAACCTAACCTAACCTAACCTAACCTAACCTAACCTAACCTCATCTAACCTAACCTAACTTTAAGCTTGTTGTTGTTGTTGTTATTATTATTATTATTATTATTATTATTAGTAGTAGTAGTAGTAGTAGTAGTAGTAGTAGCAGTAGTCGCAGCCGTAGTAGTAGTAGTAGTAGTAATAGTAGTAGTAGCTTCTCCACACACACACACACGTCGGGTAATCAGTCTTTAACATGTTGCAGGCAGTTCCTCTTTTCAACTTTTCAACGGAAGTGCATCAACACACCGGGATACACCCAACAAGTTAGCCTCCGTGTGTGTGTGTGTGTGTGTGTGTGTGTGTGTGCGTGTGTGTGTGTGTGTATGTGTATATACCAATAATTGAACCTTGAATCTTTTTAAGAGTCTCACTCAGTTCAGCCGAGTCTATTTAATTAAATCCACCTGAACTTGTTGGTAAAATACAGGTAACAATTTATTGAGTTAGGCAGGGTGAAGTTGTTTGTGTGTGTATGTGTGGTTGTTTACGTCTGAGGGTGTGAGTTATAAGAGGGTGTTTACGTCTGAGGGTGTGAGTTATTAGAGGGTGTTTACGTCTGAGGGTGTGAGTTATTAGAGGGTGTTTACGTCTGAGGGTGTGTGGGAGTTATTAGAGGTTGTTACGTCTGAGGTGTGTGTATGTGTGCTTGTTTACGTTCCGAGGGTGTGGAGTTATTAGAGGTTGTTTACGTCTGAGGGTGTGAGTTATTAGAGGGTGTTTACGTCTGAGGGTGTGAGTTATTAGAGGTTGTTTACGTCTGAGGGTGTGTGAGTTATTAGAGGTTGTTTACGTCTGAGGGTGTGTGAGTTATTAGAGGGTAAGCGATACAGTCTTGAGGGTGTGAGTTATTAGAAAGTTGTTTACGTCTGAGGGTGTGTGTTGGTTAGAGGTTGTTTATTGCCTGAGGGTGTGAGTGTTAGAGGGTGTTTACGTCTGAGGGTGTGTGTTATTAGGAGTGGTGCTTACGTTCCGAGGGTGTGTGTGTTATTAGAGGGTGTTTACGTCTTTGAGGTGTGAGTTATTAGAGGGTGTTTGCTGTCTGAGGGTGTGAGTTATTAGAGGGTGTTTACGTCTGAGGGTGTGAGTTATTAGAGGGTAAGCTAAGATGTCTGAGGGTGTGAGTTATTAGAGGGTGTTTACGTCTGAGGGTGTGAGTTATTAGAGGGTGTTTACGTCTGAGGGTGTGAGTTATTAGAGGGTGTTTACGTCTGAGGGTGTGAGTTATTAGAGGTTGTTTACGTCTGAGGGTGTGAGTTATTAGAGGTTGTTTACGTCTGAGGGTGTGAGTTATTAGAGGTTGTTTACGTCTGAGGGTGTGAGTTATTAGAGGTTGTTTACGTCTGAGGGTGTGAGTTAGTTTGCCTGTTATAGTTGTTATTTGTCATGCATGTTGTTAGTGGTAATGTTGTTATTTTTTTTGTTATTATTATTAGAACTTAAGATTGTTTATGATTTAGGCTCGTTGTCTGTCTGTGTGTTTACATCTTTGTCTGTTTGTTGGTTTATCTGCCTAATGTCTATCTGTGTATGTCTGTTGTCTATGTGTCTACCTCTCCCTACTTACAAAACACCTACACACTACACACACACCTACAGTACACACACACCTACAGTACACACACACCTACACACTACACACACACCTACACACTACACACACACCTACACACTACACACACACCTACACACTACCAACAAGGCTCAGATCCTTCATTGCCTCGTCGACTTCACCTTCTGGAGTGACACCCTCTTGGCCTCTCGCTCTTTACTGGGGGTCTCTTCCGTCACTAGGCCCTCCTTCAGTGCCTCCCTCAGACCCTCAACCATCTCGAGACTCCTCACAGCGCCCTCTTCATCGGAGAAAAACAAATGCTTCCCGGATGCGTAAGACACCTTCGTTAAACAACAGGCGACATTCCAGTGACATCGGCCGTTCAGAACATAGAGAAGCCTGTCGTTTAGCGTCACTCCCAGCTTATGGATCAAGACCTCAACTTTATCGTAGATGATTATTTTACACTGAGGAGATGAGGGCCTTCTGACGGCGATTGACTCAAAGGCCTCAAGTGTTTCTCTCCTCCTACTTCTCTCACTAGGAGGACTTGGGTCCCAGGGTTCGTGGAGTTTCCTGAGGACTCGCCGTAGGTCCTGGGGGAAGGTGTGGCTCCTGGCGACACTGGAGAGGTCTTGCTTGAGGAGTCGCCACTGCTTGGCCCCGGGGCAGTACCCGGTGCTCTGAGGCGCACCCGATATTGACGTGGCGGAGGAGAGGCTGCTGTTGCTGCTGCTGTCGTGTGTACTGCTGCTGCTGCTGCTGCTGCTGCCGTGTGTACTGCTGCTGCTGCTGCTGCTGCTGCCGTGTGTACTGCTGCTGCTGCTGCTGCTGCTGTTGCCGTGTACTGCTGCTGCTGCTGCTGCTGCTGCCGTGTGTACCGCTGCTGCTGTCGTGTGTACTGCTGCTGCTGCTGCTGCTGCTGCCGTGTGTACTGCTGCTGCTGCTGCTGCTGCTGCCGTGTGTACTGCTGCTGCTGCTGCTGCTGCTGTTACAGTTAGTGCCTCAACAGCCACTACTTACACCGTTGCTTGTACTCGTGCTGCTGCTGTTTATGTCGCCACTCACACTTCTGTTTTTGCTGCTTGTCTTCGCCTGTGATGCATTTGTTTGCGATACATTCATTTGCCATACTAGTTAGTTAGTTAATTAGTGTCAACAATATTAATAATAACTCCAGACCATACAGGTACACAAGACAATAAGCACGTAGTCTACAGGTGCACAAGACAGGTGTGGGGTTATTGGCTCACCTGTCCTGTGGGCGGATCTTCCTGAGTAACCCTTGAGTACGACCCCTCGAGTGCGACCTCCACCATCTGTAGTGACGCTGAGGAGGACGACCCTGCCAAGGTGAGGTGAAGAGAGGGTTACTTACCTGTATGACTTAACTTAATGAACTGTGGTGTGCTATCGGTCTGTCTGTCTGAATCTCATTATGTTCTCTCTCTCTCTCTCTCCCTCTCTATCTTCTTAATTAGATAAAAGGACAATTAAAACTTCTCCATCATCACCTCACAAACGCCAACCACCACCACCATCATCACCACCACCACCATCATCATCACCATCCTCACATCTGCCAAAGCCCTGAACACGTATTTACATGCATCCACAAATTTAGCTTCCAATACCTGAATAAATATACCTCCCAAAAGGTACAGTAGATATATCATACAGCATACCAGTAACCTGTGGATATATTCAAATATATGTGGGTTATATTGAAGCATACACACATATACAAAACACATCAATATTGAATCTTTGTCAATTTATAAGATCATTTTATTGAATTTATATCTATCTTGATAAGGACGGAGGCCATTGATGACGTCTATGAATCCGAGAATGGGTTTTGTCACGTTATCCCTTACATTTACTTTTATCCCTTCCATAGTAACTCTGTATTATATATCAAGGGAAGGGATTCTTTAAGGGGTATATTTTTAAAGTATATCTAAAGTTATGTTTTTGTTTTGAGGGGGGGAGGAGGGGTGCTTGGTAAATTAAAACCCAAAGCCAGGACGTTATATGAGTATCGGAGTGAAGTTATCTGTTGTATATCCGGCGTGTTGGCGGAGGAAGGGGGAGGGGGGGTTTGTAGCTCTTTCTCTTTGGTTTCCTGTCTGTTTCTCTATCTCTTTTTCTCTAGTTCTGTTTCTCTTTAGGTTTGTTTTCTCTCACTTTGTCTAATTATGCCTCTGTATCGCCTTTCTCTCTGTATTTAACTCTTCCTCTGTATCCCCTCTTATCACTCCGTTTTCTTTCCCCCCTCAATCTGTCGCTCCATCGTGTCTATATATAGGCTACACTTTTATCCTCTTTGCTGCTGATCGGCTCGTTGGCAGCTAAATATAACTCCTCTACCTCGTCACAGGCACACAAATACATACACACACATACAGGTCTACACACACACATATACATATACAGGTCTACACACACACACACACCTGTGCTACGCCCACCCTACACACCTGTACCACGCCCGATCCACACCTCCCAGGTAGAAGAACAAACTGCGTGTTTTAGCTAATTTAACCCGAGTAGAGGGAAGAGGGATAGCTTTCAGTCACCTCTATCTGTCTGTTTATCAGTGTCTTTCTTTTAATCCATTTGTTTGTCTGTCTTTGGTTATTTATCTATTTATCTTAATGTCTTTGTTTGTCTCTGATTATCCGTATGTTTCTGTCTACCTGTCTTTTTGCTCCTCCTTCTGTCTGTCTTTTTTGTTACGTCTGTGTATCCCCAAATATAACTCAAGAACGGGTTTGTGGATTTAGTAGTCTTGATTAGCATAATGTAAAGACCACAAATCTAAACTTTTGGTGCATCTGGCTATGGCAACAGATCATGCAATGGACTGCCTTTAACCTGATTCTAATTTCTATTTGATCAGGTTTTCTTTATCCTAGAGTTAACATCCACATCTGAGCCTTCGTAAGTCTCAGCACATACACTCCTGGGACCTTGTTACTTCTAGACAATACAATATATTCATTTATACATACCTTATTCATGTAGGCCTGTGTATGCATGTACTAAAATCATAAAAAAATTTCCATGTATACACTGATTCTGCAAATGTCACCATGGATACTGTTTAGTTTTTTTATCTAAATGACGAAACTACTTTACTTGCACATTCAATGATCTGGTTTAGCGGTGTCGATCTATGGAGGAAGGAGAGGGTCACACCCCAGCCACATGTTCTTATTGGTTATGTGTTGACTTAGCCTCCAGGTGGTTGTGTGTTGACTTAGCCTCCAGGTGGTTGTGTGTTGGTTTCAGCCCAGGTGGTTGTGTGTTGGACTTAGCCTCCAGGTGGCTGTGTGTTGGGACTTAGCCTCCAGGTGGCTGTGTGTTGGGACTTAGCCCAGGTGGTTGTGTGTTGACTTAGCCTCCAAGGGGTGGTTGTGTGTTCTAGCCTCCAGGTGGTTGTGTGTTGACTTAGCCCAGGTGGTTGTGTGCTGACTTAGCCTCCAGGTGGTTAAAGGACTTAGCCTCCAGGTGGTTGTGTGTTGACTTAGCTCCAGGTGGTTGTGTGTTGACTTAGCCTCCAGGTGGTTGTGTGTTGACTTAGCCTCCAGGTGGTTGTGTGTTGACTTAGCCTCCAGGTGGTTGTGTGTTGACTTAGCCTCCAGGTGGTTGTGTGTTGACTTAGCCTCCAGGTGGTTGTGTGTTGACTTAGCCTCCAGGTGGTTGTGTGTTGACTTAGCCTCCAGGTGGTTGTGTGTTGACTTAGCCTCCAGGTGGTTGTGTGTTGACTTAGCCTCCAGGTGGTTGTGTGTTGACTTAGCCTCCAGGTGGTTGTGTAGAGCCATAGAAGATAGAGAGGGAGAGGGAGGATCATCTTCTGTTATTCTTGTGGTGTTTGTCTGTCAGTGAAGTTAATTCCTTTTAAATCAAGTAAGTGATTCCGGTTTTATTTTGTAAATTTACTTACACATAAACGTCTATTGAACTCCACTGATTTCCGAGTCACGTGACAAAAACTAATTGTTTGAGGCCATAATGTGTAAGTGTCTGTGCCTCACTCCACTCCATCAACTACATACAACATTTTATTGGTTGTCAATAAAAATTTTGACTCGCTCAAGGAGAGAGCCTTAAGTTAAACCAACTCAGACCCAACTGATAACATTTCTAGTGTCATTCTTAAACTAATCCTCTGTTTACTATCCAGTCAGTCCTCTGTGTAGGCCTTGTGGCAGGTACTGGCCACACAAATACACATGCTTTTCATACACAGTACAGTACTTGAATGTGTGCCACTGTTGATTTAGCCCGGACTTTAAAGGGAGTCATTTTCACTTTACACAGTTGGGGATACTCGTATCTCCAACAGGGTCTTGTGAGGGGTGATGCACTCATTCCACTCCACAGATTATGGCACATGGGAGGGATAAAGGGAGAAAAGAAGAGAGCGAATATTGAAGGGAGAGAGAGACACACAGCTACAGTCTAAACAATGTGCTATTTTTCAGTTTGTTCCCTGAAGTTAAACTCCCTACTTGTGACACAGGATGAAGCCTTCACTCTGTCAAAGCTACTCTCCCTCGAAGACAGTTCAGAACTCAACACGTAACACCTCAACTGAATGACATAATAAGGATTAAAAAAAATACCGTATACAATATCATAATAATATTGGTGATAGATGTTTCTACATGAATAACAGCAGTGTTTTAATAATTAAAATAGGTTCAACCATATGTTACCAATCACAGAAGGTCCATATAGGCTTTAACATGAGGTGTTTTGATTTAACTCAAGTGTAACTCTGTGTGTACTATCTACCTATATAAGAGCAGTGTTTCATCAAAGTAAATCTGTATTGTCTAAATCTTTCTACTCTATGTCATCTTGGTAATGAAAAACAAAAAACCTACAACACATATCTGGGCTATCACTTTCCTGACTGTCAGATCTCGATCAGCGTACACCTGACATACCTGCTACTAATCCATTATAAACAATAGCTAAAAAAAAACAACTATCTGTGCAGGTTGGGGTCGATGTGCTCCGAAATGTTACGTGTGACTAGTGACAGCCCTCATATACCAAAATTTATTGTCCATGGTCTCACACGTTTCCCACAAAGTATACACAGGTGGTTGTTTTAGCTACTGTACATAGCAGATCAACATACTATTTATAATAATTCATCATACATATATATGTTACTTCACCATAAAGTACAACAAGTGAACATATGTATGATAATTCATGATACCTGATCCTCAGATACAATAGGTAGACTATGTATGTATAAGTTAAACATACATATACCTGTCGTTAATCACACAAGTATCCGTTACCTGGTTATAAAGTACAGCAGGTATACAAGATGGTTCAGAACATATATTTTTCACCTGGTCATATATAACAAATCCACTTATACAGTAAGACCCTATATAATGGACTTCTCTCCCCAAATAATCATTAGATGGGGATTTCACATCTAACAGACCCTCGATATAATGAACTTTCCTCTCCGTATAGTCGGTTAAATAGTTTTTTTACTGTATACGACTTTATTAGACCTGTTACCTGGGTATATAAGATTTCTGTAAGTTTTTTGCTCCTATGTTCAGTTTCAATTAAAAATAAAAGTAGAAATTTATTGGGTTTTATGTATATTTTTGAGAAGTGTCATCTAGTCTAAATATGGTTAGGTTATCTCCCACAATGCGCATTCGGTAAAGTCTATTTCGAATGCATCCTGTAGTTCGGTTACAGCACCAACTTGTTCTGGACATTTAAGAAATCGCTGCTGTAGTATCATGGCCCGATACAAACTTAACCCCACAATGCAGATGACATTTACACCAGGCAGTTAGTTACAGTATAAATATTTCTCCTTATTCTGTATTGCACCATAACTATAATATTTCTCCTTATACTGTACCTTAACATTTCTCCATTTAAGCACTATAATATTTCTCCCTATACTGTACTATAATATTTCTCCATTTAAGTACTATAATATTTCTCCCTATACTGTACTATAATATTTCTCCTTATATTGTACTATAATATTTCTCATTATACTGTACTATAATATTTCTCCTTATACTGTACTATAATTCTCCTAATATCCTATTAAACTCCTTATCTACAACAGGCATTAGTTTCCAAATCTTCTTGTATATGAAAGAGCACAAGACTAACCTTAACAGCCCAACAGTACAACCGAATATCGGAGGAATATTGAACATACGAATCCGAGGTGAAATTCTGAATGTGTTTTTGGCTATTAGAAGTTGCCTCAGTCTTTTTAAATCATGGTGAATTACAGGTAAGAGGAATATACAGTTATACAGTAATATCTCAAAAGTATTATCCAGTACCATAGAAGAATACAGGTACAGTATACAGTAACATAGAATACAGGTATACAGTAGAATGAAACCTCCACACAACGGACTTCTACCTTCTTAGGCAGTAATCCGTTAGATGGAGCTTTCACATCTAATGGACACCTCGACGCAACAGGCTTTCCCTTCCCCATATACCATACTGACTTGACTGATTCATTGTTTTGACTCCTCCTCCAAGTGGGTAAGACAAAACAACAAAATGGATGTACAGTAATTAAAAAGGTTCGGTGATGAGAATTTTGAGTTAGTGATAGGTATGTGATTCTATGTTCTGGAGAATGACTAGATGTATGACTGTAGACAATCATTATAGTCTCCTTTTAAACCACCTTCTTTGACCTTTTGACCATTTGGTGACCTTAGACTGACCTAGAGAACTAATTGACTTTAATTCTACACCTAGTTTCAATCTCTTGTTCTCTAGATAAGCGGACAAAATTTGCTACAGAAGAAAAAGTTACGTCATTGAGGGTTAATGTAAATAAAGTATGTTAGAGGGAAGAAAAGTTTTTGTCCACAGAGGTTAATGTAAATAAGGCAACTGGAATTTAGTATAAGACACGAGTGATATTGAGTGAAAATTCAACTTCTGTATAATAATCCTTATGTATAAAAGAAAATGTTGATTAATGAAAAAGCAGTGATACACGATGGAAATGATTAAATAAGGAAATAATTCATTCTAAGCAGCCGGAATTGAAGACCGAGGAAGTGTGTGTGTTGGTCTTGGCTTCAGTATACTTACAGCAGATAAGGAAGAAGCTTGGAAGAGATGACAAAAAAACTCAATACTTTACTGTACCTCCAACAGGATAAACTCAAGTACTTGCATGGTATATCTAGATGCTGGAATAGTGTATGTGCTTACCTTTTGTCAACTAATGATACATTTGACCGAGCCTGTGAACATGTCATCTGCATTCTAGGACCAGTTACTTCACCTGAGTTGGAGTTATAATTTGGTTCTTCAAATAGAAATACATCACTGCCATCCGTAAGAGGCACACCAGTCACCCCATTCTACCATTTGAAGCCATGTAAAGGACACTGGTAAGCCTTTACTGACCTGAGGGTGATACAACAGGTAGGGTATCATAATATACAGATATCTTTATACAACTGAAGGTTTGACATTACTATTGACTACCCTTGCCAACTTAACCAATAGCACTTGCAAACTACTAATAAACAAATTTTTATCCTGTCTAATTAACCTGTGGCACTTGCAATATAAAAACTAGTATAACCCTTGCCTAGTTAACTACTGTAATGGCACATGCAAACGCCATCCAATGATAACCCATGCCATAGTAATTAATGGCAGTTGCAGTACTCAACAAAGTACCAAACACTTGCAATATTATAAACCTACCATAAATTTGTCTCTGTGACCAAATAATGTGAAGAAAACCTACCTGACCTACAGCTCTACATCTAGGAGGGAATCCTGAAAAACTTTACAACAGTCCTTCGTGTAACAGATTATAAAGTACGCAGGTCATAGTTCTCGAGTGTGACATAGTATTTACAAAGCTAAATATGAGCATTCAATGATCACCCGAAGAAAAGTTATAAAGACGTGATGACGTTAAACCACTTACTCCAACTCCTTACATGGCGCGGTAACCTTTGTGCTCAATACTCTCTCTCTCTCGCTCTCTACCTAGAAAGAAAATACTCATATTCTGTGTAACTCTAATAAAAAATGAGTGCATTTTCACACAAAGGCAATGGATACCACAGCACTGTCATACACATTAAAGAGAAGAAAGAAAACATTAAGAAAACTAAAGCTACCGACAAAAATTATCAGTCCATCTTACACCCTGGGAAATAAATCTGACATAAGAAAACAAAGGGATATTTTCAAATGATATATAATACCATACAGAAAGAAAAATCCTAAAAAATAAAACAAAAATAAATAACACTCGACTTACTGGGCTACTGTAGGAAAATGTACAACTTTATAAATTCCAGCAATGTTGAGTAGTATATTAATTTAATGACTTGAAAGGATTACAGTATTCTTCCTTGATTTGACCAGAACAACTGCTTCCTTGAGTGTGGTGTATTGCTTCATACAGCCAGTCATACACCGTGGCAGCAGGGTTGTCAAAAGAGAATGCCCAAAATTTTAAATGGGTATCCTTGTATATTAAAATTTAGGAATTCTGTTTCATTAAGCCTATATTTAACATTAACAACTGTGCAGAATATTAGGCTAACCCAAACAAGCATGGAAAATGAGCATTAAATATTGACAATGACGATGATGATGACGTTCCAAGGTTTGTGGGTCTGTCTCACAACCTGCCTGTCTATAGCTGGTCAGTCATTCTCCAACATGCTTGTGGCTAAGAGTATGTTCAACCCAATTTCTAAAATGGACCAACCATAAATTCAATAGATATAAAAGTAATATATCAGGAACAGATGTAATTTATAGTTTTATTTCAATTAGTTTCCAGACTTTCAAACTTCTCTCTTAAAACTAATATATACAAAAGAAAATTATGGATAATTGCCTTTATATAATACATAAACATCAAAACTAGGGACAGGCATAAAACAACATAAGTTTTCAGCAGAATTGATGAGCAGTGAAGCTCCAATTCACTGCTATATATACATGTCATGCACTCACCAAAGTACATGACCTGGACAGTGAGCTTGGAATATGCAGCAGCACATTGATCACAAGGCATACCTGATGTAGGCCCATCTCTCCCGTGCAGGTTAAAGCTATTCTCACAGAGACATGAGTTGTCCTTGAGGTACCTGCTACTGAGGTTCCAGGGAGCTCTGTCCCATGTAGCTAATACACCCTACCGAGAGCTAGAAAGATCCCGAAAATTTCTGCCACCTCTTGGTACTGTACTAGCACACATGTACTGAGAACCCCCCCTCCATAGACTAACTACACCCTCTTGCCCACCATTGGCTCATTGCACCCCCTTACCCACCATTGGCTCACTACACCCACTTGCCCACCATTTTAAATCAATGTTCTGCCACAGCCTGTACTATTTATCCTTCTCTTACATACAAGAGCCTCAGACAAGTGAACAAAGTGTAAATATTACTCGAGTGTAGTGGCAACATTCCTCAAGTGCATCACATGTGTACCTTATGAATAACCTTCTCTCAGATTCTTGTTACACTTGCCACTCCATGAAGGTAACTCAGCAAGAAGGTTCAACGGTTACATAACTAAGACACTCACTCATGTACAGCATCACAAGCAAGTAACAGTGCTGGTTGGGGTATATACCAGTGCATTATAAATAGTCAATTGTGAAGCCATTTATGTGTAAAACAATTCATAATAATAGTTCCTTACAACAATTTATGATATCTTAAATCACTAATAAGCTTCTATCCCATACAAGAAATACTTATTTTAGTTACAAAACACACATTAATAATAAAAAAAAAAAAAATTGTGACTCCTCAAATTATTGTGATGAACAGCTTGACGTCCAAGTTCTTAATCTGTATTGATCCCAGATTAACACTTACAGATAAGCACTCAAGTACTTATCAAACATAATTACAAATTTCTCTTCATTGCATAACAATAAGGTATAATCCACACTCATTCCCAACAATATGATTTCAGCAAACTAGTACTGTATAATGTCATGTTTGAGAAGCTTATTGCGTCACATTGTTTACACCAATCAGTACCCTATACAGTATAACGAGACCCGTCAAATGAAGCGGCACACAATAGTGGACACTGGCATAATTTTCATTGCGCTTTGTTAAACTTTTTTAAACAAATTCTTTAGGAATTTTTCAACATCAAAAGTACAGTACAGTATTCACTACTCTCGCCAGCAGACAATGAAAATAATGGGCAATACAGTACTAACATTTTCCTGCATCAATGGTAAAATAAAAGTTAACAATTCATCTAATATCAGAATTAATATATCTGTTTAAGGTTAAGGCAAATTTAATTTTTTGTCGCCCAGAAACAAATGCTGCCTAATGTATAAAGAATAAACTTGTCTCTCAGTCCCAACTTAATCAACAAAAATGTTAACTCCTGAATGTGGCTGGTCAATTGATATAAATACAATGGCCACTAATTAAATATCTATTATACTAATACTGAAGACCTCAGTGACTGAAGAACTGTTGTGATATACAAACACTGATATTGCAATCACTGGCTAATTATGTGCCCATAACACAAAACCTGTCATACAGTACTTCATAAAGTGGCTAACCTTCATGTCTTAGTAATATGCACACTGAATGAAGATATATAGCGATGTTGATTACTTAATCATAAACGTCTTCCTATAAATGTGACGAACAATTATGAAAATTATTTCAGGAAACATCAGACAATTTTCATTAGATTTGCTTCTCAGTGAGACATAGGGGATGTTTTCCTCCTAACTGGCATTGTGTTATAGTGAGCATCTTAACCGGCCATGTTGCCTTTGGCCCGACACTTGATCATTGTCGCACGCAGCTGGAACTGCTTCCTAGAGAGGGAACGGACGTGTTTCAAAAAGGAATCCAAATCGATCACGTCTCGCCGCAATGCTTCTCCCAAGTAGTATATGGCGTCCTGTGTCGCTTGATCCTCGGCGTAAGCATTGAGGAGCCTGCAACCACACAGAACACAGTCTATAGATCACTGAGCTGAAGTGCTGAACTGGCCTACATACATGAGAAGGAAAACTAAAACAATATTTGAATACAGTACTAAGTAAAATACACCCCTTGACTTACATTAAAATAAAGGAAGAAAAGGAAAGAGAGACTAAACATAAAGTACCAGAAACAGGAACAAAATATGGGAATACATGGGCAATATTGGTCTTGTATGAGTTAGCCGCTGTACGATAACACACACACATGGGAGACACGGCCTGAAGGCATTTCCAAACTCAACAGCTACAACTCTAAATCCTCACATCCAAACAAAAATAAGTATTACCACAGCAACACAAAGACACATACTGTTTGTAGAGGGGAGCGGTAGTGGTGACAGCCTCGTCTACATCAGGAGCCTCGGTGGCAGAGGAGAGTCGCGACAACACAGACTTGATCTCGGCTTCTCTCTCCCGCAGAACTCTCACATTCTTGTCCAGTTCAGACTGATGAGAATAAAATTACAATGTTAAACAGACCCTTTCACTACTGTGTTGGGAAAGCGGTTATGGCATCCCAGACTGGCAAATATTAAAAGAATTTGAGCTCATGAAGTAAAAATGCCCAAATAAAATAAAAATGTCCCCCTTTCCCAAATATTGCTTCATATGTGCTTGCCATCTGTTTTATGAACCCTGCAGGACAAATGTTGTTCACTTAACCTCCCCATTTGCTTAAAATAAAATTAGATAGTAAACAATTCTCTGTTAATATTTATATTCAATTTTATACCTATTATTTGCTCCTCCCTATTGTTGATGTATACAGAGAAATATGCGGACAAATTTTTCAAGTGCCTTACCTGCTCTTGTTCTAACTTGTTGATGAGTCCCTCCACCTTGGTCTTCCCCTCGTTAAGGTCAGTCTGTTGTTGCCTCAATACAGACACCTCAGCCTGAGAACCCCCGTAACTATCACGCAGTTTGGCCCGGACTCGGTCACTCACAGCCGAGATGAGTGACACTCGGATGTGTTCTTCTGTTATGGTGCCAGTGTTTCCGGCTGCTGTTGTATTCGTCTCAGTTGCTGTGGGCTAAAGTGAAGAAGAATTATGGGGTCGACCTAGCAGGTGTGTGAAGGAAAGACCCTACCCGGAAAACCTTAATAGTACTGTGAGGATTTCCTCTAATCTAGTCGATGTGTCCAGGGTAAGAACTGTCAAGGATAGAGCAACTAGTCCCCCATATTCCATGAATTAGGTATATAATCAAATATCAACCAGAACAACTATGACCAAGTACTTTACTATTTCAATAACATGAATAACTATTCCTGGATATAACTAGAGCAGTAAGGGGTGTGACTGACCCTCCTGTGTCAAACTGAAATCACTACAGTTCTTTAACTGTGTAGGAGGTTTGGTTGCAACATATAGTACCTCAAAACAGTATCTGTCTATACTGTGTGTGAAACATTGTGAGATTACAGATGATAGATATTGGGATGTGCATTTACTTTGGTATATAGTTTAACGTAAGTAATGCAATGTGTATTTATTTCGGCGTAATTAAAATATTATTCAAATACTCAGTAATGAATGAAAATGAAGAAATGAGTACCAGTCAACCATACAGGATCAGATTACAAGAGAAAACGACATTCATAAGGATAAGGTGTCTTACCAGTGACCCGAGTGATAAACTAGAATGAAATCAATTCCTGTATGGCTGCTGATGATCGAACAAACAGAGACAACCGGCCCATATTAAGAGCAGGTTGGGGCCAAACAAACAAAGTATCACCAGTGTATCATCCCCTTTTGAATATAATTTTACCTAGAAAACACAACTTCAATAGTCCCTCCTACCATACTCGAATGAATTTCCTACAACCTTTACTTTCGCACGCACGCACGCACGCACACCTCGAGACTCACCTGTGTCGTGAGGCTTGGCGTAGCATTATGGTATGGCGTGTACGGCATCGCTGAGTATGGTGGAGGATAAGCAGCAGGAGGCCCGGGCTGGGTGGAAGGATAACCCGCCGAGCTGGTTGGTGGATAGACGGGATACGGCGTGCTGGTGGGTGGATAGCCTGGTTGAGCTGGGTAAGATGGATAAGCTCCAGTACCGGTGGGCTGAGCTGCAGGGTATGGTAGGCTTGGACCTCCTCCAGGCATTGGCATATATCCTGAAGTACAAGCATTAATTTATTTCAGAAAGGAGTTTGACTAACTGATGATAGAATTAAAAAAAAAAAAAAAAAAATCTGATTTATGAAAGGGTTCCATTTCACAGACTCCCATAACAATAAAATACTTCCTCAACATAGTTTAAAATGGAGCACACAATGATTATAAGTCAAAACTAAACATAATATTGGTTGGTGAAATACATATGTAGCTAGTCTAGTACAGGAATAACTTTATGATTGTACTTATGAGAAACTGGATGAGATTTGAAATAAAATAAACAGTATGAAATGCAAAGTCAACATCTAATAAATAAATTGCTACAGTAATAATATGATTTCCTTTCTATAATTGGAGACATGTTTTCTATGAATAAAAAAATTAATAATACATTAACAAATAAGCACCATTTAATACATTCACAACATTCTAAACGTTCTGGGCAATCTCAAGCAATATTCTCTCACATTAATAAATAAACAATGCCAAATTACACAGGCATATATACATCAAGATGGAGTGTCATTATAAAAAAAATATTTATATAATAATTAAGACCCGGCAAAGGCAATGTGTGTGAGAGTACGTATTCATGTGCAAAAAATCTGGTGAAAGATACATCTGTACCACCTCGTCAGCAACAGATAAAGGAACATATTTACTTCCAACACCTAATACCTGTTATAGAAGAATTACATTGATAACACTGAGAAGATCTTATTTATAACTTCAAACACTGCCAGCGAAACATCTTAAAATCAGGAGCTGTACAGAGAAATCTCAATATGTTAAGACCTTGATTTGACTTTCAATGGGGTTTATCAACAGACCTGGGGGGTTGGTGGGGTATGGGGTTGGGTATGGGCCTCCTGTGGTGGGCTGGGCACTCTTGGGCTTGGAATACACTGGTGGCATCTCGCTGAAGGTCATGATCATGATCTGAATAAGACCTGGCAAATCTGAGGAATTCTGAAAGTAGAAACCAGAATACAGATTCTAGTACTTTACACTAGAGATACAGAGAAAAAAACAGAGAGGATGAGATCACTCAATCAGATAGATCATACAATGAAAAGTCTTCTCAACACCAAGTCTTTGTCTGACATTGTATACTACCCCTCAATCAAAACATGACATGGCAAATAATTAAAATCTGTCTACACACCTTACTCCACACTCATCTTGATAAATAGGAACTGTTGCATAATAGATAAGTAAGAGGGGGATAAACCTGTGTGATTGGAGCAGATCTAACATACAGTAGTCAACTTCCTCTGAATACTGATACAGGCACGTGGGAGGTAGTGATCCTACTACACAGGATGCAACTTACCAGTAGGATATCAAAGGTTAAGAGATAATGGACTATAACACTAATTAGGCAAAAGTCTAGAATAGCTCATGATTCCAACTACTGTACCCTGAACCATGGTTGGGAATGGCTTGTTTGACTGAAAAAAAAAGTTTGAAGGATATGCCAAAGTGTGTAGCAACAAAAGCAGATGGAATGAAAATCACCCCCCCACCCCCCAAGCTCCATACAGGCACACTCTCAAAACTGGATCTCAGAAGACTGGGGATTCTCAAAAACTGGACGTCATCATCTTCCGACTTATGCTAAATTTTCTTCATGGAGTCAGATATAAACATACCCAAGATATGATACTATGTATTGTAGACCATTCTTATGGATCTCTCAACTTGTAAAAATTAATATATTTGATAATTCTTTTTTATTTAAAGTATACGTACAATGATATTTTCTTTATTTTGTTATTTAAGAAGTAAAATACATGTTCAATTGAGTTTGTGAGTGTGTGTGTGGAAGCGAAACTTGATGTAGTCTACTGGTAAGCCTGGGATATCATGGATGACCCAGGAATACCAGAAAATCCTCAAAACCAGTTTGATCTTAGTCCCAAGGGCCCTGGGTTTGAGGGTCTATACCTGTACCCACTTCAATAAATATTTCATTCGTCTGTTCATAATAATTCCAGAGAAAATCAATCGAAAAGATGTCCTGAGAGAGACCAATAGTGACAACATGATTGCTATATCCTTCACTGTTCAAGCTGAGGGGCTGGAGGTAAACTGTAAACCATTTGTTAGAGCCATAGAGACAAAATCACTCACCAAGTTCCACTCGTGTAAGTACGGGAGGTAAACTTTGCCGTTCTGGTCGACGTGACGGGAGGCCTTGATGAGCATGTCGGGAGTGGGCTTAACATAAACCATAGGCGAGGAGAAGGGGTGGTTGTCCAACAGCCATATGCAGATTGGTATGTTGTAAACGGCACCTGAATAAGACAAAACTATCTCACAACAGAGTCCTGGGTGGGGTCGTAACATAACTGAATCAAGACTAACAGGAAAATTTTTGGAACTAAAGTTTTTACCATGAATGACAACAAAATTATCACATGGTTTATATGACCTATAACTCACAATAATGAGGCAATAGAGAGTAAACTGACTAAAATTCTGAACAAGGTCTAACTTACTCTACATATATCTATAGGACAATAATATGTTTATTATTTCCAACTTCAAAATGCATTTGAGTTTGATTAAAAAAAAAAATCTAGATACACACACACAAGTCTTTTTCTCATAACCCTAACTGTTCTCTCAGTGTCTGGCTTACATGAATAATTGTAACAGTAATAATAAAAAAAATATTAACAAAAATATTCTTCACCAAACACAAGTAACATCACAACTCTACAAAACTTAAGACAATGCATTCAAATGAAAAAACAAAAAACAAAAGACTGTTTATATTTACAATCCAAAACAACTGTAAACAAAAGGAACTTAACATAAGGCATGCTTTAAACACTGTTAGCTGTAGCAAAGCAAATTTACCCATACTGAATTAGGTTTACAGTATAACACAAAAGTCCTCACTGGCTTTAGCAGTCAAAATAAGGTGGTGGTGGTTAAAGCAGAAGCACGTAGCAAGTAATTCTAGCAGAGAAGCAACAGTTGAAGTTGGTGACGCTATCCACACCGACAGACTCAAGCTCAAGAAAAAACCAAAACACAAAACCAAAACAAAAGGAATTCCAAGAGCCCCAAACCTCACTAGCTGAACTATGGCATTCCATTAATGACTGACAAAAATAACACGACAAAAAACTTGGCCTCCATTGCATCTATAATAGTCACAATATGGCACCGACGAGTCACAGAAATGACTCTTCCTTGTTAAACAATTTCAAGAGCACTAGCAAACACACAACACAGTATTCATATCTAGAGTTTTATAGACTGCTAGTCAAAGATACACTACAGTGTACTATCACAGCAGCACTCTGATCTTGCTTGTTCAAAAAAAAAAAAAACAAGTAATTTTAATACATTACATTTGACCCCTTAAGCATTAAAGCATTATGTGTGCACCCGTTATACTCCAAAAGCCAATTACGTACCCGTATATACTTTACGTCAAGCAGAGCATTCGTACTAGCTGATGGAATAGCAATGTAAGGCGGCACCCAAAAGTACCCAGAGTAAAAGCCTATTAACATTGCCCAGCGGGGATGTGAACCTCTGGGGACCAATGTGGCAAAATGGTACATAAAAGTCCGAATTTCTTAAAACAAAAACTGTGAAAGACTGACTGAGAACACCCTACTGCCTCTCACCCATTAATATGCTACACTGTACAATGTGTTCCACTTTATGTGTATCAAACACAGGTTATAAATATTCACTCAATATATCTTATCATTTTGAAAGTTTTTGTACACAAATTAATCAAAGTGCTATTCAAATTTCCATATGATTTATTTTATTCTTAGTGTCTGGGGTAATAATATTTTTGATTGTAGCTGCTTTACCATTCCTATCATTAAAGCTATTTCTCAAGCTTTCTGCACTGATGCACAGGGTCAACACAATCCCGCCTCGCATTCCAACATCGTACTTCACCCATCATCCTCCTATTTCAGTTAGAAATTTGTAAGTACATGTACTGTACAGTGAATAAAAGACTTATTTCCAGAGTAAGTGGTTTACATTACTCCTCAATATCCAGCAACATTTTGGTTCCAGATATTGTGCTCAGAAGACTAATACTGAATGGTCAAAAATGCTAAAAACTGGGGCATTAAGTTGGTGGAATACTGTATATTATAAGTCGAGATGTCCTGCTACATCACTATTGGTTTTCATTATATAATCCTGTACTTTTAAAAATATAATATTTATTTGCTACAAGACAAATACATCACACACACTGAAAAAAAAAATCTTTGCTGGGGTTTCATTTTTGCATATAACATTGTCCACTGCCAATCATGAGTACAGTAATGGAACAGTCCAGTTTTCACTTGTCCACTGTCAAGTCAAGTCTTTTGCTATGATGAGCAAATGTCTATTGCCAGAAGAAATTACATGAATGTATTGTGCAATCCACAACAACCCATCCCCCTGCAAGACACCTTGGCCATCTAATCACTGAATATAAAATACATTCTATATGTGTGTGTGTGCGTTCTTTACTCACTCCCACAATTTTGAGAGTAGAGTTGAAATTTGGTAGGGAGGCACAGGTGGCCAAGGAAAGGTTCCTCCAGGAAGGACTGTACAGCACTGTATAAGGCATTTCCTTTATACGAGATAAATTAATCGACACATTTCATAACAACCTGACGGCCAGTGTAATTTACTGGCTGCCATGGCATTTGAGGTGATCTGTGTTTCAGCACCCACACCAAACAAGTTGCTGATAATTTGAAGGTGAATAATACCTCAGCTACATATTAAACCTAACTGACACATTGTTAACTAAAACCAATTTGATGTTATTTATAAGACACAACACAGAACGTGGTCATCATCGAGTGAACAACATTACTGAAGAAGTAAGCTTAATTCTACTATGAGAAAGGAAGAGGCATTTTCACACCAAACGTTTATCATATTATAGTCTCCATCCTTAACAAGTAGGAAGAATATTGGTGCTTGCATGCAACACATCAAATCCTGAGAGGTGTGGTGCTTGTCTCTAGAAGGATAGCCTCAATGACCATGTGCCTCAACAGAAAAAAGAAAAACTATGATATTCTGAAACTTGTGTGTGTATTAACAAGTGATACTGGTGATAACGCTAAAACTTCTTCTTTTCACGGAGTATTGCATCATTAGAGTAACTACACACTGGGATTGCAGTTCAGATCTTCTCCCCACTTAAGTGGTCCGTGTCTGGTAAAGTCATAACCTGCAAATTATACATGAAAAAGTAAAAAATATTCCTATGTTTTAATTAAATGTTTATAACACAAATTAAACAAATTCATAAATTATACAAAAAATAAAGAAAGTAAAAATGGTCAATCTGTAGTACGATCAACTTGACAGTCGTTCTTGTATTATGTTTACCACACTCCTAACTACTTAGGGTGGAATAAGAACATTAAAGCTCATGGAAAACTCAACTACAGTATAATCATTACTACTACTACTGTTGAAAGAACTAAAGTCAATGACAACTTCCACTGCTTAAGTGCTTCATACATAAACCATTTGCTTACTCGGTTGATCCACCTACAAGACTTCCACTTCCATTCACTCTTCTACTAACTTAAACTTTATTTAAATAACCTATCATAAAGTTCAACCAACATAACCTAACTGAACCTTACATGAAAAATGAAAGTGGGTTTCATAAATATGACTGCCCATTAGGGACACACTGTATACTAAGCCTTCGGTACACAAGGAGGCAACATGGCCGGTACTGCACTCGACCACCTTCACTACCCGAACTGCGTTGGGTAGTGCCCTGTGATCAAAACAGGGACACTTGGGGGCAGGAGGTGAATGCTGTTATTCCCCATGAAGCACATAGAACAGGAAACTTAATGTTTAATCATCGGGGTAAATAAGCTGGGACTGCTAATCTTTTTAAGATTCAAAATGACCTATTCCTCAAATTTATATTACTAACTCTGATACTAGGATGGTCAGAAACAAGAGCAACAAAGACCCAAGCTACATTTGCTCTCTTCACAGCACCTGAAGGGATTACCAGAAGATTATTCTTCATGACGATTAAACATCCTAATGCTACCTGGAGGGATTAGGACCTGTTGCTTTAGCGTTAGTGTTTAATCATCATGTGAAATAAGCCGGAATGCCAAATCTTAAGGAATCCCACAGATGTTCCAGCAGTAATAGAGAACAAATGATCATATAAAAGGCGAGTCGCACTGCCTTTGATTTCTAACCTCCAGTGCCACAGTAGGAAAGACATAAAAAGAAAACTTATATACCGACGGTGCGTAAGATCTAAGGTACGCGTGCGTCTCATACAAAGCAGAGAAAGAACTCTTGAAACACTTGTGTACAGGGTCCACCATCTACTGAATAAAGTCGTCTGATGTTAGCCAAAGGGGGTTAACAATTGTACCCGACATCAGCTATTAATATAAGATGTCTTTGGCGGTGATGAGCAAAATGCACGTATCGCAGACATTATTAATCACCGCCCAATGTCATAAAACACAACCCTATTCCTATGGCTCCTAGAGTGACCATCCAACCATTCACACTGCCTAGGACTACAAGCATAGCAAAATAGTGGAGTTCTGCAAGATTTAAATAACCCCTTTTCCCTCCCTGCAGTTATGTATGGAATGTAACACAACTCATAAAATCAGATAAAATCAATCATAAATCTATATATGTAATCAAAGATATTGTCTGAAGCCATGAAGCCAGCCACCAGCAGCTTCAAAATTCACCTTCACCGCCCAGTATAATTTGGACAACTCACAATCTTTTTCAGTCATGAGGGGTCTGGTACTATGGTATCCTTAGAACTAATCACTCATAAACTGGTCTGAGTCTCAACTATTTTCACACCTCTACATATAGTCAATACAATTACAGGGGGTATTTTTAATTTCCACTTAGACTCGAGACATTTATTTACTGTATGCAGAGTAGCACGACAGTACCTTAGTTACTCGGGTGTATTTTGGGTGAAGGTTTATGGGTGTATTCTGATCTTCATTTGACTGTGGCTGTATATTTAGAGTTATGTGAACAAACATGACAACTTCACCTGCCCGTACAGTTCCCTTGACCCACCAGAGGTTGCCACTTTACATCTGGTGGTTATATGATGTGTTTATACTGTACTGTATCTACAAAACTGTATTCTGTTTGTAAGTTTTATTCCTGAGCTGAAAAGAAGACTTAGAGGAGATGACCGAGTGTTTAAGATACACACTGTCTTCTTCTTCTCTCACCCATACACAGATAATGGAACTTTTTACAGGTCTTTTATTTTTATGACATTATTTTTCATGAGCCATCTATTTTTTTGTCAGATGAAGTGTTACATTAGGTATATTTCATGTTTGTTTTATTTAGGGAGAACCAAATACTTTAGAGTACAAGTAACTTTATTTGAGTTATAATTGACTTACTAAGAGAGGTCAAAACCTATATGGTAATGTTTTTCTCCCTTGGTCAGTTCTGGCTTAAGAAGTATTATCTTCACCTATGTTGTTTAGGTTTGTCTGTGGCTGAACTGAACTGTATTAACTTAAAGGTTATTGACTCAACTGGTCTTTAAAATTTGGATGAATTGCTTGAGACTGAATGGCATTACCTCTGTAGTCATTGTCTTGATGTCCACTACAGTACTTTACTCTATAAGTGTCTTAACAGCTAACATCTCTAGCCACTGTCGACAAGTCTCAGTTTCCACACTACACAACATTTTCATAATATGTATTAAGAAAAATTTTTCACTAAAAATTTGCATTTCATTTCCTTAAGTCAAAGGTCAGGGTCACTGTAGCTAACATATTATACTGACTGAGGGGGATTTACCACACATATTGCAATTAATAGTTTGTTTACACATGCAGTGATTCAAGGATTTAATCACATCAAAGTGCCAAGATGATGAGGTAGTGGCTAGGACCATCATCAATGGTGCAGGAGTGCAGTAGCATTGTGGGGAAATGACAGAGGAAGGGAGGAACCCATGCAGCTCTCAATATTACCATCTCCAAGAATTTTGAACAACAAGATGTACCCTTAGTGCCACAAAAGGTGCCCCAGAAACTAGTGATATTTTGACTGCTCTCGGATCTTTTTTATAAATCTAGTTGATGACTCCAGAGGGGACTGTCTATATGGACTCTAAATATGACCAGTACTGCTCATTATTGCTTGCCTCAAGTTAAGTAAACAGCCACACCCCACACCATACCTTTATACGTAACAGGTATCGTGCCTTCAAGACACAGTAAGTAGCGTGAAGTGCCACTGCGGAATACTTGCAAAGAAAAAGAAAAAAATACAGTGAGGGTTGAGTTGGCAATGCCAGGACACACAATGCTTTGTTCAGTGACGTAAGAGTGCTTAGAATGTCTGTCAAACGGTACCAAACAGTAAGCTGCCAATTGCAATAAGCTTGAAGACATCCAACACTGAGATTAATAACATTCTAAGTGCTCTCAGCTGTCTTTGAACTCTGCTAATCCACAAAGTACTGAATGTTTTATTTTGGCACAACTTAAATGAACAAGCTGTGAAGTGTAACAGTTGGTACTTCTAGTTACCAAAACATACAGTACTTTATCTATGAAACTAAAGGCATCATTTGAAGGAAACACATCAAAACTAATTTAGAAATCCATGAGCAAGTATCTACACAAAAATATGTTTTATGTTTCCTTGAAATGATGCAGATGAACCACTTACAAGATGACAGCCCATCTTGAGGCTTGAGATGTTTGGACATGACCACACACCTTGTATAAAGCTACACAACCAGGTAATGTTTTTTTTCTCTTTCACAGGAAGCAAAGTTTTAGTTCTCAAACCCGGGATGGTACACTGCCAAATCTCAAGCCACGTGAGCACCAGTGACTTGGCTGACACGCTGCCTCACCTTTGTAACGTACTGGGATCGTCCCATCTAGGTTCAACAACTCTCGATCGCTGCCATCATTAAAAACTAAAAATAGAGGTAAAATTGGGTAACCTTCATAGTTACTGACATTATTTCATGAAGTTCTTTCACAATTTATGCTAGAAACAAGATTAATTAATACAAGAACAAATCCTCAAACACAAATCCAAGTACTGTACATCAGTGCCTTCAAAATACTTATTTAAAATGCATTAATCTGCCCATTTAGTCTGACAATTCATTACAGCTTTATCTCAACATAAAATAATAAACATGAGATTATATTTCTGAGCAAACTATGATGACCCAGAAGAGTAAGAACTATCAAGTCATAATATACCATGATTACAACAAAATAACAAAAATAAAATAAACTCCCACTATATGATTCAGACTACTGTACTGTACACAGTTTGTGGTAGCTACTATGACTTTCAAGGTCGAGAGATGTGACCGTGGCTCACTTGGACAATAAGTCAAGACCTGCTACATTCAGGTGCCTTACCAAGAGCCAGCAAATCTTCTACTCAATTTCAGGCTCCCAAACAGTGCCGGATTAACCATGAGGCACTAGAGGCACTTGAGGCACTGACCTCAGGCCCCCCGACTCTAAGGGGCCCCCAAATCCAAACATTCTCGAAGTTGAAGCGTATAAAACATGAACTTCGTTCAACGATGTCCTAGCAACGTCTCAATTTTCTGTTTCTTATGAACACTGAATGTGTTATTTTGCAGAAGCTTAATATTGATGAAATCATTGATATATAATTATATATATATATATATATATATATATATATATATATATATATATATATATATATATATATATATATATATATATATATATATATATATATATATATATATATATATATATATATATATATATATAAATATATACCTTGAGGGTAGGGGGCCCCAAGTTGATCTGTGCCTCAGGCCCCTATTAAGCTTAATCCGGCCCTGCTCCCAAAATGTATATGTCAATATACCTGTAGTATTGCTAAAGAAGATAAAAATAATTACAAGTTAGAATGAGTGTGAACATATATTTGGACCCCATGGAGTAAATTATGGTCAATCTGAAAACTTTAACATGAAAATTCCCTTTGTTGTGTAACTCTGTTGTGTAAACTTTATTTAATATTGTATTATGCACAATATTTTTACAATTATTATGTCCAAATCTAATGTCTTGAACAGTAATGGACAATGACGTTCACGATGTTCTGGCGTGTAACGTCTTTGGCAGCTTACCAAATTTGTCGAGCTTGGGTGATAGTCCTCGATAGTTGTGTAGAGCGGTTAAGACATCCATCTTCGTCTTCTCAGCATTTTGATACTGAAAAATTCAACCACACAGACAGTTACCTTGACGACACAACTGATGAGCCAATACACAGATCAAATGGAGAAAAAGCATCAAATCTCATCACAACTCAAGACAATTCTTACACAAATTCACATGAAGCACAATCAGTTAACACAGGGAGCAGGACAAAACTTATTTACATGGCTACTTTGTTGTTATTACATGTATATATACTTAATTAACAGCAAGAAAATTTTAAATGATCGTTTCAGTCATCCACCTATTTGGAAGTAAATCAGAATAGTTTAAAACACATAAAAAAAACACCGGAAAAACATAATGTCAAATTAACCTAAGCTAAATTATATTTTTCCTATGGTTTTGGAAGTGTTCTGTATAATTCTTACCTACTTCCAAATAGGTACATGACTGAAACGATAAATTTTACCCAAAGTATTTGTATTACACATTATAATGACATACAAGTTATCAAGGGATCAGCAGGAGTAGAGGGTAGACCATAATCATAGATAAAGTCAATTAAATTCAACAAAGGACAATCCAAGACAACACGTATGATTAATATTTGTTGAATGACTGTGACAAGATTTTAGTATTTGTTTTTTCTAGCTGTTAGGTTAGGTTAGGTTAGGTTAGGTTAGGCTTGGTTAGGTTATGCTTGGTTAGGTTAGGTTATGCTTGGTTAGGTTTGGCTTGGTTAGGTTAGATTAGGTTTGAACAGAAGCCACAGCCATTAAACAAATATTTACCAAATTTATTTCCCATTTATTGTACTTAATAAAATAATGTAAATACGACACAAATTTCCCATTAATGTTTCTACCATTAAACCCACAGCCACCTCCTCCCTCCACCTACATATTGGTTAGATCGATACAAAACACTAAAATATAATATAAAAAAGACCATAAACTCAGATAAATAATAATAATATAGGTTAAAACAAACATGGAATACCACATCATCATCCTTGTCCTGATTCAACAAATACCTAAAGTCATTCTCGGTTTATTGGTTTATTCACATCAATCTCAAGAACTATATTGTTTTACTGACCCTATTGGCAACTGCTTGAGACACAACTTGCTCGTGGTTCTGGGGTGACATAGCTGTAGTGGCGTCCTTGGTTGGTGTCACCTTGGCCAGAGCATAAAACATTACCCTACTGTCATCACCCCTCAGATGATTCACCCACCCATACTCCCGGGTCATGTTCTGGAGTCTTACACGGATTAACTTATAAACTACTCAATCTTTGGTAAATTTTAACATAAATATCCCAAAAGTTACTTAAAATATATTATATTTTATTTATAAAGTAGTTCTCTTATTTATTTTTCTTAATACTAGTAAGTCAAATGAAAATCTTTTGTGAGCCGTAAATAAGGACTGACGTCAGATAGTGTTTTCGAGACTATTTCCTCCGGGTTAACACCGATGTTATAATAATAATTATTAGTCTCACATTTCTTCAGGATTTACCCACTTTGTTCCAGAGCTACTTAACTCATTCCAAAGGTAAATTATTTAGATGTTAAAAATAGTATGACAATCTTAATGACAATGGGGGTTAAAGTGTGGTACAAGTCGTTCAACCAATCATGTACTCGTCTTGTTTGTGACGGCCACGCACTTGTTAACACACTGTGTTATAATGTCAACAAAATTCATATAATTTTCTCGTAAATTTCACCTCACTCGTAAGTGAGATATTTCACTTTGATTAGAAACTGAACCATGAGGTACATCCTATTAAGCTTGGATACCATTCACGCGAGAAGTACACGGGCAAGGGAGGACCTTATTGGGGTGTATAGGCATCTCAAAGGGCACTACTCACAGTACTCAGTCGAGTGTCCATACCTGGAGCTGGTGGAAGCCCGCCCCACAAGGGGTCACAGTTCAAGGTTGAAGAAGCCACAAGTCCAGAAAACTGTGAGGGGAAACTTTTTCGGAGTGAGAATTGTTTGAACTTTTCATCATCCAAGTTTACTGTAGGTGTTTTACTGTAGTCTGTCTCTACAGTATATGTGGTCCGCTTCAGCAGCAATCTATGTTTCCTAATACAAACCCAGGATGTTTAATTACAACCCATCCTGTTCATATAAGGCTCGTAGCTTCGGTGAACTAGGACCCATCTTTCCTGTCCTGTCCTCACCAACACAATGACAGCTGCATGCAAATGGAAACGGGTCACCGTTTTTCAGGGCAATTTAACGTAAACACATACTGCAAACGCATACGGTATCCTAGCTTGACTGTAGGTCCGATACTCTTATTTGTATTCTTTTTTTTTTAATCCTAGCCCTTATCAGTTTTCTAGCAGCAGTTGGTCTCTACAGTGTTGATACAGGAGGAAACCGGAGACCACGAAACCTGAGGGTCACACTGGCTAACACCCTTCTCAAACGTGTAACATATTGGTGTCATATGCAGGTTAGCGCTGTACTATTAAGCCCCATTATATATTTTTATTTTAAGGTATTGGTAAAAACAGATCGATTGATAAGGAAACATCAGCATTGGAATAATAAACCAAAACGTAATTGTGTTGTATTGATTCTTTAATGCGAGTTTTATTATATATATCAAGTGATTTATTTATTAACAGCTTTTGGTAGTATTATAATATTAAAAACGCTCGTATATTTATTATTATTATTAACAACAACACTTTTAAGCTGGTAGTCTCTAAGAATATTTTATGCTGGTAGTCTCTAAGAATATTTTATGCTGGTAGTCCCTTTATTTACTTATGACGTCACAGGAAGCTTTTAAAGAGACACGCTATCGGTTGGTTTCTTTATTTTATTAATAATTCATCACATATACAATAAAAATACATCCTAGGTATGAACTACAGATACAAGTAAGTGTTTGTTAAATAGTAGATAATATAATAGAGTTACGAGGGTAAGATAAGAAGCCAGAAGACTTATTTATATTGTGGTCTTTAAAGTTTAAATGCCTGACTAATTCGGTAAAGTACTGTAGGTGTCTGTTTATGTAGAAGAAATATAAACACTGTATATATAGCACTCGTAGGTACTAAAATGAGTAGTTAGGTAGATATTTATTCATTGATATCATTATACAAGAGTACAGTTGATTGTATACTGTAGCTACTGCAGGGTAATACTCTCTCTTACCAGCCATCTAATAAACTTTTTGTGACGGGAAATAATTTATTCAACATAAATGTGGACAAGTTTCAAAATTAAAATTGTAGAAGGTTGTAATTTGAACACCTAGTTTTGTATATTCTTGTGGTAAGAAATAAGTTTTCTTCTAAAGGAAAGTTTTGTAAAGTTACTGGAGAACTGTCAGAGTATTACACAGTTGAACATAGAGCAAGCAGGTTTACAATCAAAGTACCTGGACAATACAGGTATATATACAATCAGTTTACCTATAGGCAGTACAGGTATACAATCAACATATTTAGAATGCCCATAGGACCCTTTGCTTGGTGCTCACACAATGTCACTGGACTATCCCATGCTCACCATGGTATTCTGCCTTAACACAGAAGCTACAAATTATTCAAAACAAAATGGTGAGGTTCATTCTTGACGTGAAAGCAAGAAGTCCTACAATCACTGGACTTGTTAACCAGGTACCATTAAGTTGTGTGGACTTCCCCTAGCTCCCTGCCAGTAAGATACTCTGGACACAGCCTATTGAAAACCCCCAAACCTAGATTTATGAACAAGAGTCATCCAGACAAATGTGGTAGTAAAGGAAACACAGCCTCAGAGAGAGAACTTTACTGATGTTTCTCTTGCTGTCATATAACCAAACATGATTTAGCCTTGACTGCTTCACACTTAACATTCTGCAGGACTTCATGGGCAATATGATTTCTTGCATTCATATCTAGAATAAACCTGACCATCATGTTTTGAATAATTTACTTTTGGCTTTTATTTAGATGCGTTAAGGCAGAATACCGTGATGAACAGTCCTAGTGATACTGTAGGAGTGTTAAGTGAATGGTCCCACACACATTGGTCAAGAAACATTTGATATTTCAATAAAAAAAATAACATAGCATTACAGTACTTTAATTTATTAAATGATCTATAATAAAAGTCTAGTTCACATGATAATTTGTTAGCTGTAGCCTTTGGATCTGTACCCGACACTAAAAGGACAGCGTCCTCAGTTTAGTGCCAAGAACCTGCAGTTTTTCTCATAGTATATCATGATCCATTGTGTCAAAGGCCTTATCAACCACCTGTGCGATGTTGAGGGGTGGATGGCAGGTGGTGGTTATCCATGCACATAAATGCTGTTGTGGTGTGTATGTGTGTTTTGGGTCCAGATGGTTGCAGGTCTCAATGATGCTGCTTTAGTGATCTTCATTTATGGTTGAGGAACTCTTGTCATGGTGGAGTAACCACTGTAAGGTTTACTCTCACCGTTGGCATTATGGTCCTTGTAGATGTACAGGGTGTTAGAAAAGACCCTGTGCACCTGCTATAAGAATAATAATAATATAAAAAGTTATTTACCTTGTTCTAGTTACAGTAAATATTTGGAATAATCACAGTAAATGTTGTTAGTGGATACCACTCCCAATATTTACTGTAAGTAGAACAAGGAATACGTGTACAGGAAGTCATCGCTTAACGTCGTCCCACTTAACGTTGTTTTGGTACTACGTCTCTGAATTTTAGAGACCAAAAATTTGTTTAACATCCCGGTGATCCGATACTGCGTCGTTTTGCGTCGTCACGGACTACTTTCTATGGCGCATCACCTTCTCTTGTCTGGCTGCGCTACGCTCTCTCGGCTCGGTGCTTTGCCCTCACTCGCGGAACGTCACAGCATCCCAAGCCAGTCTCTGTTATGACTTCACATCATTTGTGTTTGCTTAAGTGCCTTTGCTCTAAAACTGTACTGTAACCATTTGAAATGGCTTCCATGCGCCCAGCAAGTGCTACTGATGCAAGTGTAGTGAAGAGGCAACCTAAGACCATTACCCTTGCTACGAAAATGGATGTATTAACTCGATTTAAAAAAGGGGAATGTGCTGTGGACATAGTCGCTGTGCTTGGTCTAACCCCCACAACTGTTCGTACTATCCGGACAAACGCTGACACGATTAAGGTTAGTGCTGAATGTGGTTCTTCTTTGAGTGCTACTAAGACGACTCGTACTAGAAGCACTGTGATAGAGAAGGTGGAATAGATGCTGGCAATGTGGATGGAGGACCAGAATCAACGCAATGCCCCTGTGAGCCTTATGGTTATCCACCATAAGGCCAGATCCTTGTTTGACGACATGAAGGAAACAGGATGAAGGATCGAAGGAAGAGACCTTTATGGCCAGCCGAGGCTGGTTTCAACGATTTAAGTGTCGGTATCTTCCACAACATAAAGATGACTGGTGAAGCTGCCAGTTGAGATACGGTTGCTGCCGAAACATTCCCGCCAACAACGGTGGAGGAGTAAGCAAAGGCGGAGGAACCCCAGTCAGAGCCAGCCGCAGAGTCTGTGACTCACCACCCTCCTCCGCTCCATTACCCACCACATTCGCTCTACCACCTCTGCCCATCTGTGAGTACCAATACAAACTTAGTACAGTACCGGTACTGTAGTTCTATATACAGTGATCACCTCGCTTAACTAATGTCTCAGTTAACGAAATTTCGGTTAACGAATTACCTTCCATAAGATTCTTCACTTCGGTTAACGAAAAAATTTCGGTTAACGAATTCCTTACGAATTTTTCGCCTGCTCACCAGCTGTAGTATTAGTCCGCCAATACAGTAATCGGTTTTAGGGCTTAAATTCGTTACCATTTGAGTACAAGTAAATATCAAGAAGGTTGTACTATTCAATAATTTTCCAAGTCTTATATTAAAGTTTTTAGTCATTTTAACAATTATTTAACCTAATTGAAGTACAGGGAACTAGTTTTTAGCACGCCAAACAGCCACTCAACACACCCAAAATGGCATCAGTGTGTGTCCCTGCTCAGTGGAGGAAACTTCTTGCTTGAGACTCTCTTGAACATAAACTATTTTTACAGTACAATTATTGGTCATTCTGAAGTTTATTTTACATATTGACAATATATAATGCAGTGCAGTGTTGATTTAAAGAAAGTGTACTTCACTGCATTTATTTTTAGTTTGTATGTAATTTTCGGTGAGCTGGAACCAATTACCCAGATTCCCATTGAAACAATGGTTTCAGTTAACGAACGACCTTCTGGAACGAATTGTGTTCGTTAACCGAGGGACCACTGTACTATTTTTAATAGAAATGGCAATGATTTTCTGTATATGCAACTTTTTTCATGGGGCAAAGGGAGGCTGGGAAACGTAACTCCATTATTTTATCTTTCTTATTGGGAAAATTGATCCGCTTAACGTTGGTTCGCATAAAGTCTCATTTTCAGGAACGTAACCCCGACATTAAGCGAAGACGCCCTGTATAACAAGGAACAACTACTGTATTGTTAATTATTACAGGTGTACAGGGACTTTCCTAACACCCTGTATATGTTGACATTAAAACTAAGCCAGTGTCTATGGAAGTGTTAGTCAAATTCCCCCCAGGATGCAGTGTGTGGATGGGAAAAGGCTTTAGCAGGCTGTGAGTGTTGTTGATGGATCCGATTTTATCACATTGGAGTTTTTTTTTTGTCATTACGAATACTTATTAACTGCCTGAGTTGCATGTAATTATGAGAATGTAATTTAGTTCTACACTGTACTGTTGATGAGTGAGTGCAGGCTAGGAGTCAGTTGTAGATTTAAGATATAGCAGCTGATGGTGGCATTGTCAGTGGTCACCAAGAAGTGCTTTAGGGAGGCACTGACACTGCCTTCATAACAATATTCCTCAAATATATTCCACTGATCAGTAGTGTGTAACAGAGATATGACTGACCAATCACCCAACTAGCTAGAGAGCTGACCAGTGGTGAAGAAGGAGTTAAGTAAAACTACAGTGCAATAAATTTGGATGCAGTCTGGGGCAGGAACCTTCTACATTGTGATTTAAAGGCACTAAACATTTTCATTTGTTGTGAGTTATCAATGACTGACAGCTTCTGTGTATCAAATGTAATGAGACGAAGTATTGTTCTTTATCTTATTTTGTATGGTGTCTGTAGTGTTCTCATAGTTGATTTTTGTCACATTTTGTTGATGCGTAAACTTCACTGTCTGTCTTAATTATTGCAGAGTTATTATTTTGTGTGGGAATGTAAGCATCAGAAACTAAAAACATCTTTGCCAACTTCTCTACTCCACATTGGGTAAAATTTAATTAATATATATTATTGTGTACTATTAAAGTGTGCATGGAGTCCTCATTATTCGTATGGTTTCCGCTCCTAATAATCCATACATGTAACTATTATAATATGAACAATGCAGCAGTTTTTCCCATATAAATCGATGTAAAGAGGCGGATTAGGTTCCTAGCCAGTCAGGTTAGTTATATTTATTGGTTAATCTGAAATATAAACCACTGAAACATGACCTTAATTTGTGCCAGACTCCCTGTATTATGGTATTGTAATTTAATAAAGTGTTAAAAAGAAAGTGACATATAACCAAGTCAACATACCTTCTTAAGAATAATTTACTAACTATCCTTTTACCACAACTTTCTTCAATATTAGATACAGCCTTTAAGAATTTTAGTTTGCATTACTGTGTACAGGCAAGGTTAACTACTTGGTATGTGGTCATATATAACATTAACTGCTCATTGTATACTTTCTTTACTTTAACACGGATTTGTAACTTCCAGACACTGATGGGAAAATGATGAGTGTTGAGGAAAATCTATCAATAGTGTTGAAAAAGTTTTATTTTGCACATAGAACTGCTACAGTACATTACTAACTACAAGAACATTTACCCATTGGCCCATCACTTCCTGTTTGATTATCATCTAACCATTACATTACTAAATTTGACCTAGTTATTATGATCTACTGTACATAAAACATTTCATTACTTTATGAATACTATAAATGGTCACTGACAACTTTAATGCATTTGTATACCTTCATAGCACAAGATAATTGTCAAATTTATAGGACATTGAAGTTACAGCTTATTTATAAATTGCTCTAATATTACAAATTCCTCTTCATGGCTTTGAGGGCTGCAGACATCCAAAACCTGTCATCTCTGCCACAGTCGTCCCCTTAGCTGGCTAACTTCTTTACTGTAGTTCATAAATGTCAATGGCAACAACCTGAAATAATTAACACTGTCTTAACCAATAACTTTTGTAAAACAACCTAAACACCCTGTGTGTCTGTGTGTAGTACAGTACTTCTATTCCTTCAACAGCTACAGACTTGGGACAAATATTTACTCAGACTGGAGGGAAGATAAAAGCTCTGGTAAAGCCACCACAATTAAATAAATACTGTGCCAAAATATATAGGGTATATACAGTACCGTATACTGGTTGCCTTCCTGCACTGAGAACTCGTAAAATGAGCATCTAACTACAGCTTCAACAGGATATGGGACAATGCCACCACTGTTTCTGTACCAATTCAAACACCATTCTCATATCTCCACTTCTGAATGATCTATAGCACTGTTTAAAAACCTCAATATGCTATAACTTCAACAGAAAGGTGCAGCTCGTGTAATGAGCTTGTACATTTCCTAAGAATATAAAATAATTAACAACAACATTTATTCTCACCTGAGCATGAAGTGTTTCACCAACCAAGGTCAAACATTATTCCATGGTCTTGCACTGCCACACACCTATCTGGAAAATAAATTAACTTTAAAAAAATATATACTATATATATAATATTTATGTTAAACCCTATTGCAATACATGTAAAGTTATCCAATTTTTTTTTCTCACTTTTAAATTACAACTTTAAACCAAGGTAAATTAAATTGCCTATTGTCATTAATCATCAGAGTCTGCACATAACCAAGGCCTTACAGTGTTAGTTTTATTAACTGTGAACATATCGGGCAAGTTCTTGCTCTAGACTGTACCCGTGTTGGTCAGGTCTAGGTCCAGGAAACTATAAAAACCTCTTAATTAGTTTGGTCTTTTTAACCCAAGGGTCCCAGACTTGATCTATATGCATGATATTTTTTTTTTTTACATTATATTTAATATCTTTTAATATTTAACAAATTAACCAATACTGTACAGTACTGTAATTTATAATAAATGAATCTTCATGCCATTATACAATAATACTGTACTGTACACATTTATTCACCAAAATGTAAAAGCCACACAGACAGGTTAAAGACAAGGATCAATTTACAGGTTAATGTAAACTTTGAGTAACATTCTTATAATGAAGTGCTAGGAAGGTTTACTTGACCAGATAACTATATTGAAAATCAACAAAGGCATGTAAAGTAAATTATATATTAACTATCAGGTTTTGGCAGCCCAACTCTCTTGCTCATATAGCCTTACATGAAGACATTCTTTGGAAATTGAAACCTAAAACTGGATAAGTTTTCACATTAAAATGTTCAACTTTATCCATAGTTCATGTATGGAACTATGGATAAACTTTACATTACCCTATTAATCTATCCTTATCTTTAACCTGTTTGTATGTAGTAATAAATATTCAGCACCTAAACTTATATAGCCAAACTTGTCATTAGTTTAATAAAATGTTTTAGTAAGTTATAGAAGAAACAATTCATTATAATTTGAACTCTGCATTATCTCATATCATTACTTCTTGTACCTGGATAGATATCGATATACATACAGTATTCAAATTTAATACATCATTTACGAGACACTAACTTCTGGAGTAGTAGGAGTATAATAAAAAATAATACTGTATTAGAAATCTGTTTTACTTACCTTCAATAATAAAATTAGCTGCAGCCTTTCAGAGTCCATTCCTTTCTACCTTGGGGATAAGAGTCTAAATAATTCCGTGTTGACGTATCTGTTGAAGGTGTAGGCAGGTGTCCTTGAGCACCATGATCTCTCCTGCAATAAAAAAACATTTGTTATAAACCTACATATTTTAATGTACAGTAATCAAGACTGAACTCCAATGCAGTCTCCTACATTGCCCCTATCAACTAATTTATTATTCATATTAACTGAATAGTACATTTAGGTTAAACTCGAGATTTATTCAACTTATTGATTCAATTTATTGTTTTTTGTAGGTACATTATAGATACTGGTATTAGAAAGACTTAAGTAATGAAATTAAAAACATGTTACCACCAAATGATTGTTCCAATTATCATTATGCCAAATAATATATTTATAATCAGATGAAGAATGTCACGTGAAGATAAAATAATAAATGGTCCTTTTTAGTGATAACGAAGTACTGAACCTTTTATTTCTGATAATTGATACACCCTCTGTCATAGGTCTATCAAATGGCCTAGATACAGATAGATGGCCTAAATAGTAGACAATTCTTACCAAATTTTATGACAAAACTCAATCTAATACAGAAATGATGTGCAAAATGAGGGTGTCATGGGTAAACAAAAAACCCAGAGATTAGGCGAGTGGGAGGCACATATTTCCCAACAATATCAATAAAATGGAGGAAAATGCAAGTGACAGCTTACAATATCCTCCTTATTTTAAGCTACATACCCATATACCTATATGTAATCAACCAACAATAACTAAAATCACCTGCCACCACGTAGTCAATATTTTGAGCTAAGAGTTGGAGGATATTCTATAATCCTGGTAGTTTTTTCATGGGCCTCGTGACATGTGTAGAGATGTACAGAACAGATGTTTTCTGGTTCTGCGCTTGACGGTGCATGTGAAGTATAGCACTGGCGGTAGAAGTTTTTTGAGGTGTAAATTTCACCTAACACCGGTATGATCAAGTACTGTACAGTATGTGTAATGTTAACAGGGTGGTTCAGGATTATGGATCTGGGGCAGGGGTTCCCAAGCTTTTTCTAGCACGACCCCATCCAGTGTTGTCAACTATCCAGTGCGACCCCAAATAATTTCACTGGCAGACCCAAAGGACCCCAGCGACCCCACCGACCCCATGACCTCTTTGCGACCCTACCTAATGAGCCTTCCGACCCCATTTAGGGTCACGACCCCAGGTTTGGGAACCCCCGATCTGGGGTAAAAAAATAAATAGTGAAAACAATAAACCTTGAAATAATTACAACCAATTTAGAATAATGTTCAGGCAGTTACCAGTTTACGAACGTCCAACTTATGAACATGTGCTGAAATGAACAGTGTTTTATTTACCTGGGGACTTATTAACTGTATTTTATCATGCTATTTCTTCTTTGGTCTTAAATTAAGTGATTTTAGATGTACGGTACATAAGGACTTGGGCTATTATATACTGTGAGATTGTAGACATTGTTCTGAAGGTGTATTTTTTACTTAACATCATCCCAATTATCCTATACCTGTACCTTTTAGTCACATTTTTATAAGTTTTACCAAAAATACAGCATAGGCCGACTTATAATTTAACATGTTACTCTTAACTTTTCAAACAAGTATTTTTGGCCCTCTTTTTTATTTACTAATGCTGATAGATGTTTTAACTTCATAAACCAAAAATTATTTCATTCATCCCTCCCAGTCCATCCCCCTGGCCGTCCAACTCTCACTTTTACCAATTAATATCTCGCCACTATCCTCTTATTCTTAGTTTATGATATCCACCCAAGTCTCGGCCCTCATACCTTCAATTGTACCAATTAATATCAATAGTAAGCTACAACTATAGACTTAAGCAATAATTCCCTGTAATGATTCTATCAAACTTATTCAGGTCACCTCCCTTGCCTGCAAAAATGGCAAAGAATTGTTTTAGTTAAACAAATTTAACTTACGAACCTTTGAGAATACTGCCTCTGTGCATCGTGCTGTTCAACATGTCTTGATCAGTCCGAGAGTCGAATCCGAGACCTCTGCCATCCATAGTGGGTATCTTGCCACTAAACCAACATACCACTGTACTGAAGTGTGTAGACGCCAGTGTAAGCAGAAACTGTTTATATTATATAACTACAGTTTTAGGAAAAAAAATTTCTAAGAACTCTACAATTTCCTAATAACTTATTACAGTACCTTGAATATTAACCTAGAAACTATAATTATCTGGCATCTTACCATCTTAAAATTAAAGAGGTTGCCACAGGGGCGGATCCAGGGGAATCCTGGGGGTTTGGATCCCCCTTTTCACCAGAAAATTCCAATACTTTTTCTTTAATACAGTATTGTACTCAGGCGTTTTTGTATAGTAAAAAGTAATGACTATTGACCTCAGAATATCTCCTAATATATAAAGTGCACATGGCTTCGAAATGGCTCAAATTGTCCATAATATGATCAGATTAAAAAAAAACCTGGGGGGGGTGGCTTATAGCACCCCCAAATCTCCCAGCTGGGTGGGCTTGCCTTGCTCACCATGTTCCCCCACCCACAACTTCTTGGAACCCCCTTTTGATATCCCTGGATCCGCCCCTGTCTTTGCACCGTCTTTAAGCTGTACACAGTATCTTAAAGAAACTACACATTCATATATAATTTACCCAACAAAAAAAAACTAAATAAATTACCTATTTTATATAAAGTTAACTCCAAAAAAGAGTTGACCCCGAGTCTTGACAGGTCCACCATCTTGCTACTTGTCCACACGGTACCTGAATAAATTACCTGTACAAGTTATTATGTAGTCGCAGGTTATGTATATTCCCCAACATCACTACAATCACTTCCCAGAACCACCATCACCACAATCACTTCCTCAGCACCACCACGACAATCACTTCCCCAGCACCACCACCACAATCACTTCCCCAGCAGCACCACAACCATACTCACTTCCCCACCAACCCCACCACAATCACTTCACTTACAACACCACCACCACCACAATCACTTTCCCAGCACCACCACAACCATACTCACTTCCCCACCACCACAATCACTTCCCCAGCACCAACACCACCACAATCACTTCACTTACAACACCACCATCACCTTCCAGCGGCACGATTAGGTTTACTTACTTAGCTGCAACAGACAGTCAGTAGGCCCCAGGAGCGAGGTGGTCCAGCCTGGCAGGAGGTCTAGTGAATAATGAGCCGGCGTGACCACACCTGCCTCACCGCTCTCATTCTCAAGTTTACTGAAGCTTCGAGGCGTCTCACTCACAATAAACTGAAGCATCACTCGTAGCAGGCGATAATTTACGTCAGGGAAGAAATACTACAACTTGTGGATCACCAACAATAACACTGAGTTGTGTTTACCAAGACAAATATATTCGTGTTGGTTTACCTTGATAAAGACTCCGACAAACTGGATTCACAGTTCCATGACTCCATCTTCAGGGCTTCGTTCATGAAGTGATTCGAATCCTTGGTGTTTTGTGAGGCCTTGAATATGACGTCATAGGAGGGCGGAGCTTAAAGACAAGGTGTTGGGTTACGTAATGGCTTGTTTGTGATGACCAATAACACTACAAGGATAACATTGATCATAAAACACCTACATTTATATTAACTTAATCAGGTAATGTGAACATGAACTAAACTAATTAACAACATTTACAACTGAAGATATGCAAAAGTAAACACTGAAGGTAAAGTAAATGCATTAATAAATCGACCTTACCTGTTAATGCTGTAGCTGCCACTTCCGTTCTTGTTTCACTAATATATAATTCATAATATACAAATATGATATATAATTTAAGTATTTATCTTATTTACTGGTTTATATAAGATGGATGAATAAATTAAGAGTTACTAGAATATTATTATGTGGAAGCGATGATGAGGCTTTTAGTAGTAACACCACAGACTCCTTTGGCCGTCTCAAATCCCAGGCTAGTCACCATTTGTACCAATATGGCGTCAATTTACACAGGAGACTATACCACAGCTAGTATATCGTCCCAATTTAAGAAAACAAAATAAATTAAAAATACTCACAATTCTGTAAAACTCTTGAGCTGTTTCCTCCTCCCCCACACTGGCTCAATACACCACAACCCGTTAAGAGGTTTCTGAATAAACTTCCTTACAGCAAGTCCGGATTTCAATGTGCGTTTTTGTACCAATAAGAAGCCATGAGAACCTATTCACCCCAAACAGCATTTAACCATTAACAAAAAAGTAAAAAATCTGGGTAATTTCACGTATAAATTAGCTGTAGTTATTGTCAAAATAATAATCTTAGTTAAATTATTATTCTTTCCGTCTACTGTATTATTATTACTGTTATTATTATTATCATTATTATTAATAATTTTTTATTTTGTTTTTACTATGTTACTATGATCATTATTTCCATCATCATCATCACCATCATCATTATCACAAGGTTAATGATAAAACACCCCGAACAAGGACACTTTTATTGCAAAATATACATATACCGTTTATACATATATACAGGTGTGTCACAACAGTATACTGGGCACCAACAACAGCGGGGGATTGATGGAAAGACTCGACTCGATCTGTTTACCGAAGGCTTTGATGAACCCTGGCACAGAGAGAGAGAGAGAGAGAGAGAGAGAGAGAGAGAGAGAGAGAGAGAGAGAGAGAGAGCAACGTGACTTTTGCAACCAGTGTCATATGGTAAGAGGAGTGAAGGGGAAGACCAGCAAGGGAGGGTGTGCCTGTACTGTTGTATGACAGGTTCCACGGTGCCAAGTGGTCTATGACAGGCACTCCAGCATCACGTTACAGGTTTTTGCAATGTCACGTGACCGGTAAAACAGACCCAACAGTGTCACATGACAACTTACAGTGCCGTATATGACACAGGTGATAGTGCCATGTGACACGGGTGATAGTGCCACACAACTGTTACAACACCGGAAAGTGACTGTGGGTGCCAAGTACAGTATGACAGGCCTAGCGATAACATAAAACAGGTATTGTCACGTGACAGTTGTAACAGGTCCTGTAGTGCCGCGTGTGACAGGTCCTGTAGTCCCACATGACAGGCCCTGAAGTACCACATGACAGGCCCTGAAGTACCACATGACAGCTCCTATAATGTTATGTGACACTAGTAAGATCCTGGAGTGCCATATGACAAGTTTCTCAGTGCCATATGACAAGTTTCTCAGTGCCATATGACAAGTGTATCCAATGACAAGCTCTGTAGTGCCTTTAACAGAGCTTGAAGGTCACATGACAGGTCCTACAGTGCCACGTGTGACGGGTCCTGCAGTGCCACGTGTGACGGGTCCTGCAGTGCCACGTGTGACATCCTGCAGTGCCACTTTTGAATTTGCTGTATGTCATGTGGCATATCCACCCTCTAGTGCCACGTGACAGGTCCTGTACCACGTGACAAGTCCTACAGTGCCACATGTGACAGGTCCTAAAATGCCACATGTGACAGGTCCTTCAGTACAACGTGACAGGTCCTGTAGTGCCGGGTGACACAAATATCACGCCCAGCAGTTCCATGCGACAAGGGTGACACGGCTGGCAGTGTCATGTGGTGGCGTGATACGGGCTGGCAGTGTCATGTGGTGGCGTGACAGGGGCTGGCAGTGTCATGTGGTGGCGTGACAGGCACTACTTGGGTTACAGCCTGTACAGTAAAGCACGACCATTGTATTACCAAAACAAAAACTAACCATTCAACAACAACAGTGAAATTCCTTCTTTTGTCTCAGTGAAATGTTTAGTTACATCTCTATGCTAATTACCTCAACATCTATGTTTATTAACTTAGTATGTCTGTGTTAATTAATTTACTATATTTAATATCTGAATATATCTCTAAAGTTTGTTATTAAAATTAGAGACGAAAATAAAGTATCTCATTTGACTCACAATATTGAATTTGTTTCTATAATGAGACAAAGTAAACAATGTCTTATTATTGTTTACAGTGACGAGACAGTAAACATTACATCATATACAGAGATAGTAAACAATGTCTCATCAATAGAGAGACATTAAAATTATGTCTCATTATTTGATGACAGGAATTCTAGTGTTGTTGTTGTTGTTTACAGCCGAGAACACAACGGCCATCTTGGAAGAGCTGGACATAAACACGCTGACTCTCGTGACCTCTGACCTGCCTTCGTGACCTTAGTTCAACTCTGGATAATGCAATAAAAATCCTGCACATAATTTATTTTTTCCCTCTGATAATTTAATAATAAAAATATTTTTATATTTTTTTCACTTCGTCTTAATAAAAAAATGGATAAGTAATATTTGGGTTTATATTAATTGTATTAATTAAAACTCTAACCATGTGATTCTGTTTCAAGTTTGAGGTATTTTCTTATTATTTCAGACAACCGACCAATCAGAACTCGAGGAGAAGTTTGTTGGACGTTCATCCCTCCCTACTGAGAACCAATCATAAATGCAGGGAGGTAACAACTGTGACGTCACCCATCTCTACTATGACCAATCACAAAGCAGGGAGGTAACAGCTGTGACGCCACCCATCTCTACTATGACAAATCACAAAGCAGGACTTTACACTGGTGACATTATCTATATAAACATTGATCAGCCAATCTCAAAGCGAGCTTTTTTCCCTCGCAACCGTGACGTCATGCTTACAAACAAGAAATGAACCAATCAGGAGACACATTGTGCTTTATATTCCTATAATATATAATTTTTGTCTTCCAATTTCAGTTTATAATAGAGTGTATACATATATATATATATTTCCCTTTATTATTAATATTGCATTTTGCTTCATTTAAAAGTAAAGATCTACATATATTAATAATAACTTCAAACATCCCTCAAAAATATATTTATAAAGAGTGATACATTCAGTAAGTAATCCATCTGAAAGGCCTAACACGTCCCCTTAAAGGACTTGGTACACATACAATGTATATACATATATATATATATATGTATGTATATGTATATACATAGGTACGTATATGTATATATATATATTATATATAAAGGTTTTAACTACAATACAAATGAGTTGTATTTCTGGTCTACTGTGTACAAAGGCTGCAAAGTATTATAAAGGGGGGGTATGGGGGAGAGTTAAGGGGGGTTAAGGGGTTACGTGAATGGTTAAGGGTAAGGGTTAAAGGGTAAGGGTTAAAGGGGTCATAACCACAGTCAGTCATCAGAGATACGTGACCACAACTCTAGCCTCAGATTCAACATACGTGAAAGGTTTGAAGATGAAGCAGTTTTAAACATTCTATCTATCATCATCATCATCACCATCATCATCATCATCACCATCACCATCATCATCATCATCATCATCATCACCATCATCATCATCATCATCATCATCATCATCATCACCATCCTCATCATCATCATCATCACTCATCATCATCATCATCACTCATCCATCATCATCCCATCACCATCATCAACATCATCATCCCATCATCACCATCATCATCATCATCATCATCATCACCATCACCATCATTATCATCACCATCACCATCATCATCATCATTTTGGGCTTCATCGCCGCCAAATATACAATGTCTTATTTATGATGATATACAAAATGGATAAACAACACACACTAATAGACAATGAATACGTGGTGATAATTGTATGTGGTGGGTGGGGGGGGGGTGTGGTGAGGTAAACACGGCCCTTTCCCTTCACTGTCTACACGTAAACAGCGCCACTTCTTCCTCCCCCTGCACACACTTTATGTAAACAACCACGAGGGGGGGGGGCTATACTAGTGTTTGTATTATATATTTGTTTATGAGAAAACTTAAAAATGTCTTGGTTCGTTTTGTTGGGAGTGTTGTGGTGACTTGACGTGGAGGCAACAGTGTCTACGTTACTCATAAAGCATCACACATTTTTCCTCTCAAAGTTAGTATCATAAAAGTAGCCTCAGGACTTTCCGTTCTGAGTTGACTTTGCATTTTTATTCCTTATCAACTCGTCAATCACCACCACATTGTTGTCGACGGTTTGTTTCTTCTTGCCTCCCGACGATGGGTTGTCGGGTTTTTCGGTGTCGGGTGCATCTCGGGTGGCGTTCGTCTGGCCGTCTAACCTCGGGTCCTTCTCCGGCAGGTGGTCGAGGTCCTCGTCGAGGGTGATGTCAGTGTGGTCGGAGTGGAGGGCGGGGTTCTCGTAGAAGTGGTGCCTGGAGTCGTTCTCGTGTGTGTAGTAGAAGGCGGTGTGACGGTTGTACATGATGATGCCGGTCACGAGGATGATCAGCAGGAGGATGATCACCACTGCCGCCGTCACCACCGCCAGCACCAGCGAGAAGTTGGACGAGCTGGCACTGGCGGCCGCCAAGTCGAAGGTTCCCTCTGGACAAGGCTGGAGTTCCAAGCCCTCGATCTCGATGATAGGCTTATCGTACATCTCCATGGGTGACTGGCACTTGAGGCACTTGGGGGCGTCCACGTCTGGGTAACAAGCTGTCCTGAAGCTCTTGGAGTTGTTGAGCCAGATCTTAAGGTAGGGGATGTGGCACTGGTCACACGACCAAGGGTTGGTGTCCAGTTCAACGTCATAAATGCGATCCAAACGACGCAGAATAATTTCTGGCAAACCACGGAACTCATTTTTACGCAGGTCGAGGGACTGCAGGCTGGGCAGGGAGTGCAGGATGTCGACAGGGACGTAGCGGAGGCTGTTGCTCGACAAGTTGAGTTCTTCCAGCTTGGCCTGGGAGATGAACATGTTAGGTAAGAGTTGGTTAAGATGCAAACGACTCAGATTAAGTTTCTTCAACCTGGAAGCTCGCTTGAGTAACTCCCTGACGTGGTCGGGACTGATGCGGGTATTGGCGATGTTGAGTCCGTGCATGTGGGCGATGACAGGACTTAGGTGCCTAAAGGACGAGTACTGCAGCTTACTGTTGGACGACAAGTCAATGCTCAGCACCGAACAGTCCTCGAAGGCCATCCTCGAGATCCTCTCCATCTTGTTCCTGGCCAGGCCGAGGTGCTGCAGAGCCACGCCCTTGAAGGTGTAATCCTTAAGCTCGAAGATCCGGTTACCATCCAGGTAAAGTCGCTTCAGGTAGTCGAGGTCCATGTACTCCTCCGGGGCGAGGGAGGTGATGCGGTTGTCGCGGAGGTCTAGGGTCTCTAGGAGCGGCAACATCCTGTACACCAGAGACTTGACCCTCGTCAGGCCACACTCGGCACACAGCAGAGTTCTCAGTGCGGGGATGTCCTTCAGGTCTTCCGGGTCGAGTTCCTGGATGGCGTTGCCGCTGAGGTCGAGGTACCTAAGGCGGGAGAGGAGGAGGAAGACCCTGGGGGCGATGACCCGCAGTTTGTTCCTGGCTAGCGTGAGGCTCTCCAGGCTCTCTAGGCTCCTGAAGGTGCCGGAGGCCAGTATGGTGATGTGGTTGTCGTCGAGGTGCAAAGCCTGAGGACAACACCATGCTGTTAGTTATATGGAGCTACTTGGTACATTATGTGCTACTACATATGGTACAATATGTGTTATACTATGTGTTACATATACAATATGTTGTACAACAAGTAAATATGTGCTTACTACATGTAATAAAATATGTACTAAAATATGATTCAATATGTGGTCCAAGAAAATATGTGCTTACTACATGTAATAGAATATGTACTAAAATGAAATTCAATATGTATATATGTGCTACTACATGTACAATATGTGTTACAACATATACAATATATACTACATGTGGTGAAATATGTTCTATAACGTGTAAAATACTACTACTACTACTTGCTGTCACTAGGAATCGAGTACGACGATCATCCAGCTATAACAAATAACATGAGTTATTAAGGATGTCACCTTCGTTGGTGAGCTCTGAGAGGCTAGAGGCTGATACGGGACCGGCAGGGTCGTCCACATATGTTGCACGTGTGGAGGGCTACATATAGTGCGGGGGGGAGGGGCGGCGGCAGCGTCTTTCCGGCGCCGGCGCTTGTCTGCTTGGTTTGCAGTCGGGCTAACTCGAAAGTATTGACACCTTCTCGTGTGGTGCTCCTCCAAGCGTTACAGTGTGGAGTGATCGTCTCCCAGGTGAAGGGGTCGATTTGGCACTTTTTCTGGTTTGTCTTAAGACTATCCTTATACCTTTTCCGTTACCCGCCAGCGTTACATTTACTATTCGTTAGGTGACGGTAAAGTAGCTGCTTTGGCAGTCTACTGTCGTCCATGTGGGTAACATGGCCAGTCCAACGTAGTTGTTCATGGATAATGGTAGCCTCGATGCTCCTACAGTTGGTGTCAGAGAGAATACTGACATTTGTTCTCTTGTCTTCCCAGAGAACTCGGAAGATGGAACATAGACTACGTTGGTAAAAGTTTTCAAGTGCCTTGAGATGACTGCTGTATGTGACACATGTCTCGCTGCCATACAGCGAACCCTTTAACTTGTCGGCCTGCCTAAACAAGGTATTGGTGATAGTGAGGTTGTGTGCAGCACACTTGTTGAGGAGGAGTAGACCGTTGGGATTACACTTGCCTAGTCCATTTCTCCCTATGGTTCCCTGCCAAATGTCAGCATCTCTGCCAACTCTGGCACTGAAGTCGCCAAGGAGCACAACCTTAATCTTCTTTGGGGATAGAGGTTAACACTGTCCAGGTCGACGTAAAGGGCCTCCTTGATGTCATCCTCTGCATGCACATTAACACTAAAACAATGATCACACACACACACACACACACACACACACACACACACACCAATGTCATCAAACCTCTGAAATAAAAAAAACAAATATCTCACAGACTTTCTCCAACTATCTCTTATTCTCTCTCTTTCTCACTCTCCTACCCCCCTCTGTCACCCTCACTTACCTCCAAGCTCCTCATGCCCTTCAGGTGAGAATCATACAGAAGAGTTATGTTATTATTCGTCAAGTTGAGGACCTGGAGGTGACTTAGACCCCACAAGGAGTTCTCCCCGATGGCTGGAACGTTGGACCGGGTGATGTGGATCTCTTCAAGCTGTGACAGAGTGGAGAAGATTGGCCCCAGGGTTAACGTGTTGGGTTGATCCTCTGGTGATGTGATGGTCAGTATCTGTTGGAGAGAGGGAGTGGTGGTGAGTGTCTGTTGGAGGGAGAGAGGGAGGGAATGGTGGAGAGTGTCTGTTGGAGGGAGAGAGGGAGGGAGTGGTGGTGAGTGTCTGTTGGAGGGAGAGAGGGAGGGAGTGGTGGTGAGTGTCTGTTGGAGGAGAGGAGGAGGGAGTGGTGAGTGAGGAGAGGAGGGAGGGAGGTGGTGAGTGTCTGTTGGAGGGGGAGTGGTGGTGAGTGTCTGTTGGAGGGGGAGAGAGAGGGAGGGAATGGTGGAGTGTCTGTTGGAGGGGAGGGAGGTGGTGGAGAGTGTCTGTTGGAGGGAGTGGTGGTGAGGTGTGTTGGGGAGAATGGTGGAGGTGTCTGTTGGAGAGGGAGGGAATGGTGGAAGTGTCTGTTGGAGGGAGAGGAGGGAGGGGTGGTGAGTGTCTGTTGGAGGGAGAGGAGGGAATGGTGGAGGTGTCTGTTGGAGGGAGGAGGTGGAGGTGTCTGTTGGAGGAGAGGAGAATGGTGGAAGTGTCTGTTGGAGGGAGGGAGGAGGTGGTGAGTGTCTGTTGGAGGAGAGGAGGAATGGTGGAGGGTGTCTGTTGGAGGAGGGGAGGTGGTGGGGTGTCTGTTGGAGGGAGAGAGAGGGAGTGGTGGAGGTGTCTTGTTGGAGGAGAGGGAGGGGTGGTGGGGAGTGTCTGTTGAGGAGGAAGGGTGGTGGTGAGTGTCTGGAGGGAGAGGGAGGGTGGTGGTGAGTGTCTGGAGGGAGGAAGGTTTGAGTTAGGGGGTGTGGGGGAGGAGTTTGAGGAGGGAGGGGTTTAAGTTAAGGGGTTGGAGGGATGGGGGTTTAAATCCCTCAGGAACAGTGCTTGAAACCCAATTACCTCTCGTTCCCCAACCAAAATATAAGGATAAAATTGTGATAGAACCGTAATGAACCGCTTGGCAGAGCTGTGACCTTGCATGTTTACCTCCCCTCCCTCCCCTTCCCCTTCCCTCACCTCACCCTTTCCCCCTCCTTCCCCTTCCTCCACCCTCCCCTCACCTTCCCCCCTCACCCTTCCCTCACCCTCCCTCACCCTTCCCCTCACCCTCCCCTCACCCTTCCCCCCCCTCCCTTCCCCCTTCCCTCACCCTCCCTCACTCCCTTCCCCCCCTCCTTCCCTCCCTCACCCTTCCTCACCCTCCCCTCACCCTTCCCTCACCCTCCCCTCACCTTCCCCCCCTCCTTCCCCCTTCCTCACCCCTCCCCTCACCTTCCCTCACCTCCTCCCCTCACCCTCCCTCACCCTTCCCCCCTCCTTCCCCTTCCCTCCCTCACCCCCCCCCCTCCTTCCTTCCTCACCCTCCCCTCACCCTTCCCTCCCCTCCTTCCCCTTCCCTCACCCTCCCTCACCCTTCCCCTCACCCTCCCCTCACCCTTCCCTCACCTCCTCACCCTTCCCCCCTCCCTTCCTTCCCTCTCCCTCCCCTCCTTATTCCCTCCCCTCCTTCCCCTTCCTCTCACCCTCCCCTCACCTTCCTCACCCTCCCTCACCCCTTCCTCACCCTCCCTCTCCTTCCCCCCTCCTTCCCCCTTCCCTCACCCTCCCCTCACCTTCCCCCCCTCCTTCCCCTTCCCTCCCCCTCCTCACCTTCCCTCACCCTCCCTCACCCTTCCCTCACCCCTCCCCTCACCCTTCCCCCTCCTTCCCCTTCCTCACCCTCCCCTCACCCTTCCCTCACCCTCCCTCACCCTTCCTCACCCTCCCTCTCCCTTCCCCCCCTCCTTCCCCTTCCCTCACCCTCCCCTCACCCCCCCTCCTTCCCCCTTCCCTCACCCTCCCCTCCCTCCTTCCCTCCCCTCCCCTCACCCTTCCGTCACCCTCCTCTCTCCTCCTTTCCTCACCCTCACTTCTTCATCTCATTTCACCCTCCACTCTCCTCATCCTCACCCTCATTTCACCCTATCTCTGCCCCTATACCCCCACCCTATGTCACACTCCATCTCTCACCCTACCTCTCCCCCCTATTCTCTCACCCTATCTCTCTCACCCCTATCTCACCCTATCTCTCTCACCCTATCTCTCTCACCCTATCTCCCTCACCCTATCTCTCTCACCCTATCTCTCTCACCCTATATCTCTCACCCTATCTCCCTCACCTTAGTATCCATATCCATATCAAACACAGGTATAGGCCCAGTCAGGCTGCCAGCGTCACATGTCACCACCTTCCTGCCGTGTTCCTCATAATTACACCTGCACGGCCTGGGACACCTGCCTTCCACCACCAACACCTGCACCGCCACCACCAGAAGCCACGTCCGCGCCCCCATCATCCTGTAGAAGGGGAAGAAGAAGTGTTTTATATCTGGTACAATGTCTTAGGGGTTTAACATCATGGAAATATTGTTGTAAATTTAACAGTAATAATGATAAATAATTAACATTGTAGAGAAGTTAATAAATTCTCATTCGTTCATCAGTGGTTTAACGAAAGGACCCTCACATGGTCATTGGAGGTTTAACGAGGGGAATAAACAGGTCACAGTTGTAGTAGTTGGAAGGTTAACGAGCATTAGAGGCTGTTCAGCGACTTACTCATTAGTGGGACTGGTGGAGAGGACAGACAGACAGACAGACAAGAAGAAAAACAGACAGGAACAAAGACAGAAAGAAAGAGGAAGACAGAGACACAGACAGACAGACAGACAGACAGGAGGACATGGCAAAAAGTGAGAGAGAGAGAGAGAAAGAGAGAGAGAGAGCATGTTGAGTACCCCCCCTCTCTCTCTTTCCTTCCCACCCTCTTTCCCTTTCTATCCTCCCTTCCCTCCCTTCTTCTCTCCCTCCTTTACTCCTTCCCTCCCCCCTCCTTCCCTCCCCTTCTCTCAACAAAAGCTAAAATAAAACTGAAAATCTTGGTATGTAACTCTTAAGACTCCTCCTTCCCTCTTCCTCTTCCTTTCTCTTCCTTCCCTGTTCCTCCTCTCCTTACCACCTGTAATAAACCCTCCTACAGGAAGCGTTCAGGAAGCCCTACTGGATACTCCTCTACCTTCAACACCGTCACTAACTTCTCCCGCACCTTCAGGAGAGAGGAGGAGGAGGAGGAGGAGGAGGAGGAAAAAGAATGATAACATCCTTTTAAAACCAGGAAGAGGAAAATCACGATATTTCTCAGAGGAAGATAAAAACAACAATAAAAACAGCAACAATAATAAAAACAACAAAAACAATAAAAACAACAAAAACAACAACAACAACAACAAAAACAGCAAAACAACAACAAAACAAAAGCAAAAAAAACAAAAAAACAGCAACAACAACAAAAGAATCTTCCTGTACATAGCTTCTAGGACGACTTAGACACGTTTATCTTTCCTTAAGTCTTAAAGATATGCTCTCTCTCTCTCTCTCTCTCTCTCTCTCTCTCTCTCTCTCTCTCTCTCTCTCTCTTATAACGTTAAAAATCTCTGTGAATTTTTAGCCCTTAGGAAGAGTTACAATGTGATGTTATCTTGCAGTGTGTGTGTGTGTAGGAGGGAGGGGGGTGTCCAGCTCCCCAGTGTGTGTGTAGGAGGGAGGGGGGGTGTGTCCTGTGCCCCAGTTTATATATATGGTTAAGTTTTCAGGTTGAGAGAGAGAGAGAGAGAGAGAGAGAGAGAGAGAGAGAGAGACATAATCATATAAACTTTTCTTACTCTACAAGATGCAAGAATACATTACATACACACACAAACATACACACACAAACATACACACACAATACACACAAACAAACATACATAAATATTAAACGTGAGGTAATAAGTTGTGTATACCAAACTAAATGTAATTGAACACCTCTACCTGTTGAAGCCAAATTAACAATGCTGAATGGACTATCGGAGCCGAAAATAAAGTTAATATTTACGTGTTGGTACCTTACCCCTCAAGTACCCCCCAGACACTATTATATTGGAAAGGAGGGAAATAAATGCTTTGATTATTCATTATAAATCGTTTATTTTTATTCATTATGCTACGCCAGCCTATGTATGTATGTATGTATGTATGTATGTATATGCCTCTTCTTGTTTCCTCTTTGTATGTCTGTTTCTGTCTGTAAGGGTGCAGGAGGCGTGCAGGCAGGCATGGGTGCAGGTGAGGCGTGGTAGGCAGGGCATGGGTGCAGGAGGCGTGTAGGCAGGGCATGGGTGCAGGAGGCGTGTAGGCAGGGCATGGGTGCAGGAGGCGTGTAGGCAGGGCATGGGTGCAGGAGGCGTGTAGGCAGGGCATGGTTACCAATTTACTACCCGACGGCTTAAGGTAAAAACACACACACAGGTGGACAGGTCGTGTGTGATAGCATCGTCAGATCAACACGCACCACACGCCTCCTGCTGTGGTTGTGGTGTGGTGGCTGTGGTGGTTTGTAGTTAGTGTGATGACTGTAATCCTGCACTGTGGTAGCTCCCCCCCCTGTGTGTGTGTGTTACTGCTGCAGGCATATTTGGGTCGGTTGCGGTGGTAGAGGAGGGGAAGGGGAGATCCTCGGCTAATGGTCAATCGGTATAGAGAGAGAAACTCATAAAAATGTGATATATAGTGGGTGAAACGTTTGGCATGTGAGATACCGTTTTCGTTCTATGACTTTCCCCTTTCTCTATCTCACTTTCTCTCGCTTTCTCTTTCTCTCTGACGTGTTAAAACCCTCAAAATTTATCCATTCATATATTCTGTGTGTGTAGATAGGTAGAAAATAATACTAGAGTTTTTGTATGGGATAAATTTGGTGATAAAGGAAGGATGGTAGGGGAAACTCAACTATATTTTATTCTTATGTCAGATTGTCGCAGCTGGCCCGGGTGCTGATGACTAGACCTGCATTCTCGTTTGTGTGTGTGTGTGTGTGTGTGTCGGATGGCGCTGTGGGGATGAGTTTTATGGTCTCTTTGTATAAGGTTTAGTTTTCTTCTTTAAAGGGGGGGATTATGTTTAAAGACGGCCTAAGACAGCAAGGGTCACTGTCCAGGCCGGGGAGGTGGAGGGGTGATCTATTAGCTGGGGTACGTTACTTGATTACAACTTATGTACACACACACACACACACACACACACACACACACACACACACACACATTCTCTCTCTCCGTGCCTCAAATAAAACGCAATTTCATGATTTTGTTTCGCACTTAAAAGATTATTTCATTGTTACTAAATTCAATAGACATAATAAATAAACACGCTTACACAGGGAGCTTTCAGAGTGGCCAGCCTTCCTGATGTATGTATGTATGAACGGGGGAAGCTGTGTATACATAAGAGTACACATATACGTTCATGAATACCAATAAAACAACCAATTATATTTATGAGTAGAAAGGAGGTGTTTTGATTGGCTTAGACTTGCTGACATGTTTTTGATTGGATGACTGTGATTGGCTGAGAGTTGATAAGAGATACAGCGTCGCCACCAATCACATTTCATGACAAGTAAGATGAGGGTGATGTGGTAGTTGTGGTAGTTGTGGTGGTGGTGGTTGTGGCTGTAATGATGGCAGTTGTGGTTGTGGTGCTGGTAATAGTTGTGGTGGTGGTGATAGTTGTTGTTTTGATGATGATGGTAGTATTAGTGGTGGTAATGGTGGTAGTAACGAAAGTGGTAGTGGTGGTTATGATGGTGGTGAGGTGATAATGGTAGATACGGTGGCGGTGGTAGTAATAACATAGTAATAATGGTAGTTAATAATGGTAGTTAATAATGGTGTCAGACGGGGCTCATTAAAACTTGTTGTTGAGGTAATTCCCGCCATCCTCCGTAACTTATGAGTCAACTTTATCAATTATCACCAAGTAGCCGCAACTCCATGCCGCAAGCGGTCGTCGGCGGCACCAACCCCCCCCCCCCAACCCTCTTTGTTTATTTCTAATTAATTTCTTTACAAACTCATTTATAAAGTTAACGTTGATGCCAAGGGTATTTTTAGTTGTTGTTGTTGTTGTTGTTGTTGTTGTTATTATTATCAATCACTTTAAAATTAACATACCCATTAAAACCCCTCACTCCCCCATTATCTCCCCCACCCCATATTACCCGTAACCCCATCCTCACCCCTCTCCCCATTTTCTCTCACTTTCCTCACCCCTCTCCCCATTATCTCTCACTTTCCTCACCCCCATCCTCATCTATTCCACCCTCTTACCTCCCCCCATCCCCAACTCCTCACCCATCCCCACCCCATTATCTCCCCCCCCCCAGGTGAGACATAATCACCCCAGCTTAGGCCTTAATTATCCCCCGTAATTAGCGAAACAATTCCCCCGTCCTTGATTGGTTGAGACGCGAGGCAGGCAATAACGTGTCCATCTCTGATTGGTTAAATCCTCCCAGGACGAATAATGCCTCTGTTCTCCGATTGGTTAAGACGTAAGACAGGTAGTAATGTATTCGTCTGTGATTGGTTAAGATCCTGGAGAATGTATAGCAGTGTAGCCTCTGATTGGTCAAGACGTGAGACACGAAGAAGTGTATTAATTTCTGATTGGCAAAACCCCCCAAAATGCGAATGGTAACTCCGACTCTGATTGGCTTAGACCTGTCACACCGAGCGGCAACTTAGACGATGATTGGTTAAGACCCGCCAGAGCAAATAAGTCCCACGCCTGTGATTGGTTAAGACTCAGGCTGCCATATTATCCTCATGAAGTAAAAACAAGAGTGTGTGTGTGTGTGTGTGTGTGTGTGTGTGTGTGACAGAGAGAGAGAGAGGGACTATTCGCGCTCTCTCTCTCTCTCTCTCTCTCTCTCTCTCTCTCAACACACTTCCTGACATGTCTCTTACATTCTCCTCTTCCCATTCCGCCTTCCTCCTCGTTTCCTACCATCTTCCTTCCCTTCCATCTTCCACTTCCGTCCTACCCCCTCCACCTCCTACCCCCCTCCCCCTCTTTTCCCTCCCCCTCCCCTCCAATCCCTCCTGTCGTCTTCTCTCCTACTTTCCTTCCCCTCCCATCCCCCACCCCCTTTATCCCCTCTTCCCTCCCATCCCCTTACCCCCTCAAGCCCTCCCCCACAATAACAAGACCCTGAACTCAAAAACTCACTTCTTTCTCTTCCATTATCTCTTTTTCTATCTTAATCTATTTATTTATTTTTGTCTCTATTCTTCTGGCAGAAAATAAAAACCAAACAAAGGAATCATTAGCCAATCAGAAAGGGCCCACTGTCTACAGCAGTCACTAAGAAAACATCCGACAACCATTCAGAAACCATCTCAACCACTCAGTAGTGACCATCAGAGGCAAGACCCACCCCCCACCTCCCCCAACCATCAGAGTTGACTCCCCACCTCCCTGGAATTGTGAGCTCAAGACCACCCCCCTCCCTCCATCAGAGGCAGGACCACCCCCATCAGAGGCAGCACTGCCAACCCCACCCTCCTGGCCATCAGAGTCAAGACCACCCCCTCCTCCCATCAGAGGCAGGACCACCCCCCATCAGAGGCAGCACCAACCCCCACCCTCCTGGGCCATCAGAGGCAGGACTACCCCCCATCGGAGGCAGGACCACCCCCCATCAGAGGGGCAGCACCAACCCCCACCCTCCTGGGCCATCAGAGGCAGGACTCACCTCCATCAGAGGCAGGACCACCCCCCCATCAGAGGCAGGACCACCCCCCATCAGAGGCAAGACCCACCCCCACTCTCCCCAACCATCAGGAGTCGAGACCACCTCCTCCCTCCCATCAGAGGCAGGACCACCCCCCCATCAGAGGCAGCACTAACCCCACCTCCTGGGCTACCATCAGAGGCAGGACCACCCCCATCAGTGACCACCCCCCCCCCCATCACAGGCAGTGATCACCCCCCCATCAGAGGCAGGACTCCGCCCCCCAACACAGGCAGGACCACCCCCATTAGAGGCAGGACCACCCCTATCAGGAGGCAGGACCCCCCCTGACTGAGGCAGGACTCTGCCTCCCCCATCAGAGGCAGGACTCCCCCCCCTATCATCCATCAGATATTCTTGTCTCGCGGTGAGGTGCCCCAGCTGTGAGTCCCTCCCTTAAATCTGGCCACGACTCTGAGTGCTTTGTGATGGCCTCGTTTGTTTACGTTCTCAAGTGACGATCCGGATTCGAATTCGGATTCATGTGATTCGAGTTTGGATTTACATTAAGGCTGTATGTATGTATGTATGTATGTATGTATGTATGTATGTATGTATGTATGTATGTATGTATACACGCCACAGTTAATCAGTCCACTACTCTGGTCTCGAAGTTGGCTGTCACTGTTCATCAAAATATGGAAGGATGAGGAACCTAACCTAACCTAACCTGACCTAACCTAACCTGACCTAACCTAACCTAACCTAACCTAACCTAACCTAACCTAACCTGACCTAACCTAACCTAACCTAACCTAACCTAACATGGACTCTGAAGGAGGAAGAAGAAGAAGGAGACACCAAATATATAACAAATTCTCAATCATTTTCAATATTATCTTTTTCAAAAAATTTCTATTTATCTTTTTTCATAACATTTCGTTCAATTTCAGATTCTTTTTTTAAACACACTTGCCAATAATCTCACGAGACGAAACAAAAAGAAAAACAATAAAATATAACTGAATAATATCACCGTTCTATTGACTCCTTACCGAGGCATAAAAAAAAAGGGAATAAAAATACACTATCTGATAACCATGTCACAGTGTTGCCATTTGGGTGTTCATGTAAATAATATAATGTGGGTTTGGGGAGATGTGCTGAGTGGTAGTTTCTTGTGTGCGTGTGTGTGTGTGTAGAGAGAGACAGACAGACAGACATACGTGTAGGTGTTAAGCAGCAAACACAAAACAAAACAACCTGCCTCAAGAGATTAAATCCAGGTAAGTTTTAATTGGAAATCACAAGAAGGCATAGTGGCAGGTATTCCCCCTCCCCCTCCGCCAGGTGAGGTCCAATCAAGGGGCTTAAGGTACACGACTACGGACAAATAAACAGGTAATGACATAGTAGTTTAATAAGAGTTTTAAATAGAGAGTTTAAGTAGAAAGTTCTTTAATAAAATATGAAAATAACTGGTGATTTTTTTTCCACTCTCAAGCCATTACATAAGTCGGCCCCTTAAAGAAAATGTAAATACAGTGACCAATGAAAAATAATAGTCTAGGGTGAATAATCTAATGGGGACATAGATAACGTACATAGACTATCCCCACGTACATAGACTATCCCCACGTACATAGACTAGCCGATACGCACATACTGATTGATATGCACAGTCGCTTGGTACAGTGGTTGGGGGCTGTACGTAGATCACCACCACGTTCATAGATCACCACCACGTTCATAGATCACCATCACGTACACAGATCACCACCACCACCACGTACATAGATCACAAACCACGTACTGTACATAAACCAACATCAAGTACACACACACACACAGGAACAGGGGATGATTATAATAACATGGTAGCGGAAGTTAATAAAGATGACCTTTTCTCAGGCACCGGACTGAGGCCTCTCCAAATATGTGGCATCCAAACACAGTGCCATTCATCTCCCTCAGAATGGCACTTTGATTATTAAGCGCCGGCCAGCCATGACGGGAGCCACAGCTGTCAGACCAATTTTGACCCTGAGTTACCGAAGGGGGCGGGGGCGGGGGAGGGGGGGGTTTGAAGAGGGATGGATGGAGGGTGGAAAAGAGGGAGTAAGGAAGGGAACGGAGGAAGGAAAGAGGAATGAACGAAGGAATGAGGGAAGGAGGAAAGGAGACACTATAACATCACTACACTCTATCAAAACATTTCTTCTTCCAGATTAAAAATTTCTTTCCCCAGACTTAAAACCATTTCTTCTCCCAGGTGAACCAATTCCTATACGTAAATTCACCTGGGAAACAAAAAAAGAGTTACATTTGCCGGGTCACCTCAGCTGCCTCCTCCCATCAGACGCTCTCAGGGGCAAAACAATGGGATGTGAAGATTCAATATCCAGGTTTAATCCAGCATAAATTCGATTTTGAAACGACATCTGGAACAAAAACCGGATATAATAAAAGTTCCTAAATTAAAACCTCAACGTAAACTGGATATATTAATGTTCATATTATAACTTCAACGTAAACTGGATGTATAAAAGTTGATATCAAAGCTTTAACGTAAACTGGATGTATAAGAGTTTGAATTTGAACAGAGGAGACACAGGTAGACAGAGGAGACACAGGTAGACAGAGGAGACACAGGTAGACAGAGGAGACACAGGTAGACAGAGGAGACACAGGCAGACAGAGGAGACACAGGGTGGGAGCAAGAGGCGACCCACAGGTGGAGCAGAGAGGGGAACTGAGCGAATAGAGGAGACACAGGTGAACAGAGGAGACACAGGTAAACAAAGGAGACACAGGTGAACAGAGGAGACACAGGTAAACAAAGGGGCCGAGTAAGCAGAGAGAACTGGGTAGACAGAGGAGACGCAAGGTAAACAAAGGAGACACAGAATTAAACAGAGGAACCTGAGTAAACAAAAGGAGACACAGGTAAACAGAGGAGACACAGGTAAACAAAGAGACACAGGTAAACAAAGGGAATGCGGTAAAAACAAATGGACACAGGTAGACAGAGGAGACACAGGTAGACAGAGAAGACACAGGCAGACAGGGGAGACACAGGTAGACAGAGGAGACACAGGTAAACAGATTAGACAGTTAATAAAGATCGTGTCTGTCCCAAGTTACATGTCTATAGAGGGTTAGACATAATGACTGAATACAGATAGACAGGTGGTGTTAATCTTACAGTGACAGACATTCGGGCATACAGACAGAATTCAGACATGTAAACAAAGACAGGCAGCTACACAGACACATAGACAAGATGACAAACAAGTAGACAAATAGTGTATCAGCCTGACAGACATAAAGACATGTTATATATAAAGAGAGAGAGAGAGAGAGAGAGAGTCAACATAAGTTACACATTAGACCCGGTCCCATCATCCACACCCTGGGCCCACATCACCAGCCCTAGGACCTCCAAACATGGTTCATTTTACAGTCCTCTATGAAATCCCGGCATAGTCAGATTAGTCAGATTTTTTTTTTGGGGGTAGAGGTGGGAGGAGGAGGAGGAGGGAGGGTTAGATGGGGGGGGAGGAGAGGGATAATTTTTAATGTATGAAAATCTGGTTAGTAAGACTTTCGAGTTATTGATATATTCAAGGGTGATTTTTTTTCGGTGATTTTTTTCGCTGATTTTTTTTTTTTTAATACGATAAATCCTGTCCGTAAGTCTGTGGGATTTATATAGATTAATTAGTAAGTTATCTATAGTATTTATTTATTTACTTATTTATATTTTCTTTGAGATTGTTGAGTGTGTTTTAAAATGTACTCTGTCTCTTGAGTTAGGTGAGGGTTAGTTATCGTACTCAAAGGGGGATTACGTTATTGTACTCAAGGGATTAAGTTATCGCACTCAAGGGGTTAAGTCATCGTACTCCAGTAAAGACAAACAAATAAAGTGAAATATTTCTAAATTAATAAAGAAAATAAAACAATAAAATTACATAAAAAAAAAATTAAACATGGCACCCCATTCCCTACTATGACGTCATCAACGAAATGAGGTCACACGATTGGTTCCCTAACTACCAATCAGCGAAGAGAACAAGGAACTTAGAAGAGGTGGGATTGGTGGTGAGAAGAGGCCAATAAGAGGTGTTTATTAGCCCCTAGAGTGCCAGTAAGGGTGCCAAATAGTGCCATGCCTGTGACCTTATTAGCTCTCTGTCCGTCCGTCTGTCCGAATCAGGTCAGGTTAATAACTTGATAAAATCTCTCTCTCTCTCTCTCTCTCTCTCTCTCTCTCTCTCTCTCTCTCTGTCCTCACTGCCCCTCACTCCTTCTCTCCTCTATCTCACCCCCTACCCCCCTCCCTCACCCCTCCCCCCCTCTCCCTCACATCTTCTAGTCAACAAGCGCTTTCCATCTTCTGCCATTTCACTCACAGATCATCTCTCTCTCTCTCTCTCTCTCTCTCTCTCTCTCTCTCTCTCTCTCATTTTTTCTCCCATGATCCATTTCCAATATCAATTTCCACTCGGTTCCTTCCGTGTAAAGCTTCAACCGTGTCTGAGCCTTCTTTCATCCTTCTCTCTCTTCTTCTTTCTTCTTCTTTCTCTCTCTCTCTCAATATTAAATGCTTGCTCACGGGAAAGACGTCACTGGGGCTCAGATAAAGTCTCCCAAAACCGAGAGAGAGAGAGAGAGAGAGAGAGAGAGAGAGAGCACATTCCTCCCTTGGGTGTGCGGAAGGAGCAGTTCCATCAATGGACAATATTTATCAGTGCAAAACTCAGCAATTTGACTTCGATTTCGTGAGAAGAGGAAGAGGACTAGGAGGAGGAGGGAGGAGGAGGAGGAGGAGGAGGAGGAGGAGGAGGAGGAGGGAGGAGGAGGAGGAGGAGGAGAGGAGATGGAGGAGGAGGAGGAGATGAGGAGGAGGAAGGTGTAGTAGTAGTACTGTAGTAGTAAGAAAACAACAGCAAACAATAACAATAACTACAACAAGGAAGAGAAAGGGATTGTTTCACGTCCTCTCTCTCTCTCTCTCTCTCTCTCTCTCTCTCTCTCTCTCTCTGACTCACAAGACAAAAACACAAACGCCGTCAGGTTCTCTTAAAAAAGTTGATAATATATGTGATGGTTTAGGTTTTACACAACACAAACCGTAAATAAACCAACCGTAGTGTTTTATTTTCCGGTTTATGTGTGTGTGTGTGTGTGTGTGTGTGTGTGTGTGTGTGTGTGTGTGTGTGTGTGTGTGTGTGTGTGTGTGTGTGTGTGTTCTTTAACTGCTCAAATTCTCCTACTCCTCTTCCTCCTCCTACGCTTCCTCCTTTACTCACACTTCTTCCTCCTATTCTTCCTTCTTCTCCCTCCTCCTCCTCAGAGACCTACACTAACAAGAAGAAGAAGAAGAAGAAGAAGCCTCAGTGTTTCCGTTCTGGCTTCAAACCTCAACTGAATCCCATCTGGTAGTTCCTGCAAGAGGCTGAGGCTACCCTGGGAAAAAAAAATCCACTAACCATTCTCATATATTCCCTTGGCGGTTGTCATCCTGGGAAAAAAAAATCCCCCACCCCCACCCAACAATCTTTTGTGGTATTTTTGTCCTTCAGGTTCAGTTAAGTCGTCAGTTTTCGAGTACAAATGACTAGACGGCGCAGTTTAATGGTGAAGGAAGGCGCAGTCTAATGGTGAAGGAAGCTGCATTTGCATAATTTCCGCATTTTCTTACCTCCCACTTTAAAAAAAAAATTAGTTGAAAAATAGGTCAGAGAGGCCATTAATCTTGGGTTCAGTGGAATGGGGGGTCAGGGGAGGTCAGGAGGGTCATGGGGGTCAGTGGAGGGAGGTGCAGAGGGGGAGGTGGTCAGAGAGTGTGATATAATTTTCGCGAGTTTGTTTACAATTGCATTTTAGTGTCGACATGGCCAGGTGACTACGCTAGTATGTCATTAACCTAAATAATATAACGTAATATATAGAGAGAGAGAGAGAGAGAGAGAGAGAGAGAGAGAGAGAGAGAGAGTCGCTGTCATAATAGACAATAAACTCTCTTTTGTGGCTGGCGTGTCCTTCTCATACAGAGTGTGTGTGTGTGTGTGTGTGTGTGTGTGTCTGTGTATTTCTGCGTATGTTTGTGTATGCTGTGTATGTTTGTGTATGCTGTGTATGTTTGTGTATGTGTGTGTGTGTTTGTATGTCTGGTGTGTGTTTGTGTGCTGTGTGTGTGTGTGTGTATGTTTGTGTATGTGTGTGGTGTATGATGCAGTGAGTTACTTGTTTGTTGTGAACTTGGTGTCTCATGGTGTGTTGACTAAATCATCTCTCGCTCCTGTTGTTGTTGTTGTTGTTGTTGTTGTTGTTGTTGTTGTTGTCGTTGTCGTTGTTGTTGTTGTTGTTGTCGTCTGTTGTTGTTGTTGTTGTTGTTGTTGTTGTTGTTGTTGTTGTTGTTGTCGTTGTTGTTGTTGTTGTGTCGTCGTTGTTGTTGTTGTTGTTGTTGTTGTTGTTGTTGTTGTTGTTGTTGTTGTTGTTGTCGTTGTCGTTGTTGTTGTTGTCGTTGTCGTTGTTGTTGTTGTTGTCAAGCGGGATAATTTGTGTTTGTTTGTTTTTTGTCTTTTCCACAAAGACTCGTTCGCTCTCTTGGTCTCTTGTCTCTCTCTTTCTAGAATTATTTCTCTTTGTCTCTTTCAGTTTCTCTCTTTCTTTGTCTCTCTCTCTAGTTCTCTCTTTATTTGCATCTGTCTGTCTCTCTTTCTATCTACCTCTCTCGCATAAACTCATGTATGTATGTATGTATGTATGTATGTATGTATGTATGTATGTAAGTAAGTATGCATGTATGTATGTATGTATGCATGTATGTATGTATGTATGCATTGATATTAGTCAGACTCTAAATATTTGGATACAATTTCCTACACGGGTTCAAACACACCCAAACGAATCCACGTATTCATGGAACGTATGTGTGTGTGTATGAATATTCAAACATAAGGACACACACACACACACACACACACACACACACACACACACACACACACACCACACACACGTATAATCACAGTGCCTCGCCTGACACTACTGGCTGGCACTGTATTGGGGTTGTTTACCAAATCAGCTGTTTGATCAGCTGACTGCCCGGCTGGATAGGAATCGTGTGTTCAACTGCCTCCCTTAAACCAGAGCAAACCCTCCGTGCCCTTTCTCCCTTTCTATTACCCTTCTTCCTTCCTTTCATCCTTCCATTCTCCTCCTTCCCATCCTCCTCCTTCCCTTCAACCCTTTCCCTCTTCCTTCTTCGTTTATTCTTCCCGTCCTCTCTTACTCTTTCCCTTCATTCTTCCCTCCTTACCCTCCTTCTCTTCCCTTCCCCGTCCCCTCATCCT
>NW_024720773.1:7703320-7708320 GCF_018991925.1 Homarus americanus | reverse complement strand
CATACACATACATACATACATACATACATACACACATACATACATACTCTACATACATACTCTCCCTTTCTCTTCTTTTCCCTCTGTCTCACCTCCCATTCGTCTTCTACATTACCCTTTCCACCTCTCTTCCATTCCTTACTCCCTCTCTCCCTCTCATTCCTCACTCTCTCTCTTCCATTTATATTTCACCCAACTTAACTTCTCATTTTATCTTCATCACCAGGATTATGGCTCTTCTTATCTCTTAAATTATCACGAATTCTTCTTTGTCTCCTTGTTACTTTCACTTGTCTCTCCCTGTTTCTGTACGTTCCACCTTCATCGATTTAACTCTCTCTTCCTCCTTCCTTCCTCCTTCATTCCTCTCTCCTTATCTCTTCCTATCTCCTCTCGCCTCTTTTTCTCTGTCTGTCTTCTCTCAAAATTCACCTCGTCTCCTCATTCGTTTCATCTTCATTCCTTCTTTCACCTTCTTCCAATCCTTTCTCCACTCCTTCTTTCTTCTTTCTTCCATTCCTTCCACTCCTTTTTCCACCTTCTGTTCCCATTTCATTTCCGGTGAGAATCTTGATCCCGAGACAAAAGAGTATGTGTGTGTGTGTGTGGTGTGTGTGTGTGTGTGTGTGGAAAAACGTAAGGAAAGAAAGAGAGAGAGAGGAGAGAGAGAGAGAGAGAGAGAGAGAGAGAGAGAGAGAGAGAGAGAGAGAGTATATATATGTGTTTATGTACAGTATGTATTCGTATATATGTATTAGTGTATACATTATATAAGTGTGTAGTTATGTGTATGAGGGTGTGATGAGTATATGTGTATAGGTGTATTGACACGGCCTTATCTGCATTACAAGAAGACACAGTTGGAGGCAGAATGGGGAAATGGACCTATTTCCTATGATTGTGCCTCATCGTCCTCTCTCCCTCACCCATTTTCTCTCACTTTCACCCATTTTCTCTCACTCCACCCATTTTCTCATTTTCATCCATTTCTCCTCACTTTCTACATTTCTACTTTCACCCATTTTCTCACTTTCACCCATTTTCCTCACTTCACCCATTCTCTCACTTCCACCCATTTCCTCCACTCACCCATTTCTCCTCACTTCCATCCATTTCTCCCCACTCCACCCATTTCTCTCACTTTCACTTAACCTCACTTCTAACCCACCATTTATCTAACTTAACCTAACCTATCATAATTTAACCTAACCTACCCCTAACCTAACCTAACCAAACCAATATGAACAAACAACTGTGCACCCACGTAAACACTGCATTCGAGCATTGTTTACACTCCCCTCGTAAACAAAGGTCGACCTGTTGTTTAAATTAAATATAAACAGCAGACAACTACACACACACACACACCGAGAGATTCATTTTACACTTGGGGTCACTTGAACAATCCAGCGTTAACAGGCCGGCCGGAACACTGTATGTATGTATGTATGTATGTATGTATGTATGTATGTATGTATGTATTCTGTCCCTCAACACACACACACATATATACACCCCCTTCCCTCCCTCCCCACAACCTCCTTTCACACCCCCCCCACTAGACCTCACCCCTTGTAATGAGAAGTTCTGTAGGGTAGGGTGGTTAATGGCCGTCCCTGCAAGACGGAGATATTTAATCACTTGACCTTGTTACGAGAGTCATGTGTAGAGTATCATGTGGTTTAGAGAGTTTGACCTTTAATGATGATAATAATAATAATAATAATAATAATAATAATAATAATAATAATAATAATAATAATAATAATAATAACAATAATATCACCAACAACAACAACAACAACACATTATCTCGTCGTCTCCAAATACTTCCATTATCTCTCACCTTCACTGTCTCATCAATATTAAGTGCCTCAAAACTCTCACTCTCGGAAGTACTTGGATACATCATCTTACACGTGAATGAATTAAACACTTCTTCACTTGGCCACTAGAGGGCTGACCAAGATCATACCCGGGACTATATTTGGATTGGGGTGTGGGTGAGTTGGGTTGAGGAGTTGAGGTTTGAGGTGTTGGTTGTGAATTGAGTTTGGGTTGGGGGTTGAGGTTGTGGGTGTAGGTGGGTTGAGGTTGAGTTTGTGATAGTTGGTGAGGTTGATGTGTTGAGGTGTTGGGTTGGGGTTGGATGGGGTTGGGTGAGGTTTGGGTTGGTAGGGTGGTTGAGGTGTGGGTGGGTTGGGTTGTGGGTTGAGGTAAACACAGACCAAACCAGATCAAATTATCACACATGTCCGTCTCGTGAGTCGGCAGTAACACAAGCTGAGGAGGGCAGAGAACGACCAGCTGACCTCCTAGTACTCCCCACCCTCCCCACCACTACCCCCTCCCCCAGCCACCACAGCTGTAACACCTTCATCAATATTCGTTGGGGGAGGCAGTAATCCTCGTGGTCGATTTACCCATAATTCACCAGTGGACAAGGAGCCCCCCCAGCTGGTATATTTTTGAACAAGTAATCAATGGTCATGAGGAGGGAGAAGGAGGTGAGGAGGTGAGGGAGGTGACGTGAGGAGAGGTGAGGTGAGGTGAGGTGAGGAGGAAGGTGGCACTAAGATGACCTAATTGACCAGTTGTGGCACCTAATTTATAAACAAGGTGTGAGAACGTATCTAATTGGGTCACTTAATTAACCTACGACACAAAGACGGACTCCCAAAGGCTCCTCCATTAATAATAATAATAATAATAATAATAACAATAATAACTTAGATATACCTATTAATATTCTTACCTGTACCTCGTAGACGGTAATTGATCGACACCTGACCACCTCTTACCTGTAATTAAGGAAAGGAGAATTCAGAAACACACCTGGATGAGTATTTGTAATTTTTCTCATAAATGTTGTTAAATTTTACACTTTATGTCTGTCTGTGTGTAGTGATAATATACAAGACACTTACGACATGTGTGGAGTGTCTTCTGGCCCTCCACACTTACACACCTACAACAGCCCCACACCTACAACAGCCACACACCTACAACAGCCACACCATTAAGCCACATCACTGCCTCCTCCTCCTCCTCCTCCTCCACCCACACCTGAACCAAACTTCCCCGCCGTAATAAGATTTCCCGACCATTATATTCAACTCAGGTAACAAGAACGACCACTTGGCCTAATTAAGTTCACCTGGAGTATACCTGGGCTTCCTCTAACCCTCCTAATAATGGCGTCTTAAATATTCTGAGACTGTATGAAACTTCAGAGCCTTGAATTCTGCGGGTGAGGGGGGGGGGTGTGGCTACGAGACAGACAGACAGACAGACAGACAGAGAATAGGCAAAATCGGACAACTCGCTAACTGCACTGGCTAGATATATATAAAAAATCACCCCTAAGTACGTAGAAGTGAGTGATAAGCGGATTATATCTATCTCAAGACGGGAATCGAACCCAGGGCTTGTTGTTTGGGAGTCGAGTGTGTTGCCAGAGTGCCATTTGTATCCAGAGAGTGAGGGAGGATTAATGGCCTAGCGGAAGGGTAGTTGGTGCAGTAATGTAAGCTCCTGAGTGGTGATTTGTAGCTGTTTGGAGGGGGAAGGGGAGGGGGAAGGGGAGGGGGTGAGGGAGGGGGTGAGTTATGAATCCCACTTCCCCCACCTCCTCTTCTTACCCCTTAGTCCATTAACCATTACCCCCTACCTCTGTTTGTAGGTGTTAGGGGGGGAGAGGGGGTGGAGGGGAGTTTTGAGCCCCACTTCCCCCCCCCCTCCCCTCCTTATCCCCTTACCACTACCCCCTCCACTATGCCACTACCATTACCTCCCCAACCACTACCCCCCCACTACCACTCACCAGACCCATTGCTCAGTTGACCTTTCAAGGGATACAACTTGGCCATTAAATTAACAAAGCCTCTATAATCTATTTGGCTCTATAACTCTCTATCTATAACTCTCTAACTGTATCTATAACTCTGAATAGGACTCTTATCTATCGCTCTGTAGGATTGAAGGACTGGAAGGACTCTTTCAATAGGGATCCTACCAGTAATTTATCCTTATCTCTGACAAGTTAATTAAGTCAACTAATTTTCCTATTAGGAGAGAGAGAGAGAGAGAGAGAGAGAGAGAGAGAGAGACTTGTACCCCAGACCGAACCCGATATACACACACACACACCTGTAACACTGTAATACACTGTATCCAGGTGTATGTATGTATGGTCGACCTGTGGTGGAATGGTCAGCATCCTCGCCTCGCGAGTGAGCGGACTCGGGTTCGATCCCCGGGCAGGGTGAAACTATGGTCAAGTTTCTTTACGCCATTTGCCTCTGTCTACCCAGCAGTAATTGGGGACCTGGATCTTAATCGATGTGCGGATCGTGTTCCGGGGTAATGGTTAGCCAGTGCAGTTGGAGAGTTGTCCGGTCTTCTCGGACTATTCCTTAACACTGGGTAATGCAACTCGTTAACTCAGGGTGTGGTTGTTGTGTTGGCGACAGCTTCTACACCTTAAACAAATTCACGCCTCGGTGGTCCTTGGGCCGGCCATCCTCGTTACACGAGGGGCCTCCGGTATGTATGTATGTACGTATGTATGTATGTATGTATGTACAGGAATCTTACACAATGTCAATAAATTCTCATCTGAACCAAAGATAAAAATATATATTAAAAAAATCTGGGAACATCTGTTTAGTTATTAAAATGTGGACGTCATCAAGTAATTAATTCCAGCGATGAGGGAAAAAATAATTGAAAAAAAAAATCCCCAAAACTGAGAATTTAAATACAAAAAAATAAGAGCTAAGGATTTTTTTCCTTGGGGGGGAGGGACTTATTGTGTGTGTGTGTGTGTGTGTGTGTGTGTGTGTGTGTGTGTGTGTGTGTGTGTGTGTGTTTGTCTGTCTGTCTGTCTGTCTTGGTCTCAGTCAACGTAGGTACCCACACTCCCCCTTGTCCCATGCTTACACTCTCAGCCAATCACAGTGTCAACTAGAGGGGGATTAGGAGGGGATTGGGGAGGCTTC
>NW_024720773.1:7695820-7700820 GCF_018991925.1 Homarus americanus | reverse complement strand
TACGACATATCCTACGAGAGAACATACGAAATCCTACGAGAAATCCTACGAGAATTCATTTAGCGCTAATTGAGTGTGGCAAGATAATATAGAACACCTGTCTATGCTAATTATTTTACCTGCTAATTAATTATCAAGGTAGGAGAGAGAGAGAGAGAGAGAGACAGAGAGAGAGAGAGAGAGAGAGAGTCGCCAGGCCCAACTATTTATCATAATAAAACTATCACTCTCTTGTTGTGTTCTGTGTCCTGTCTTTATTGTAATTACTCTCTCTCTCTCTCTCTCTCTCTCTCTCTCTCTCTCTCATTTCGTCATATTTCGTCCAGATTAAATATTTTCATTTAATTAATCACAATAATGGTTCAGGTGAGCGAATTAATTTTATCAACACTAAAGTTAAAAATTTGGCCTCAGATGGTCCTTACCCACTTCATCTGTCTGTCTGTCTGTCTGTCTGTCTGTCTATCTATCTGTCTATGTATCTGTCTATCTATCTATCTATCTATCTATCTATCTATTTATCTATATTTAAACCTCTACAGTATACATGAGAGAGAGAGAGACAGAGAGAAAAGAGAGAGAGAGAGAGAGAGTGATATTTCCCCGTCAATTTTTGCTCAAAACTCTTCGACAATTCTCTTAAGATAAAGGAGTTGACCATCCATCTTCCCTCCCTCCCTCCCTTCCTTCCTCCTTCCCTCCTTTCCTTCCCTCCTTTCATTCCTTTCCTTTTCCGTCTCCTCACTCTAGAGAATTCCCAGAAGTCAATTTGGCGTGGGATGCAACTCTCTCTCTCTCTCTCTCTCCAAGGCCCTTTTGAGAGTCTCTTTTTCAGTCGTTAAGGCTTGTCGTCTTAGTGAAGGAACATGAACAGCCAGGGAGGGTAGGGGAGGGTAGGGAGGAGGGAGGGAGAGGGAGGCAGGGGAGGAAGGCGAAGGAGAGAGAGAGAGAGAGAGAGAGAGAGAGAGAGAGAGAGAGAGAGAGAGAGAGAGAGAGAGAGAGAGAGAGAGAGAGAGAGAGAGAGAGAGAGAGAGAGAGAGTTTATCAGGCTGACTCCGCCTCGCTGGACAGAGATTAATAAATAAATAAATAAATAAATACTGAAGAAGTTTTCCAAAGTTTTTAAAATGACGTCAGAAATTTTAAATGTTTTTATTCTGAATTTTAGCTTTGAATTCTGCACACGAAGCTAGAGACGGATATTATTGCTTATAATTCCGTCAGCCAATCACCTTCAAGTATGATTTATCCGTCAGCCAATCACGTTCAAGTATAATTTATCCGTTAGCCAATCAGGTTATTGTAGTCTTTATTCGTCAGCCAATCACCTTCAAGTATGATTTATCCGTCAGCCAATCACGTTCAAGTATAATTCATCCGTCAGCCAATCACATTCAAGTATAATTCATCCGTCAGCCAATCACATTCAAGTATAATTCATCCGTCAGCCAATCACTACTAGTATAATCTGATATAAATCGCCATTATAGCTGATTTAACCAATATAATCCAATGTTAGGTGGTATAATCCAATATAATCCATAATAGGGGTATCAGTAGAACTATAATGAGGGATTTTTCCTATAATTTGTGATATAATCGATATACAGGTAACGGTGACGTCAATATAAACGCTTTGGTGTATAATTGATGCTAAAATCTGATAAAACACATAACAGGAGTGTCAGTAAAGGGAGTAATCGGGCCTTTAGCGTCCATTATAGGGCGTATAATCTGATATCTATAACCCGTGTCGGTAGAGAGAGAGAGAGAGAGAGAGAGAGAGAGAGAGAGAGAGAGAGAGAGAGAGAGAGAGAGAGAGAGTAAAAAATATATCTGTATGTATGTATGTATGTATGTATGTATGTATGTATGTATGTATGTATGTATTCACTCACACATTTGTAACTCATTGACCAAATAATTAAACACACAGACACACAAAAAAAAATCAAAATAATTAGTGAGCAATTAAGAGTTTCCTTACCTGTAAAACCTCAGGTAGAATATGTAATTAGCGTATGACGTCAATCCCAAATCAACCAATATTGACTGACTTTTTTTTTCCTATAAATTCCTCCAAAGGATTTTTTTTTTGAGAGGTTAATATTTCATTCATAGAGAAATTACAGGTCAAATTACAAACACAGGTACAGATGTAAGTACAGACGCAGGTATACACACGGGTACAGGTGTTAAATACAGACACAGGTACACACACGGGTACAGGTGTTAAATACAGTCATATACACAGTTACAGTGAGTACAAACACCAATTAAAAAAGTTCAGGAATACATATTACAGGTCATCAACCTCATTAGTGATCGATTCTCACCCTTATCGTCATGAGAAGAACATAAGTGTGATTGATGGTAATTAATGGGTCTATTCTAATGAGGCCTAATTACCATTCAGAATTAATTAGTTCATCCTGATCTACATACTGCAAGTTACTGTGTATTAATATTTATATAGAGTTCTGTACGGTGGCGTTTGTCCTGAGAGAGAGAGAGAGAGAGAGAGAGAGAGAGAGAGAGAGAGAGAGAGAGAGAGAGAGAGAGAGAGAGAGAGAGAGAGAGAGAGAGAGAGAGAGAGAGAGAGAGAGAGAGAGACATATCACCACACCTCTATCATCCACCACACTGCATCACCACATTGCATCACTACACTATATCACCACACTCTATCACCCACCACACTGCATCACCACATTGCATCACTACACTGTATCACCATACTATATCACCATTCATAAGCACTCTCCGATAACGACACTACACCCAAATGATGAGAAACAAGAAAAAAAATAAACAAACTCCCCGTAAACATGGATGAAATTAGCCAATTAGGGTTTTTTTTTACGAACTGGGGGAAGAGGATGCTATACCACACCCATTCCCTCCACTGTGATGGTGTCGATAAGGTCGGTAATCACTGTACTAAGAGATGGGATTATCCTCGCTAAGGTAGAAATACACGTCTGGTAGGTAGGTGACGAGCGTAAGTTATAACCAGCCAGCGCCAGCACGAGCGTTCAACACCGCCTGACGTATCTTTTCCACAAATTAATTACACTGTGATGGAAACTACGTCTGACGAACAAGCGCCCGTCTTCTGCCTGCGGTGGCGTTCAGGACCTGGTGTTTATATGGTTAGTAGATAGTCACGTGCTAATGTTTACAAGGTCAGCTGGTGATCACGTGTTAATGTTTACAAGGTCAGCTGATGATCACGTGTTAATGTTTACAAGGTCAGCTGATGATCACGTGTTAATGTTTACAAGGTGAGCTGATGATCACGTGTTAATGTTTACAAGGTCAGCTGATGATCACGTGTTAATGTTTACAAGGTCAGCTGATGATCACGTGTTAATGTTTACAAGGTCAGCTGATGATCACGTGTTAATGTTTACAAGGTCAGCTGATGATCACGTGTTAATGTTTACAAGGTCAGCTGATGATCACGTGTTAATGTTTACAAGGTCAGCTGATGATCACGTGTTATCGTTTCTATAAGGTCAGCTGGATGATCACGTGTTACTGCTTTCATAAGGTCAGCTGATGATCACGTGTTATCGTTAAAGGTCAGCTGATGAGTCGTGTTGTTTACAAGGTCAGCTGATGATCACGTGTTAATGTTTACAAGGTCAGCTGATGATCAATACGTGTTAATGTTTACAAGGTCAGCTGATGATCACGTGTTACTGCTTACAAGGTCAGCTGATGACTACGTGTTAATGTTTACAAGGCTAGCTGATGATCACAGCGGCTAATGTTTACAAGGTCAGTTGATGATCACGTGTTAATGTTTTACAAGGTCAGCTGATGATCACGTGTTATGTTTACAAGGTCAGCTGATGATCACGTGTTAATGTTTACAAGGTCAGCTGATGATCACGTGTTAATGTTTACAAGGTCAGCTGATGATCACGTGTTAATGTTTACAAGGTCAGCTGATGATCACGTGTTAATGTTTACAAGGTCAGCTGATGATCACGTGTTAATGTTTACAAGGTCAGCTGATGATCACGTGTTAATGTTTACAAGGTCAGCTGATGATCACGTGTTAATGTTTACAAGGTCAGCTGATGATCACGTGTTAATGTTTACAAGGTCAGCTGATGATCACGTGTTAATGTTTACATAGCTGGCAGCAACACGAAGATACTACAATGTTTACTTTTTCTATCACGTATTAATGTTGTGTGGTGGCGTCAAGCTTATTATTTGTGAAGAATTAAGCTTAAAATTGGAGCCCCGCACGCCATCCCACCACCACACACGCACGCCCTACCACGCCTACACGCCAACCCACCACCACCACCACACACGCACGCCCTACCACGCCTACAGGCCAACCCACGCCCACACACGCACGCCCTACCACGCCTACACGCCAACCCACGCCCACACACACTCAACCACAGCCACAAACACACTTAACCACACCCATACACTTAACCACGCCCACACTACACCACACCCATTTCCGACTAAATTCCTTGCATGCTCGTTCGCTTCCTAACGAAAAATAATTGACACGTAACCGAGAGAGAGAGAGAGAGAGAGAGAGAGAGAGAGAGAGAGAGAGAGAGAGAGAGAGAGAGAGAGAGAGAGAGAGAGAGAGAGCCAAGTTAAGAGATTAAGTTAGATGCATTCTCTCAGGTGTCCAGTTAATGTATAAAAAAAAATTACTTACGATAATCTAAGACTGTTTATGGCGTAAGTTAATGGAGCCAGTTATAGACGTCCTCAGGTGTCTAGTTAAGGTAAAAAAAAAATTCACCTTACGATCTTCCAAAGACTCGGTAAAGAGGTCAAGAGGTCAAGAGGCAGAAGGAGAGCCACCTGGGGGAGGAGGCTATATGCAGAAGGCGGTGAAGAGGCAAATCTTTCTCGCTTTTAAATGGCTCGATACACATTATTATGGCGCCTTTTTGTGTCTCGTGGTGCAATTTAAGGCGTCTTTTATGTCTTAAGATACAATTTATGGCTCATGG
>NW_024720773.1:7608476-7695720 GCF_018991925.1 Homarus americanus | reverse complement strand
CAACTTTCGGAAAGTAGATATTTCCCATTCTCTATGATACAAATTTCCCGTTTTCTATGATAATCTACTTTGGAAAATATGTTAATATTTCCCAAAAAGTCGATAATCTACTCCTACAAAAAGTCGATAATCTACTTTACCGAAAAGTAGATAATCTACTTTTCAGGAAAGTAGATAACCAACTTTCCCGGAAAGTAGATATTTCCCATTCTCTATGATACAAATTTCCCGTTTTCTATGATAATATACTTTGGAAAATATGTTAATATTTCCCAAAAAGTCGATAATCTACTCCCACAAAAAGTCGATAATCTACTTTACCGAAAAGTAGATAATCTACTTTTCAGGAAAGTAGATAACCAACTTTCCCGGAAAGTAGATATTTCCCATTCTCTATGATACAAATTTCCCGTTTTCTATGATAATCTACTTTGGAAAATATGTTAATATTTCCCAAAAAGTCGATAATCTACTCCCACAAAAAGTCGATAATCTACTTTACCGAAAAGTAGATAATCTACTTTTCAGGAAAGTAGATAACCAACTTTCCCGGAAAGTAGATATTTCCCATTCTCTATGATACAAATTTCCCGTTTTCTATGATAATCTACTTTGGAAAATATGTTAATATTTCCCAAAAATTCAATAATCTACTCCTACAAAAAGTCGATAATCTACTTTACCGAAAAGTAGATAATCTACTTTTCGGAAAGTAGATAACCAACTTTCCCGGAAAGTAGATATTTCCCATTCTCTATGATACAAATTTCCCGTTTTCTATGATAATCTACTTTGGAAAATATGTTAATATTTCCCAAAAAGTCGATAATCTACTCCCACAAAAAGTCGATAATCTACTTTACCGAAAAGTAGATAATCTACTTTTCGGGAAAGTAGATAACCAACTTTCCCGGAAAGTAGATATTTCCCATTTTCTGTGATACAAATTTCCCGTTTTCTATGATAAGTAGATAACCAACTTTCCCAGAAAGTAGAAATATTTCCCATTTTCTCTGATACAAATTTCCCGTTTTCTATGATAATCTACTTTGGAAAATATGTTAATATTTCCCAAAAAGTCGATAATCTACTCCCACAAAAAGTCGATAATCTACTTTACCGAAAAGTAGATAATCTACTTTTCAGGAAAGTAGATAACCAACTTTCCCGGAAAGTAGATATTTCCCATTCTCTATGATACAAATTTCCCGTTTTCTATGATAATCTACTTTGGAAAATGTTAATATTTCCCAAAAAGTCGATAATCTACTTCCACAAAAAGTCGTGTGGGGTTCAAGTTGTTTGGTTCACACTCAGGATGGGTTGGAGAAAGGAAACTCACAATGTGCTCTCTATATACATGTTGTATTGGATGTACAATGCAGCTTGGTGCTGGTTAGTGGCAGCATGGTTACAAGCGTGATGGAGAGAGAGCTGGTTGGTGAGGATGCTCAGAGAAGGACAGCTTGTGGGTCGCCATGCTCGCCGGCGGGAGCGAAGGCCGCCAGGCAGCGGCGGAGGAGGAGGTGTTGCTGGCTGCGGCTGTAGGTAGAAAGAGAGAGATCACCACGAGGTCAGGTCTTAAATAGCGGGGGTAGGAGTGGCTTAGTAGTTGACCCCTGCTCCGTGGTGTATGGCGGCGCTGGTTGACCTAGACCACGAGGCATACACTGGGGAATTGGTGGGGTCGGCTACTCAGCGACAAACAGCGTTTGTAGGGGAGAAATCCACTACAGTCGATAAGCTTTCCTGAAAAGTAGAGAATCTACTTTTCGGGAAAGTAGATTATCGACTTTTCGGGCAAGTGGATTATCTACTTTGGTGGAAAATACGGTAATATATCCACAAAAGTGGATAATCTACTTCCACGAAAAGTGGATAATCTACTTTCCCGAAAAGTAGATAATCTACTTTTCAGCAAAGTAGATAATCTACTTTTCAGGAAAGTAGATAATCTACTTTTCAGGAAAGTAGATAACCAACTTTCCCAGAATGTAGATATTTCCCATTCTCTGATACAAACTTCCCGTTTTCTGTGATAAGTAGATAACCAACTTTCCCAGAAAGTAGAAATATTTCACATTTTCTCTGATACAAATTTCCCGTTTTCTATGATAATCTACTTTGGAAAATGTTAATATTTCCCAAAAAGTCGATAATCTACTTTACCAAAAAGTAGATAATCTACTTTTCAGGAAAGAACCAATTTTCCCAGAAAGTAGAAATACTTCATTTTCTCTCATACAAACTTCCCGTTTTCTATGATAGTCTACTTCGGACCAATTTGGCCCCAGCAAACCTATTTTGCCCCAAACGGACCTATTTGGGCCAAACTGGACCTATTTAGACCAGACCAGACCTATTTGGCCCCAATTGGCCCAAACTTGACCTATTTGGCTTTAACCAGACCTATTTGGCCCAAACTGGACCTATTTGGCTTCAACTGGGCCTATTTTGCCCAAACTGGACCTATTTGGCCCAAACCGGACCTATATGGCCTCAACAGGACCTATTTGGCCCAAACTGGACCTATTTGGCGATACTCAGATTTTCAGCAAAATCAAGTTTTTGGCCAAAAACATAAGTCTTACACCTTAGTAATTTTTTGACCAAAATAGACTTTTCTCTCGGAATAGGAATTTAACCAATTAATTACTTCCAGAACACAAAAACACCAAAATCTCACCTGGGAAACCCATAGTTGGCTAGTAATTAGCATTGAAAAAGTCCTAAAAATACTCCAAGCCTCATTAAGGCCACTAATTAACCCCCAATCGAAATGAGGATAGATTTGCAATCAGCATGCTCAGGAGTACGTATACTGAGAATTTCAGCAAAATTACTCGCCACTTCTGGGTTTTCAAGGTCATTTCTTAGTGCTTGTGTATCATTCTGGATGTACTTAAGTAGTTAGGCACATTTCGTCCAAAAAATAGATTTTGTTCAAAATCTCAGTATAGGTACTCCTGCACATGCCTCTTAAGGATGTCAACCAAAATTTAATTTTTAGAAAATTTTATAAAAAAAAAATATATGAGGACCCTGTATTTGTATTAACATACTGTAGATAAAGTTAATGGTATGAGGCTCTAGGTACATCTCTTCTCGTCGGGGAACTGGCTGTAGTACCTGTCCTGTCAGTGTGTGTGTAGGCATTTTGTTTTAGGTACAATTCCCCTAAAAACTGTATTGCCCCAGACAATATATTTGTTTTAAAACTATTACCCCGTGAAGGTTTTTTCTCTACTGCTCATTAACCTTATGGCGTCCCAATTTTTATACGTTATTAATTATAGCAATGCAGCAGATAACATCTTCAATCTTCACGTTATTTACATTTTAATTTCTATAAACAAAAACTTATGAGAAAACAATAACATCAGCACTATCCCCAGTAAGGACATTGAGTAATTGCAAAGAAACATCTAGACATGATTGGTTCGGTTATATGAATATTATTCCTTTCAGAATACTGCAAGTTGATATTAAATTATTTTTCTTGCTTTGCAAAGTTTTTTCTTTTACCTTTTCTTACTCTAAGTTTGATATATCTACAACATAAGGAAGAAAACATGGTACACTTTGAACACTTTATTGGCATAAAATGGGGGGAACCAAGGGCTCAGTCACATACGAGTTGTGACCTTCAAAAGATACACACAGCGTAAAATTTGTCTCGTGTCTGATAAGTAAGATGAAAATCAACCAATCCAGTCTTAAGATATCTATTACACGTGGATTATCTGGTAGCTGCGACTCTTGACTTTCAAATTCCAATCCAATGTTGAGTGAAATTTGTCAGTCATATCACTATCCAGTCTTGAGATATCCTAAACACAAGAAGTGGAAATGACAAATGGATGAACAAATGACTTAATACACTAATGCAAGAGATTACTACAGGTGTACTGTATATATATATCCACCTTACTCCATAACGGACGATACAATTACAAATTAGCATCACAAAAATTAAACTCATTGGGTTTCATAAAATTTTCTGGATGGATTTTCTACTTCATTCCAGTTGATCCAAAACCATCAGCACCTCGTTCTGTGTCCACGAGTTCCTGAAAAAGTGGACAATCATTAGTACCTTGGACCTATATGCTTGACGACCCCACTGCACCAACCCAAAGTCTAGGCCTTAGCTCTATAAAAACTATAATGACTATGTCCGAGACGGCTGTCATGTATTCACCTTCCTGTATTTTTTTTAACTGCAAATTTCTGTTATTTTTTTGTATAGTTCTTCTTATTTTACTATGGTGTACCAGAACACTGTACATTTCTTGGTTGCTTAGTAAGTAAACTTTTTCAACTCCCAGTCCCTAATATAACCTCTTATTTTGTACTGAATTACATGTATTTCTATATCTTAATATTGTTTTTTTCACAAATACTCTCAATACCCTATCATGAAATAACCAAAGGGTATTGTACTAAGTTTGAATGAAATCCATTTTTTGTTTGAGTTTCCACGTTCACAAGGTACTGTACCTAAAACAAAATGCCTACACACACTGACAGGAGGACAGGTACTATAGCCAGTCCCCCCATGAGAAGAGATATACCTAGAGCCTCATACCATTAACTTTATCTACAGTATGTTAATACAAATACAGGGTCCTCATTATACATCAGGGATGCATTCCAGAGAAAACTGACTTGTAATGAAACATTTCATAATGAGAAATTTTCCCCCATAAGAATTAATGCAATTAGAGTACAGTATATGTGTTCCAACATCTACTATACAGTAATACTCCTTGAAATCTGTAAATCTGGTTACAATGGGGTCATTATAATATACTGTACTGTATACGACAAGAGATGCATGAGAGAAATAGAGCATTGGCACACTGCTTGGAGGGAGGCCAATGACAATGTTCTGCTGATCACCTTTGTAAACAAGCAACGGGAGTTTAACACAACACAAAGAATTGATATCTCGGTAACTCTTATGGTTTCATATGTAATAATGGCATGTGTGCAACTTCCTCAGAGTTAAAGAGTGCATGTGTATTATGGTGATCCACCACTATCAATTTATTGGCCATTTAATGTGACCAGTACAGTATGTTCATTGTTACTGTTAAGACCTTTAAGGCTGGTTATGGTCACGTCTGATCTGTGGATTGAGACCAAGACCACAGTGGTGAGAGGTAAGTGTGCTACCACTGTCCCACCAAAATTTACATTTATTTTTATTTATTTTACTTTTATTTATTTTTTAATTAAAATATTGGGCTGAAGACACAGAAAAAGAAGATAAACTGACACAAACCTCAACTTCCTCGATATCTGGATACAAGATTTTTTCACATACGAGCTGAGCTACTCGGTCACCCTTCTTTACTTCAAAATCAGTCTTGGCATGGTTGAAGAGAACAACGCCAACATTTCCCCGGTAGTCTCGGTCAATAACACCGGCTGAAAGGGTAGCCTCAAATAAACACAACATTCCTTCACGTGTATCTAACTTCAAGAGTTTTTAACGTAAACGATGACAATGAGAACACAAGAAGTGAGATAAGAAACATACCCAACCTCTTGAGACATGTAAGACACTGGCCATGACAGAGTTCAACCAAGCCAATAATTTCCAGAAACTGGTTAAGATCACCAAGTTTTTAATTTCATATCAACTCTATAGATCTCTAACATGAAGCTACATTATCATTTGAGAGAGAAGAAAAAAAAAAAGGAAAGAAAAGGCAGCATAATGAAATTATTAAAATTTTACAAGATGAAAAAATTGCCATTCGTTTACTAAATGGAAATTAAAAGTACATACATACAGTGCTGTACAGGTATACTTGACTTTCCTATAGTAAACACAAGCAAGGTAAATTTTGTAATATTTAGTTTCAAAATTAACTTAATATATGAATTAAACCCAAAATAGACATTAACCTCCAACATCAATGTGATTCTTCCAGGAAAGACCAGATCGTGGTGCCACCCTGCCATAACAATCTTCTGGTAACTCTACCTGTATGTCCGTCTTGATAAGAGCTTTGCCCTGGCCTGGAATTATTATATCATACGCACTGAAAAAGGGAAATAAATTGTCACTCTTTAAATATTCATTCCCGTCCTTGTAGTTAAAGTTAAAATAACTAAATTAACATTCAAATCATTCCACCAAAATCAGAGCAGGCTGTCTTATGAAAAATAACAGTGTGGTACACACAGATGATGCAAAAAGCCAAGAATTAAATCATTACACAAGCAAAAGGAAAAAACAGCCTACATTACAGTCAGGGCTGTGGAGTCGGAGTCGGAGTCGAGGAGTCGGAGGAAATTTCGGCTTGTGGAGTCGGAGTCGGAGTCGGTAAAATTGTCCAGACTCCGACTCCAACTGAAGCTATTCTGTTCCTAAGAACAAATATATGAACTCAGGCATATTCATTGCAGTGATTCCACTGATCCCACTAATTTTCTTAAATTATTAAAAGAATTTATTTCCATTTTATAAGCATTATTATGAATTTATTGTAGCAGGCACAGTATAGCACTATAATTTTGGACGATAGTCTCTTCTTTACCATTTGAAATTTTGAATTATATCAAATTTTGTTTCGTTGAAAACTGCACAGAGGCTCTCAGCTACAAAACAATTAGCTACAACCTGTTTTTGGTGAGATTAAGGCAAATTTAATTTAATAACTTAATCATGTAAGGTTTATCCATTTTCCTTAATAAGGTATTCATTTCTTTAATGTACATAAATATATAACTTTACTTTAAAAGGAATTGTAGGATCATCATTTAGATCCACATCAGATTATGAGCTTAAACAAAATTCATATGCTGAGATCGAACTTTTAGATATACATGTAAATGGTGTTTTCTAGTTAATATCTTGAATTCTTAATAAATTTATTTTTCTTTTGATTGAAACTTTGAAAGTCAAGCCTATCATCTTTTTGTAGTTCTTAAATATCGTCCAGATCATTAATAAAGCTGTAGCAGTATAGCCACGGTGTTTTACTTTTTACCTATGCAGGTTACAACATACAAATTACAATTAGGATGGTAGAAATAGTTGTTACAAATAGGCCAAGGAGTCGGAGTCGGAAGCATAAAAATTTGAGGAGTCGGAGTCGAAGGTTTTGTCTTCGACTCCACAGCCCTGGTACCTATACTGAAATTTTGAACAAAATCCATTTTTTGGCCGAAAATGACAAAAATTGTAAGTCTAAAGCCTTAAAGGATTTTTGGCCAAAAATACGTTTTCTCTCTGAACTAAAATTTAATGTGCCTAACTATTTAAGTACATCCAGAATAATACACAAGCACCAAGAAATGACCTCGAAAACCCATAAGTGGCGAGTAATTAGCATTGCAAAAGTAATTAAAATATTCTAAAAATCATTTGAACATTTTCTAAAAGCCATTTGAACAAGTTATAATCAAGATATCAAATTTTGGTTAACAGATCCTTAAGCAGCACATTCAGGAGTACCTATACTGAAATTTTGAACAAAATCCATTTTTTGGCCGAAATGGCAAAAATTGTAAGTTTAAAGCCTTAAAGGATTTTTGGCCAAAAATACTTTTTCTCTCTGAACTAAAATTTAATGTGCCTAACTATTTAAGTACATCCAGAATAATACACAAGCACCAAGAAATGACCTCGAAAACCCATAAGTGGCGAGTAATTAGCATTGCAAAAGTAATTAAAATATTCTAAAAATCATTTGAACATTTTCTAAAAGCCATTTGAACAAGTTATAATCAAGATATCAAATTTTGGTTAACAGATCCTTAAGCAGCACATTCAGGAGTACCTATACTGAAATTTTGAACAAAATCCATTTTTTGGCCGAAAATGACAAAAATTGTAAGTCTAAAGCCTTAAAGGATTTTTGGCCAAAAATACTTTTTCTCTCTGAACTAAAATTTAATGTGCCTAACTATTTAAGTACATCCAGAATAATACACAAGCACCAAGAAATGACCTCGAAAACCCATAAGTGGCGAGTAATTAGCATTGCAAAAGTAATTAAAATATTCTAAAAATCATTTGAACATTTTCTAAAAGCCATTTGAACAAGTTATAATCAAGATATCAAATTTTGGTTAACAGATCCTTAAGCAGCACATTCAGGAGTACCTATACTGAAATTTTGAACAAAATCCATTTTTTGGCCGAAAATGACAAAAATTGTAAGTCTTATGCCTTAAAGGATTTTTGGCCAAAAAATACTTTTTCTCTGTGAACTAAAATTTAATGTGCCTAACTATTTAAGTACATCCAGAATAATACACAAGCACCAAGAAATGACCTCGAAAAACCATAAGTGGCGAGTAATTAGCATTGCAAAAGTAATTAAAATATTCTAAAAATCATTTGAACATTTTCTAAAAGCCATTTGAACAAGTTATAATCAAGATATCAAATTTTGGTTAACAGATCCTTAAGCAGCACATTCAGGAGTACCTATACTGAAATTTTGAACAAAATCCATTTTTTGGCCGAAATGACAAAAATTGTAAGTCTAAAGCCTTAAAGGATTTTTGGCCAAAAATACTTTTTCTCTCTGAACTAAAATTTAATGTGCCTAACTATTTAAGTACATCCAGAATAATACACAAGCACCAAGAAATGACCTCGAAAACCCATAAATTACAATTAGGATGGTAGAAATAGTTGTTACAAATAGGCCAAGGAATCGGAGTCGGAGTCGGAAGCATAAAAATTTGAGGAGTCGGAGTCGAAGGTTTTGTCTTCGACTCCACAGCCCTGATTACAGTACATATCAATAATCATGACAGCAAAGGTCTATGGCAATAATTTTCTTCAATTGGTTACAAATGTATATCATATTAAATTTAACTGAAATTTTACAATAACCTTTTCTGAGGGTATGAAACTAGATAATTTTAAACATGGGTAAATAACTATCAAATAATAATTTCATAAAGCAAACTTGATAGCTTAGAGATAAAACTCTGACAACCAACAGAAACAACATTGTGTTGTACAGTATACTGGTCACAGACTAAAGAGTAACTGTACTTTTGTAACCATAGAAATCTAATGGTTTACCAGCCAATAAACACTAAGCATAAATCATTTAGCAAAAATAGTAAAGATTGTCTTATAAGGCTCCCAGGAAGTACACCACTGCCTCTGTGAACTCCAGCAAATTACAACTTAACATTGTTAAAATATGGCATGTCTGATATATTAACCGGAAAGGACTAAAGTTGACAATACTCAACTATCTGTTTCTACTAAATACTGTACTGTACAGACTAAGATCAGTGATGGTTTGTTGTAGTTCACAGGAGTAAATGATGTTCAGGGGCAGTAGTACACCTGTCATAAGAGTACTACAAGTAAAGGTTAGTCTCACTCACTCAACCAAACAAATGTAACATTGGTAAAATTATACAAGATATTTACCAACTTTATAAAATTTAATGATTAAATCAGATGAAACTAGTTTCGCTTAAGCTGGTCATATCTCAGAAACAGTTACAAGTGTGAGTACAGCTGCGAACTTGTAGCAATGGTTTTAAACTAGACAAATTTAAATTTAGGTGCGACATAAGTAAATACTGGTTTGGAAATAGAGTAGTGAATGAGTGGAACAAGTTACCGAACTTCGTCATTAACTCGAACACGCTGGGTAGCTTCATATATAGATTGGACGGATATATGAGCGATAAGGGTTGGGTATAAACGGGGCTGCCTAAAATGGGCCAATAGGCCCGCTGCAGTTTCCTCGATTCTTATGTTGAGTGACTTTACTGGGCCTCAGATTAGCAGGAGTGAACCACAGCATTGATAACGACCCAGTTCGAGCAATATTTACAGGTATTCAGTTCATACCTGCTAAAATCGTAGTTTAGTGAGTGTTTCTTTTCATACACCAAAGCACTGATAGCATAGAGATGAACTACAGGTACTTGCAGTTCCCTATATGCTGTACTGTATATTCAAAGTCATCTTTTCTGCACTCTACCATTGAATATGTAATTATGTTTGGTAATATTTAAGGCCAGTAGCCCAGGTTGTCCAGTCACCCAACAAATAATATTTATACAGCAAAAGAAAACTTCTTTGAAAAGTAAAGTAAATCAGGTGGAGAAATAGCACACACATGAAGACTTTTCCCAGAATGTTCTAATAACAATTCAGATTACTAAATAGTAACCAAGAACCAAATCACATATACAATACTGTACAGTATTTGGTTTAAGAGATTAATTATAGCTCAGAAGGGGCTTTCGGCATAATAATAAGTAACCCAAATGTTTTATAAAATGGCTGAATACCTGTTGCATTATAGTGACCAGGGCACCACTGAGAAGTAAGGCAAAGACAATCCACATCACCTGAGGGTTAACTTTCATTCTATACACTTCTGTCACAAGTGAATAATAATGAACCTAATAGAACCTGACCTAACCAACCAAATAAACATACCTAACCTTACCTAACTTCCTGTCCAGGGGGGGGCTAACCCTCAGCCTTATTAAAGAGAAAGTACATATTTTGATATCTGGTACCAATGAAAGCAACTTTGTTGAAGCTTCATGGTGTAATTTTACGTTTTTCTGTGAACGAGAGAGTACGCTCGGATAGAGTTGGTCGGTTGTAAACAAATTGAGAAGGTGACAGGCGCTCCCATATATGATGACAAGAAATAAAAGCCATACAATATCATCGTTATTTGACAGCTACGAGGTAAGTGTCATAAAAGAAGTCAAAGAATTATTAAAGCTATAGACTGCAAATACCCAAATCCCTAAATGAGATGGTTGTACAGAATTATAATAATACCGCTTATTTCACCTAAAATTAACCACCATAAGACTAACTAAACCTCCTCTACAGTAGGTAGCATTAGGATGCTTAATTATGTGACATAGGCTGTAGGGGCTAATCTTCAGGTGATACAATTACCCTGAATAGCTCACTAGGTGACTGGTAAGTCATTAAGTCACAATTTTTGCTAGGCTAGCTTAGGAAAGGTCTAGTGACTATTTTTTGGCCAAGACTCATCCACTTACCAATGAAGAAGGTGAGATTTTGACCCCTGTTGTGGAGGCGGTAGATCACTACTATGGGGCCCAGACCAGGAAGGAAATTATCAAAGCCAAAAACTAAAGCATTATATAAATATTAGTCAAAGCACTCATGTTAAAATAATGTACTACAATAGTGAATACAATAAACTTGTGAAATACAACTGAAGAAAATGGACATAAGATCAATGGTGGTTCACCCATACCTGCACAAGTCAAACCCGGCGGCCAGTTTTGAACCTTTACTGGGAGTTGTAGCGTTCCCTGACAGCTTCTTGAACCGTAGGACACATCTGACGGTGGAAGGCATGATGCTGATACTGTGGTGACAGAAGATGGAGGTGTTACAGCAGCAGTGAGGAGGACGGTAATACAACACACGCGGTTTCAACCCCAACAACAGCCTCTATTGTCTGTGTTTAAATGTGGCGGTAACGACGGGCGGGAACATGTGCGAACAGTACCTCACACTTTATTTAAAATCTGTGGTAACTAATGTTTTTGGAATAATTTACAATCAATATAAACGAAATTAATTTGTATATTAATTATTTGGACTAATTTACAACATATGAACAAGAGGCAAAAAAAAATTCGAATGAACTATTATTTACGTTAATGAACACAAAAACAATAATTATTGAGGAAGCTTAACCAACATGTAGTTATAGTTTAAAGAATTAGTTCCCCTAAAAACAGTATTGCCCCAGACGATTTATTTGTTTTAAAACTATTACCCCGTGAAGGTTTTTTTCTCTACTGCTCATTAACCTTATGGCGTCTCAATTTTTACACGTTATTAATTATAGCAATGCAGCAGATAACATCTTCAATCTTCACGTTATTTACATTTTAATTTCTATAAAAAAAAACTTATGAGAAAACAATAACATCAGCACTATCCCCAGTAAGGACATTGAGTAATTGCGTAATTGAAAAGAAACATCTAAACATGATTGGTTCAGTTATATGAATATTACTCCTTTCAGAATACTGCAAGTTGATAATAAATTATTTTAGTTAATACATCCAGTAACTCACCTTCTTTTAAGTGACATCATTCAGGAATACAGATGTGGGTCGATGTCCAAATGAATCGATTTATTTCCACTATTCATCGCATGACATTATTAATTTCTTGTGAGTTATTAGGAAAACATCTCCTTCATTTTCTCTTATATACCTCGGCACCGAAAACAACAGCAATTGATTAAAATATCTAATAAATGGTAACAACCCATCACTGTTATAGCCACTACTCCTGCAGATAATAGTCACTCCCCGTCAGGTGGTCTGTGATGCCACCTCCTCATAACGCCTGACACTCACAAACCGCAAGATTGGGATTTTACCGAGTTTTTTAATTGTAATTGGCTAAACCACATTAAAATTGGCAAAATCTTACTTTAATATATGACTCCTTCCTATTATTGTACCCCAAAGATAACACATTTTTTTATATTATGTCCATTGAATAATAAAATAAAGAAGTCATCCCATGTTAAAGTTAGGTTTCTTTTATGAGTGAGCTTAAAGGCAAGACTTAAATAACTTTGAATGAGATTAAATACAGGAATTAAATTACTTTGAATGAGTTTAATGGGGTGTTACCGTAGTATTAAAGAGACCAACCGAGTATCATATTAATTAAAAGGCTTAAAATAATAATAATATAGTCATTTGTGAGGGAAACGTCATAGATGAAAAATGTCTTAGAATTGTTTGAACTATTGATGGAAAAGATAAAATTCTCGAGATTCGGTTAGCGTAAATTAATAATAATAATAACTACATATAGAGTAATTATCACGTAGTTAATTCAGGATTGAGCTATATTAAAGAAACTAACCTTAGCTACAGAAATTTTAACAAAAAGTTCACAATAAAATTTTTACTAAATTTTGGAAAAATTAATTTCACGTTACAGATTATTAGCAACAAATTTATAAGCATAAATGGATTTCAGGATTATTAGGAACCCTAGTATATTGATATGGTAGGTTAGGTAGATATAGTTACATTAGAATAGGTTTGGTTAGGTTAGATCAGATTAGATTAGGTTTAGTTTGGCTGGGTAACATTAGGGTAAGTTAGGTATTATCACAATAAGTACAGCTAGATTTGGTTAGGTTAGGCTAGATTAATTTAGATTTGGATAAGTTAAGAGTTGTTAGGTTACCTTTACTTTACTTTTATCCTCTTCACCACTGATCGACTCGTTAGCCGCTTGGGCGATCGGTCACGTCTCTGATTACTTTTCCTTTTCTTTTATCCTCTTCACCAAGAGATCGGCTCGCTAGCGGCCCGGGCGATCGGTCACGTCTCTGTTACGCACTGTTGACAAGAACTGGGCATGCACCGGCTCCTGAATGTACCTCAACCCGCTCCAGTGTTGGTCAAGTCTTGTCTTGAAAGAGCTCACACTCAGTGCCGTCACAACATTTTCTGGTAGATTGTTCCAAGAGTTCACAACTCTCACTCCGAAAAAGTTTGCCCTCACAGTTTTCTGGACTTGCGGCTTCTTCACTCTTGAGCTGTGACCCCTTGTGGGGCGAGAGTATTAGGTTTCACTCCCACATCACAAGTGATGTGTTTCTATTCCATTACACTATATCTCTAATAGGCAAAGAAAAACACTGTTATAATTCACATGCACATTTTACTAGCTAGAAAACGTACATATTTATATATAAGCCTTAATTATATTTGTAAAATAACAGTACAGTATTAAATGGAGGTAGAATGTTGGCCTAGTTGTAATGACTAATTTTACACACATGCATGGGCGTCCACAGGGGGTGCAAGGGGGTGCACTTATACCCCCTGGGAAGCCTGAAGTGTTCTTTTTTCTGCAGTCCTTGTGCACAATGGGCGTATAATATTACAAATTCTTAAGTGAACTGTTTGTGCCTTAACATTCCTCCTACGGTCACTTGTGATAAGCCGATACTTTTGACAATTCTTCAGTGTGGGAGAATAATGATGTCATTGGTAAGAGTGACAACTGGTGTCTGGGCCTGACTGGCTGACTCAGGTAAGACCATCATGATGTCCACGTCACAGAGGAACAGTACGTGTATACCTGGTGTTAGGTCATGATGAAGCCGTGACCACTTGTCATTTAAACTGTCTAAGCATTATTTTACAGTTAGTTAAATCACCAATTGAAAAAAAAATTATTTACATATTGTAACAATTGATTGTGGGTTCTTTTTTTTCTTTTTCTTAAACTAGTATATTTGGGCAACTGCACAATTTGTCTGGTACAATACAACACATAATTGTAAAAACTATATAATATTCGTCAATAAATTTTTTATTTTTTTATTTCCATGTACGGCCATGGAAGTTATTGACAGTTATAAGCGTGCTTCAAAGACTGCCACAGTGAGTTCATGTATACCAGCATGTTACTTGTAAAACCAAGTTGTGGTGGAAATGTGAGAAAACATCCAATGGTAACTGAATGTAGGAAAAAATAGTGCAGTTAAATGATATCTACATCACAAAATTTGCTGAGGAGTCACAGTTCTGGTTGGAAATGTGGACACAGTGTCAATATTCCCAGAAGAAAACCACATCTTATTATGGTGTAACAAATCCAGATTACTTTTAAAACCACACTTTATAGTTTCAAATTACCCCCACACGTATTCATAGGAAATCATGTTTTGCGTGCTAGAAAAACACACGTGCACCCTCTGGCATATGCATGCATACGGATATATAGGCCTACATACACATGTGATGTCCTCTCTAAGACTACACAGTCATGATACACTGAACATATTAATGGATTTAATCGAATTTTATATAAAACTTGGTCATTAACATTATAAAATTGATGTTTTAAATACAATTGATTACATTTTCAAAACTTAAAACTGTACAGTACTTTCATAACCACACAAAACAAACAAGCATTCAATAAAATTTGGTCTATCTTTATATATATGCAGTATGGCCAACTCAGCTGTGATCAATAAGGGGTTATTTCAACCTAGGTTCACATGACCACAGGGGTAACTTGAACTGGGGGGTAATCTGAAATTTTAAACTGGTCCAACCTTGTCCTTGACAGATCTTCTGAAGCAGTGTGATTTGTGTCCAGCTATTCTAGAAGCCTTACTGATCTTGACACTTCCTGCCTCCACTTGTGAAGTAGAGCAGTCATTTAGCACACTGAAACATGTCAACACAAGGCTTCCATCAATAATGTCAACTGAACACTTGTCTGGACTGTGCATGCTCAGCGTGCTTCACCAGAAGGTGTTATATAGAAATCCTTCACTGAAGACGTGATTGATCATTTTTGAGCTTATGAGAGTCGCCTGCAGTATCAATTTAACCATTGAAATTATGTTGCTAATGTTCTGAAAAAATCACCATCGTGACAGGCAGCTAGCATTAGCCATCCCTAGTTTATCAGGATTAATGATTTATATAATTAATTATTATTGTTAGTTCTTAATGTTTAAAGTCAACCCTGTGATAATTTTGGTAATTAATAATTTGGTGATAATACGGATAAGTGATGTTGGTGATCATACAGTACAGTACCAGGTACTCGAAAATATGCTAACTCGATTATACTTTACTCGATAGTTTTTGAACAAACTGTTATGTCAAGTCTTGTCTTGCTTTCTTGCGCCCCCTGAAAAAATCCTCCAGATGTCCACTGTCAACTTTGTACAGTATTGGTTTCTTCAGTTTTGTATCACTTGAGTGTGTTATATTATTCTCAAGTGTGTTCAGTATATTTACTGTCCACCCCTGCTAACAATACCAGTGGGGGGTTTGGGTAGGGGTAGGTTAGCAGTAGGGTAGTTAATCTTCAGATAAAATAGCTGATTATCTAGTCTTCAGGTGATCTCAAAAGTACAGCCACTCCTCGACTTACGACCACCCGGACATACGATTTCCCCAGTTGTACCAAAAAATTTTCAAATTACTTATTTTCGAGTCCTGACGTTAGTGATTGCGCTGTGTACTGACAAAATTTTCGTTTGTAATTCCCTTTAAAATGGCTGGCAAGCTTAAAAGTGAGAGTTTTGTGGTGCTGAGAAGAAAAAGTGACACCCATTTTAGATTTTCTATGTATTATTTTCATATTTTCGATTTACAACCTGGATTTGGGTCCCTAACCCCGTCGTAAGTCGAGGAGTGGCTGTATTATATGCTATGAAAGATTTGAGCATTTTAAATATTGTAAAAAACGTAAGAGTAAGGAATAGCTTTTTAAACTGAATCTTACACATATTACATACAAGTAATTGAGGAGAAATTGCACAACTATAAGGTGATTACAGAAGAATGACACAATGTAACCTTATTAATACTTAACAACAATGAGTGTTAGAAAAAAATGAAGTTTGTTAGTGTACAGGTATTAACAGAATCTAATACAGTATAAACAGTGACACAAGGACTAGGGTCTAATACATGCTTCTCTTAAGACAATATCCACTTCATATAAATTATCTATATCTCTTGGTACTTAACTGTGTGTATCTTAATACTGGAAAGTGCCACATATCACTATTGCCATTAAGGGAATGTTTTACCTCCAAAATCATTAAGATTCAAGAGTGTAAAATGAACTTAATCAAGACTGACAGACAAACAAGAAGGATGGCTAGACAAACACCATGATCAAATATCCCTCAATGTTTTCAAAGATGGGAATAATAATAACAGCCATGAACTAGGAGGTAAATAACTTCTTTCTGTACTGGCTTAATTTTATTGGATATTTCTCTATAAAACATACATTCCTGACGCAAAATAAACCAAACTAATAGTCTTTACAGATTCTGAAGCTTTAATTGTTTTTGTTGTTTTTTCGTATCTATTTAGTGGTGATGTTTATTGTGATAAGTCAATTTTTTTTTCCACCGTTAGAAAAAATTATACTGTATTATGCTAGAGACACTTGACTATAGAGCCAGATGGCAATAAAACTGGACCTGGAAACTCCATCTTCATCTCTGAACAAACTTTGGGTGACGACACAATTAAGTTATACATCACAGTATTCCACCTTGTGAGTCATACCCATAGTGTATTGTCCCTGGATCATGCATGACCTGTACAAGTATACATCCCTGGATCATGACCTGTACAAGTATACATCCCTGGATCATGACCTGTACAAGTATACATCCCTGGGTCATGACCTGTACAAGTATACATCCCTGGATCATGACCTGTACAAGTATACATCCCTGGGTCATGACCTGTACAAGTATACATCCCTGGATCATGACCTGTACAAGTATACATCCCTGGATCATGACCTGTACAAGTATACATCCCTGGATCATGACCTGTACAAGTATACATCCCTGGATCATGACCTATACAAGTATACATCCCTGGATCATGACCTGTACAAGTATACATCCCTGGATCATGACCTGTACAAGTATACATCCCTGGAAGTATACGCCCCTGGATCATGCATGACCTGTACAAGCATACATCCTGGATCATGACCTGTACAAGCATACATCCCGGATCATGACCTACAAGCGCCATCCCTGGATCATGACCTGTACAAGCATACATCCCTGGATCACACCTGTACAAGTATACATCCCTGGATCATGACCTGTACAAGTATACATCCCTGGATCATGACCTGTACAAGTATACATCCCTGGATCACAAGTATACATCCCTGGATCATGACCTGTACAAGTATACATCCCTGGATCATGACCTGTACAAGTATACATCCTGGATCATGACCTGTACAAGTATACATATCATGACCTGTACAAGTATACATCCCTGGATCATGACCTGTACAAGTATACATCCCTGGATCATGACCTGTACAAGTATACATCCCTGGATCATGACCTGTACAAGTATACATCCCTGGATCATGACCTATACAAGTATACATCCCTGGATCATGACCTGTACAAGTATACATCCCTGGATCATGACCTGTACAAGTATACTGTATATACATTCCTAGAGCCCATCCCTTAAAGAGTATATCTATAATAATATACTCACAAAAGAGTATTACTTACTGCTACTACATGCCACCCTCCACCAGACCCAACCCCTCATCCCCGCCAACTCAGTAGAAATGTGGATAAATAACGAACGGATGGGTCTGGTGCCGTCCAAAGCTATAACTCTGCAAACACGACATCAAGTTAACTTATCTCGGGTCCAGCATCTGAGACATACCGGGTTAAAAAATCATGGCAGGAAACTTGTTGTATAAATATAAAAAAGTAACTGTTAATTTCAGGAAAAAATTTAACAGCTGTGGCACAACTTGGTGGTGAATTGCTACAAATGTTAACATTCTAAACTTCTTCTTCATCTTGACAATCCCTGATAATAAAAGACTGATAAATAAAAAGAACATTCTCTTTATTACTGTACTGTCCTGGTAACTGGAAAATGCTTACCCCCATCATTACACTGCATAAAATTCTCTCAGGGAAGTTAAGTGTAAACAGACTACTCGTCTATGTCTCTAAAAAGAGTAAAGTTCTTAGGTTACGTCCTATCAAAAGAAATCTACCTAAAGAACTAAGTACATCCCAGTTTCTAACGAATACTAATGGAATAAACACGTACCACACACCAACGTTATATTACAGTAAATCTCGATTCCTCCGTCCAAAAAATTACACAGGAGAGACACGTAACTTCCATACCAAATACTGTACTGTAATGATACATACGTAGGAGACTTAATTGAGGGCAACCAACGACTACTTCAAGCACCTTCCCTCTTGTAGTTTTCATTTGTAATTTGCTGGAGTCAAATCCATAAAAGTTAAGACTCCTTAGGAAATCTGTTGTAGAAACTTGATGGGTATGTCAATCAAACACATACCATCATAAAAACAAAATGATTATCTTTATCACACTTCAATAAAGTTCATATAATCAGCAATCATAAAATAACATAAAAATTTCCACATACCTATTATCTTTACAAAGAAATTAATTTGTAAGGAAAGTCAGGAAACCACTGTAAATCTATGAACCATCGTCCTTCACAAACTTAGATACAAAATACCTTGTTGAGTAACTGTGTCCGAATGGCAGGTACAGCTGTGTAAAATAAATTTATATAAAAATATGCTAATATGTTTTTCTTTAAACTAATTTTACACTTATTTCATTAGTTGGTTCTTCACTTCAGACTCATTTGACTGGGAACTTGAGCAACTAACATTACCAGCATCTTTTTCATTTTTATTATTGGTTTCCACTGAGGGACTATCAGAGGAGGTATTGTCTGGTTCCTGGCCAACCGTCGAGTCTGACTGTGGTAAGCTACTGGAAGATGTTGAGGCGGCATTGTCGGTGCCCGTTGTGGGGTCCGGACTGTCACGGACAGGGGACGAAGTGCTGGCAGTAACTGGCGTGGGAGATGAAGCAGACGAGGAGGATAAAGTCTGAGAGGTGGTGTGGGCTGCTGTATCTGGAGGCGAAGCTACGGATGGAGCGATCGAGGGGTCGGGCGGCGTGGCTGAGGAGGCGTCCGAGGAAGGAGAAGGGGAAGATGTGGCCGAAGGTGAAGTTGCAACAGGAGATGAAGTAGGCTGGCTTGACACACTGTTGGACTGTGCCTGGGACGTACTATCAGCCTCATGACTGTCTTTGCTTTTCTCTTCCTCTATACAAGGCATCTCTGACACATGTGCTAACTCACTCCTGCTGCTGTTTGCTGCAGCCGCTGCTGCCTCTGAGCTTCCCTCTCTTTCATCCTACAAACCACAAAAGTTATTAATGATAAATTCAAGACACATACATTTATGCATACAGTAAAGCCTCGAATAACGAAGTTAATGTGTCCTCCAATATTGCAGTGTAAGGTGAATCATCGTATCACGAATCATTAATTACCATTAAAATAAAGCAATAATAATGAGATGCGTTCCCAAGTGTGACCTTGTCATATCTTTTGTGTGGCTTTTTACCCTCTTTTTCTCCCAAAACAATACAATTAATAAAAATTGCAAACTATATTCTTTAAATAATATTTCTGAATGCATCTTATACAATATAAATGAATAATAATATGGTCACACAAGAAGTGATGGGACGCCATTGTTTTCGTTTGCGTTTACAGCCGGGAGTCCGGGATGATAAAGCGAGACGATTGGGAACGCCAACGTATGAACAGGAAGTGCGTACATGTGAAAATAATGTCGTCATTTCTCTGCAAATGAATATGAAAGCAACACTTATTTACTGTTCATATATGTTTTAAATAATATTTACAAATGTAAAACAAAAATTCTACTCACCAATGGTGGTAAAGTCTAAAACATAAGGACAGCCAATGAATATTGTGCGAGTTTTTACTCAGATGACGAAGTCATCAGGTTCAACTCTGGCTGAAGCTGTAGCTTTCCATAAAGCTGGTGCTGAAACTGTTACTGACCCTGAAGTTGATGTTGAAGCTGCTTATGATGCTGAATTTGATGGTGTAGCTGAAGTTGTTGGTTTAAGCCTTCAAATAATAAAGCGGTCGAAAGAACCTTGCACAGCTGCTTTCTTTTCTCATTATACATCTTTATGTAGAGGTCATTTGTGTTTATTTAAATTTTAATGCTTTGTTCTGTTAATGGATCCACTTCAGAAAATATGTTCATTGCTTGCTCCATATAATATCCACAGACCTCTCACCTTTTTCATATCATTTTAACACATCTAGTTTCTCGGCTAAGCTTAGACACTTTCTATTAGCTTTTGAAACAACACTGCCATCACTTGCTCTCTTGCTCATGTTGAATAGGGATGAAAAAATGAGGTAAGAAACCCAAGAAATTTTTTTCTCCTGTTCCTGTTCCAGATGCGTGAAAACAAAAGGCCCGTCAAGCTCCGACTGTTGTTTACCACTCATTAACAAGGCAGCTTCTTTGCGCAAGGCGCTCTTAATTTTTTTACAGTAATTTTTTTTATAATACATGTTGGAATTTAGTTATTATTTATATGAAAATGTAATTTCATTTTATTTTTATTATATTTTGGTCATAAATACGAATGAAATAAGGACGTAAATTGAATTGGGTCCTAAATTAACGAGGGTTTTAAATATGAAAAGTTGTTGGTCGAACTGTTGTTATCGGAGGCTTTACTGTACTGGTTTGTGGGTCTCCTTATAAGAAGCTCTATATGACAAATACCTTTATGTATTTAAGATATTTTACCATTTCTCAAAATCAGATAATTAATCAGTGTTGAACACAATTTGAACTAGAAGAGAAATCTTAAAGAAAAGACTGAATTGTTTACAGTAAACTAAAATTAAAACAATTTACTATTACTGTACAAAATATTACAACACAAGCAACATTGATTAATAATATTGGCAAAGCATAAAATTAACAAAATTCAATAGACTCATCACTTGTGTTTATAATTATTCAATTTATCTCAAGTGAGTCTTGGATGAGTCTACTGCCTATTAGTAATTAGCATTTTTCACTGCCAGGGATGTTTAACAATGTGGTGCTGAGTCCTTCAAGATAAAGAAAATGTTGAGTGATGTTACAATAACCAAATACCAAACAGTCTACAGTAGTCTCTCAGCTGTTCTTTAAGATATGAAGTGGGGCTAAACTGCTACTGTAGATTTAGTTTCTTTTTATTACTTTACCTCTGCTAGCTTTTTCCCACACTGAGTTGGGTTACCAGAATCAGGAGAAACACAGATTAGCCTATATGTACACACACAAACACACACACATTCCATAAACAGTATGAAGCCAACTCTGAGCCCCTGAGTTTACCTCTTATTAACACACAAATAAGATGTGAGGAAAGCTCACCTGAGTTGTGTCCTTCATCTGTTCAAACTGCTGATGGACCACTTCTGATGTACCCTCCACAGAATCTGGACTTCCCTCAGCATTTGTGGTGGCTGCAGCAGACGTTGATAACACGTCGGTTGTATCATTTTCTTCTTCAAGTTTTTCTGGTACACTTCTGTGGGAACTGTTTGATGAACACACTTCTGGGGAGACTGATGATAAAGACTCATCTTTATCTTCAATTTTATGTCTGACTTCCTTTGTGAGTTCTGTAGAATCTTGTGGCACTAATTCACTCGTTCCTACTTGTTGACCGAGTCTTTCCTGAGACAAATTTACTTCTTTTTCCTCACTGACTTTCACCGTGTGACATGTGGCCTCTGCCTCTCTCAACTCCATAGCCTCTGCCTTGGCACTACTAGAATCACTGCTGCTGCTGCTGGTGTCACTGCCATCTTCACTGGCTTCAGCCTCCATACTCTCAGCATCATGGACAGGATTAAAAGAATTACATTTTTCTTCTTGTATCTGTGGCATTTCGTCGGCAGACCCCGTTGCTTTATCTTCAAAGGTGTCGTCCGTCGTCTTAACCTTCTTGGAGGGCGGCTCAGTTGTTTCTGTCAATGTGTCACTAATATCCTCTCTATGTAGGCCACTAGGACCATTAGCCTCAGACCCTGTTACCTGGTTATCACTCTCATTCATTTCACGACCGTAAGTCTCTGAAAAGAAAAAGAAAGGAAAAATAAACAATAGACCAATTAATAACTGAAATACACTACACAAGGGTGACCGAGAGAAAACAGTTATATGCTGTAACAGTGTGGACTGAGTCAAGCATTCTTTTTGCGAGTCAGTCAGGATTAGCATTTAGAGCTGGATGATGTAGCTAAGTGTCTAAGATATAGAACTGGAGAATAGACTAAGTAATGTTCAGCTACATAGGAAACTGATCAAGCAAAACAGGAGAAAAATAAAACCTAATGTGGTGGTGTATAGGTGTGTGATTACAATGAATAAGTTTGTCATCTGAGAATGAGATCATTCACCAAGTTTGGGTAGAAGGACCAGAGATGCCAAGAGGATGTAGATAAAGGAGGCCATGTCTTACCTACAGTAAATCTTTATACAAATTGAATAATACTTAGTGAGTGAATAATGAAATGAACAATAAGGAACAAGAAGTACTCAGAAAAAGAATAAGATGAAACTAACCATTTGTATTATTGGTGACAGAGTTTGCAGATGGTGCTAAAGATAACCTCTTGGTGAGATGTGACATTGGCGACGTTGCAGAGGAGACAGATATGGTGGTTGTGTGGAGTCCACTTTCTTGCAAGCCGTTGACCAGGGTCTGTTGTGCATCTTCCGTGCGTCGCCTGAAAGTAAACAATGATCTAGAAAAAGATATCCTAAATAGTTCTGCATATTGAAGTAGAACATCATTTTTATACTTCCTCCCTCAGTGAAACAAATAAAAATTAAAAAATCATATGTCAGAAGGTAGGTAAAACTGCAGGACTATTCTTACTGAGCATAACAAAGGTGAAGGAGGTTGCTGGTTTAATCCAACCTAACAGTAGATGACTGGTACAGGTGCCGTGATGATATGACACGGCTACAAGTTGCTTATTCTATATTGTACTGTATCACTAAAGCCAATCCTGACAGTGCCTATAATACTTTCTGGTTTGGGTGACCGGTGGTAGAAGCGGTACCGTTCTTGCCTCGCAAGAGAGATGTCACGGGTTCGATTCCCGGGCCGGTGGAAGTTGTTTGGACTTACTTCCTAGCCCCCATTAGTCCCAGTTCACCTAGCAGTAAAGTAGGTACCTGGTGTAAGTCGAAAGTTGCAAATTCGTATTCAGGGACAAGTTGTTGGAGCTTCCAATAACTTGAAGACAAACCACTGACTCTTCAGGCTTCTACGCCCTTAACTCATGAGACATAAAGGCAAGCATGAACTTAGCATGCTTCCCTGTTGGGCGCAGTAAACGCTTCTCGCTTCACCTTACACAAGGACGAGGGGAGTGCCCCCCAAAAAAAAAAATACTTTCTGGGTAATAATCATAGTTTAGATGTATTTCTACTTGCCCTGGCCATTTCCTGTCACATTCTACACTCATCTTGCATCATTATATCTTCCTTTATCCCCCAATTTCTTTGAGGCCGCTGCACCCCTTCATAGTCCCCACGAGAAAGAGGACAAGGAATAGAGAAAACAAATAAGACAGATTGGTAGACAAGTAGATACTGCACTGAGCTACCAATCCAATCCTTGTCCACTGAGCTACCAATCCAATCCTTGTCCACTGAGCTACCAATCTGACCCTTGTCCACTGAGCTACCAATCTGATCCTTGTCCACTGAGCTACCAATCTGATCCTTGTCCCCTGAGCTACCAATCTGATCCTTGTCCACTGAGCTACCAATCTGATCGACCAATCCAGGCATCATATCAGTTGTGGCCGAATAAAACACTACAATAGAAAATTACATTGTACAGAATTTTGCCTCTCAATTTAATATCGCATTATAACAATTAAATAGCCAAATAGGTTTACAAAAATTAATTCTCATTGACAAAATACCTATTGATAGTCTTCATATATAATCTTTGACATTAGATTCACAATCCTCATCATAAACTATCAAAAGAAAGAAGGAATGAAAGAAAAGAAGTTAACAGAACGATAAAAGAGGACTAAACAGATCGAAAGAAAAAGAAAGAACATAAGAAAAAAAACACATCCTGCACGACTGCTTCAATACCACCCTGCTAGGTGTAAGTGAGATAGAGAATGCACACCTTACACCATTGTTCTCTACTATACACCAAAACATTCTACACCCACCCACTCACACAGACAGAAGATACAGTACTACTTAAAAGCGTGAACTCATATGAACGTCAATTTACGACCATAACAACGCCCAACAGAGTTGATAATTGCACGTGGAGGTTGTAGAGGGAAATACCATACTGTACACTCATTAAAAAAAAGAATGATGGGATTGCATGAATGAGGATGAAGGAGGAGGGTGACACTCACTGGCGGCCGGGCTCAATATTCGACACTACCAGCACATTCTTCTCTAGCCCCCTGAGGAACTTGTCTGTCCGCTTGTAGTGTCTGGTGGGGTCTACCATTATTTCACACAGCCTCTGTATGGTAAACGGTGCACTGAAATATACGGTGAATTACTGAATACATATATACGGTATATGTCGTTAGTTAATTGCTATAACCGTACAGTATCTTTTAAAGGTTCTGAATTTGATGTCTATAAAATGCATTCCTCTTCTAATTATAACTGATACATCACAGATACAGGAATACTAATAATAATCTAAAAATATTGATTTTTTTTTAGGCTTTTTGCCATAATAAAAAGTTCATTGTGCACAGAAATACAGTACAATATACATTACCATAAATACATAAAGATAAATTATATACAATTATATACAGTCTCACAAAATACAACTGAAAGAAACTATGTACCTAATACCACAGAGATCATAACCGGAAATCCCATTGGAGGAGAAGATAAAACATGGAAGAACCAGAGTACGTATTGTATATTTTGACCGTAGCCTACAGTCCTACAGTGAAGTAGACCGTAAATTATGGCTGAATTTTACAGTGATCTCTCTTCCCTGTGTTTTATCTTCTCCTACAGTGGGATTTCGGCATCACTTCATTTGCAATTAATCCTCAACACATAATATTTTAACAGTGACAATTGGAACACAACACTTGAAGAAATCTAATGTTTTTTCTTAACAGGATAAGGACAATTTTGGATCAGTTATGGTATTATAGTTGACCTAAGTCTTATACAGTATATTGCACCTTGCCCTCGAGAGCTGGCTTCATGGTAACCCGGAACATAAAGCTACGAAACAACCTGTGACATTTACCGGGTTGATGTGACGTTAAATACCACAAACAAGGTGATATAGAACTGATCTGTTGCCTCTTTGTCTTGTCTTGATAATTTTGTGGACAAGTTCAGTAGTATGAGTACTGTACTGCCCCTCCACCTCACTCACCAGGACATATTTGTGAACCAGTTGTTTTTAACTCTTTCACGGCAATCATCATCGTCGTTATAGATAATTTATGACAAAGGCGTCATCGTCGCCCCAAGACAATTGGCATTTGGTGCCATGAATTTGAAGCTGTTAACAAAATATCAAACTGAGAATGGAAAGTTGATGATTGGTAGATACACTAGAGTGAGTCACAAGGCTGGTGGAGCCTCAGATCAACTCGCTACTATCTTCTTCGAATGATTTGGAATTACTGTATTTAAGCCTCATCCCCATACCCCCATCCTCAGTAGCACCTATAAAGCCCCAGCCTAGCTCACCACCTATGCAAGGGCTTACAACCCACCTTCACCACAAAAACCCACCGCTGCACCTCCACAACTACCTCTTGCATCACAACAACAACCACCACTCAACACTTGTGAGTTACACTCCACTTCACTTCACGGACTTACAAGTTGCCACCCAAGTTGAGTAAAACAAAATTTATATGGATTTTGAGGCTTCTAAAATTTTACATCTCAAATTTAAAAAAAAAATGTATTAAAACTTTCATGTCATGTTTTTGTGATATATGGGTACCCTTGATTATTGTTACTGGGTTAATAACAAACTAGCGGGTGGGTAAATGATCATACTGTACTGTACTGCAACAAGTAGCTTGAGTCAGGTATGAATAAAATACTATCCTCTTCAGTGATTATTTAAAGCTAGCATGGCTGGAAGGTCCATTCAGAGTCACCATACCTAAAGAGACCAAGAAGGGAAGTTCAAGTGCTGTACAGTATATCAAGACTCTGTTACACAAATGTGCTCTTAAATTACAACAATTACATTTTGGGTAACATTATCATAAAGGTGGTTCGTTAACCTAGATATGAAGAAAAATGTATCTGTTTTTCATGGCACTAGAGAATTAGGTATATATCTCTTACCTAGGGAACCGAAAAATACTTCAATAAATGTTCTTGTAGCAACCATCATCCTCAGACCATCTACAGGGAGCATCAGTGTTTTCCTTTGATAATCTCCAGAAACTCTAGTGTTTTTCTGTTATTAACCCAGAAATAACTCATACTGGCCTAACAAAATGTGTTGTGTTGATAACTTGACACATCAAGTGTTCAACCACCTGAAATATTCCACCATTCATGATGTACAGCCAATCATGACATTCCTCAAAAAATCCCACATTAATGAAAGTTAAAAGTAAGGATTCAATACTCTATTATGTATGCCCTAAATCAAGTGCTTGAGGGCAATATTTACTATAGCACATGACTCATGTATAGCTAAGGACGATGGCCATATGATCTGAAATAATCCTCCGAGATGTTAACAGGGTCAGTGATTCACACACCTATTTTAGATAAACTTTAAAACACATAACTGTGAGTGAATCATCATTACTGAACAAAGGTGATCAAGAATTGGTTATAGCCACATTACTACTAAGTTGGTTGTACATCTGAAAAGGTTACACAAGGTAAGGGAGAAAGATAATCTCAGTGAGTCAGTCAATCAGGATAATCATTCACTGGTTTGACCTACAGACCTAAAAATACACCAGAGGTATTCTAATTGTCTCTCTGGTCTCTCCCGCCACAGTATAATCATTTCACTGACACCAGGCAGGAAATCCTTGACATCATGAAGGGTTTCCCCTGCAGCTGTGTCATGATAATTACTTTGTTTACATTTTTCCAAATTTCTCTTAATTAATTAGATTTATTCTTGCCAATTGGGTCAACACACCAATATTTTTCTTCATTCCCTCTTCAGCCATCATGAGTGAGATAGGATTTCTTGTTATTACTGAAGGAATTCATACATTAGACTCTGTAAATGATCTTTCTACCCCTTAAAACAACACTACTGTACTGTAATCTAATGATGGAATATGCAAATTATATTTCTATGTAACATTACTAACCCAGCAAAAGTGTCAAAGTGGTGTAATAATTTATCACGTGTAGCTGAGTAAGAGAAGGCTGGTACGTTGCCACACTCGCTCATGTCTTCCCCGCCGCAATTTTCATAAAACTCGTTCATCACCTGTGGATGAGAAGATGTCATTACTTATACATGTAGTCACTGATGCTGTACAATACTACAAACGGAAGAGAATATACTTAGGAAAATTCCTTTATACTGTACATCAATAATAAAACTTCAAATGTAACCAAAATGCTAAGTCTAATTATGGTAAGAAGATTTACCAATTAGGTTAATATGTATATTGTGTGCATGAAGCCCCACTGAGCAGCTCTAGCAAGACCTAACCCGCTTAGAACATGACAAGATAAAATGCTAAGTGCAACAATTCTGGTGTGATGAAACAATGGAAATGTATTACTGAAATTTAGCAAACAGTTGGGGAGAAATTCTAGACTGTGTGAAAATTAGACACCCTTGATCATTTCACCTGTTGATTAAACACCCTAATCTTACCTGGGTGGACTAGGTTAGGTAGGCTGTAGTGTGCTTAATGTTAAGGTGAAATAAACTGAGGGGCTAATTGTCATGTGATCCCAAATTTCTGTTAAATGAAGTGAATTACAAGACATAAGAATCAGCTGTAACCCATGAACTAAAAGTGAGAAATATCCATGAACCCCTTGTGTATATTGTGTTCCCCTCCGAGTCGAATATAAAATTAAAAGTGGCGTCCCCATAGAGGTGTTAAATTTATTGAACAATACGACAGAAAATGGTTATTAATTCCTAGCAAATACAAGGTCCCCACTAATGCTCTATCTCATCTGTTTAAGGGTAATGACTAATGAGTAATAGGACAAGAACAACAATGATATGGACACCAGGATGGTTACAACAGCTCACGAGGGGTCAATCACAAGTACGGCATTACTCTAATACAGCGGGACCTCGTTAAGATTAGGAGCCCTCACTTATTTCACCTGATTATTAAACACCTTATTCTTAACCTAACCTAACCCAATCCCCCAGGTAGTGTTTAATCATCAGGTGAAATAAACAGTGGTTCCTTGTCTTCATGAGATACTTATAGCTTATCCAAATGGAGACACAAAACAATTGGTAATTCAAATATTCAGTTGATAAATACAGTAAACCCTTGTTCTTCGCGAGGGTTAGGTTCCAAACAATGGTGTGAATAGGCAAAACTGCGAATAGCAACTTATACTGCCTTAGGGCACTACTGTACACCTACACCAAACAACCAATCAGCCGCGGCAGCACTCATCCCCTCCTTTAACTTGTCTAATAATTTATAATTCAACTTTCTTTGTCAGGGTCATCATTGACTTCTGCCTTTTACATTTCACTTCACTAGCGCTCACATTAGGCAGTCCTTTAGGGGTCATTTTCACACAAAAACACTAAAGTTTTGAGAGTACAACATGAAATGCTGCATGACAAGGCTTGTAAGCTAGCCACCATAGCCACCATTTGGTTACCGTGAATCATCAAAATCGTGAATCGCAAACCTGCAAATGGCAAAGGTCTACTGTTCATTATTTATCTATACCCCACTACATTATTCGATACATTGTACTGTAATTCTTTGACAAAGCTTCCATCAAGATTAATTATTCGGGTTGCATAAAGGAATTAAATTTTAATTAAGGCATTAGTAACACAAGCTACTCACTGTTTCTAGCATGTGTCGCATAAAATGTCTGATCCGGTGCCAGGGAAAAACGGTGTCTCCGGTCTTGGCAACATGTTGAATGTACTCCTCCAAGACCTTTGATACTCCAACACCGCTCTTCTTCTCAAACTCTGCCAAGGTGAAGGAAACATTAAACATCACTCGTATTAATAATTTAGCTAACAAACATTACTAGAAATTTTAAATGATGAAAGAATTAGACCATGTGAAGATTCAGTGAATGTAAAGAGTCACAGGATAAATCACAATTTTGGCTAGGAAAAAAGTCACATTTCCTTTATCATTAACAAGCAAGGTAATAAACCAAATGCATTTTAAGGTGGTTGATAATTGACAATACAGTATATGACTTGCACAGATTGACAATACAATATATCATGGCATTAACCCTTTGTAGGGCAGCGGCATACATAGGTATATTAAGGGTATATTTGTACAAGTAATGAAACAAAGTTTATCGTCATACTGCCTGACAGCGACCACTGGATCTTTACCTATATTCCCAACTTAACTTAGTTTTGTGAGTGACATGGTTAGTACATGAACCCATTGTAGCAGAGTTTTGAACCACATTTAGTACTGTCAATAATTTCCATGGCAGTAGACATGAAAAATATATTTTATTCTTATATTAATTTATGAATAATAATATTTACAAATACTGTATTGTCCAAGGTACCGACTTACCATAGCTGACCACTGTGGGAATGTGAAGAAATATAACTTTATAAAAATGCCATAGTTCTGTTACTAATTATGCATTTATTAGATATTAAGCTTTACTGTACAGTACTCAATAACTGGAGATAATTACAGATGTTACAGAAGAACAAGGTTAAATACACAGTTGACCTCAAGGAATAACAAAACACAACTTGACCTCATACATGGCCAAGAAATTTTATCTGATTAGACAACCTGTCCTCCCAATGACCTCACCTGACTTGCCTCAGTCAATTTCAGCTTCACGTTGCCCATTTATACAGAGACTAACCTAACGTTTTTTTTTTTTTTTTTAATCATTAATAAATCAATTCTGTGCATTGCTTCATTGAGATTGATTGAAATATTGACTTTTATAAATAAAATTTGACAATTAATCTTCAAGTTAAAGAAAAACTTCCTAATGTTACCTGAGGATTTAAGTTATGTGAGCTGAAATAAGTTACAGTGCCTGAACACTATACAAGGTGGAATGATATGAAGTTCTAAACATATTTGTGATAAATTTGAATACACGATGGTAAATATATACTGAGTCATACCGATTCCTAACATTAAGGCAATTTCCATAGACCTAACATGAATGACTCAAACCTTCATCTCACTTCCTTCTCCTCATTTTCCTGGAGGTAAGAGGGTCAACAGTCAGTCAGGTCACAGGGGGGTGTGGTCATCAGTCGGTTATGTCACAGGGGGTCAGGTCATTCATCAGGTCAAAAGGGGTGTGGTCATGTGAAGTTCCAGGTCAAAGGAGGTGTGGCCATGTCATGTTCCAGGTCAAAGGGGGGTGATCGTGTGAAATTCCAGGTCAAAGGGGGTGTGGTCATATCAAATTACAGGTCAAAGGGAGGGTGTGGTCATGTCAAATTACAGGTGTAGTCATCTGTCAGGTGTACTCGGTAAATACAGACAGAGAACCACCACCGAGCAGTCATGATTTTTCACTGAAGAGGTTGAAGAAAGACCCCCCAACCTCTATGGATTTTCTTTAGTAAATTAAGAATCAATTTTAACACATTATCACCCAATAAGTCCATTTAATACAAGTACATTTAAGTAAAGTGTGGTATGAAAAAACTACCAAACACTGCTGATGGGACCCCTTGTTGTAGAGTATTACCATAATGCTCTAGGAATATATATTAGTTAGGGTTAAGTTAGGTTTGGTTAGGTGTGACTCATTTATTTTTTTTGGGGTGGAATTTGAGCAGCTGGGTTGATAGTGGCAATTGAGATCATGTTCAGAGGGATATAGTTGATGTTTCTTTGTATACCAGTACTGTTTATATACACGGTTTGTATACTTGAACTGTGTATGTATTTTGTATACTTACACTGTCTACATTTTTTTTAAAGGGGATTAGCCCACCCATACATAGTGAATTAATATAAACTTGTATCATTAATCGACTACATATATCTACTGGGACGTTAAAATATATTCATTTCATTGTTTATATCTACTTGCTGTTAATATCTCTCACCGGGAAAGAAAGATGTATCAGCCCAGTGTTAAGGTGTGGTAGGGTGTACACAGTGTGAGGTTCGGTACAGTGGGAGGGTGCACACAGTGGGAGGGTGCACACAGTGGGAGGGTACACACAGTGGGAGGGTGCACACAGTGGGAGGGTACACACTGTGGGAGGGTGCACACAGTGGGAGGGTGCACACAGTGGGAGGGTGCACACAGTGGGAGGGTACACACAGTGGGAGGGTGCACACAGTGTGAGGGTCAACACACAGACCTGACCCAAGCAGCTGTAGCCAACAATGACCCCCCACCACCACACTACTCCCTCACCTCCCCACCACTCTTTAACACACTGACACTGATGTTCCAGGCCACATCACAGCTCTGAGGGTTTGGGGTTTAATTATTGAGCGGGAGAGAAGAGGGTGTGGAGTAATCAGCTGTGGAGGGCCGGGCGCTTCTCTCCTCTTGTCTCTCCCTCAACAACTCCTTAACTCACTCCCTAACTACTACCACTTAGTGAGAGAGGAAGAAAAAATAGAAATACTTACTTTCAAGTTCCTCTAATATGGATTCTAGGTTCTCCATAATCGTTAAAAAAGCCTTTATGACAGGCGAGGTGACCCCACTTCGTTGGTCTTCTACTGAACTTGAAAACAAACAACATGGCGGATGTCTATGAGAAATGTTTTGGTGATAATTAACAGGTCTAGTGTACATTAACACCCAACTACGATAATTACAACTAACATTAATTACATATTCATTTGTGAGGAAAATTAGTAAATGATAATTAACTAACAATTTTATGGATAACAAGATTGTGAGGGACTGCAAGGCTAAAAGCTTTCCTTCTCCTTGTTATAAAACTTTCTTTTTGGTGAAAGTCATATACTACTTAAATTGCAGAATATATACAAGAAAATGACTTTTTATATATTATATATTAATAATAACAATACAAAAATCTTAAGAAAAACGCTATGTTGACAGAAACAAGTGTATCCACTGCTTTAGTCTGTATTCAGGAAGTAAATGTCTCATAAAGGAATGTAAATAATAGCAGATGAGATAAGAGGAAAATGAAAATGAATTCTAAGTGCTCGATATATGTAAGTTGTGTACATATACATATACATACATTTCCTCTCATATGTGATGGCGTGTCTTAAATGTACAGACAGAAAATATCTTCATATAAATTCACCCATCGATTTAGAGTGTATAATTTTGGACAAAATTAGGTGGATAATTTGACAGCTATAACTCAGATTAACCACCTCACTTAACCAAACGTAATCTAACACCAACCTAACTTAACGTGCTTTAACACCAACCTAACTTAATGTTATTTAATCCAACATAAACTAATCGGTCAGTTTCATTGCATTAAGACACACTAGATCCTTATTTTGGATAGTTTCCTTAAGTATTTGCTGCCTATTTCTCCGAGTATTCATATTTTGACAAGATCTCTCAATGTATAATTCTTCTTTGGGTTAAGTTTCCCCCAAACGTCGGATCGTAAGGTATAAAAATTATGTTTTCTAGAGTTACCCCAACACAGTATACCGTCTTCTCTAATAGCATTGCTTTGTCTCGGGTCAACTCGTGTTATGCAGCACTACTTACGATACTCTGATGGGACTCGATGCCACAGTCGGTTAGAGGCGCTACAACGTCTATTAAAAAAGAACCTGGGTGTTGGTTGGGGGAGTACAAGCTAAACAATACAGTACATATATGTTTACCTTAATAAGTTAATATAAACAAGTTATGTGTTTAATCACTTTAACCTTCTTTTGTAATGCTATCTATGGGAGGTGTACCAAAATATCATGTTCCTCGAATGGATAGATTTTATACAGTCGTAGTTTTTGTTGGTTAAGGGAAAAACACCGTATAATGAGCAGTGTGTTCATTCATTTTATCGAATTATTAGAAGATTAGACAGGTTCCTTCACCTAGACGTTAATCACTCTAACGCTACCTAGGTGGTTAGGTTCAAATAGCATTATTGATCTATCTTCAGGTGAAACAAGCTGGGATATCTAATCTTAAGTTGATCTTTTTATGCTTACTGAGTGCGTGATGGTACAGAGAGGGTGTCTTCTTGACTTTATTCTCTTTGCCACTTGTTAGCCACTTGGGCGGTCAGTCATGTTTCTTTTGGCAAGTACTGTGCATGTATTGGCTCCTGATGTCCTGAATGTACTGTATCTGTACCTGTGCCAGTGTTGTTAAAGTCTGGTCGAGAATGAACTCACACTGGGTGCCGTCACAACACTCTCTGGCAGATTGTTCTAAGAGATTACAACTCTCACTCCAAAACAGTTTGTCCTGACATTTTCTGAACTTGTGTCTTCTTCAACGTTAAGCTGTGACCTCTAGTGGGGCGAGCGTCCGTTCGTTCCAGGTATGAACGCTAGACTGAGTATTGTCCTCTGAAGTGCTCATAGACAGTAAGACAGAGGTGATCAGAGTGTGGGGCCGAGCAGGGTCTCGCATTCTCAGTGAATATAGAAACGAATATATACAGTATATATAAGGCAAACATAAAACTAACTTCTTTAGGTTTATTTTTATTATGTCACTGGCTAGTTAGTTTTCCGTTGTTGTATGTAATTGACAATCTTGGGGGGGGGGGTATATAGGATAGGATACGCTGTTACTTAAAGGTTTAAGAACTTTAAGGTAAAATATAAACTTCCCATATTATAGGTCTAAGGTGATCAATGTTTTACTTAGGGTGTTTAGTTTTGTAACACAACGGCTTGTGGGTGTGTGGCTCAGGGTCCCCCACACGTCTGAAGTGCAAAGGGCCCCCACAGTCCTACTGGCGCTACTTATAGACTTCTTGGAGTTCCTTAATGTGTGTGTATGTGTGTGTGTGTAAACTTTGAACCCCTGAACTTAAACATGTGTACGTGTGTTATTGAGATGTTTACCTCCCCAACATATTTGAATCACTGCACGTGTTCAAGATAACATGAAAGTGATATTCAGACATATATACACTATAGACATTTTCTTTGCACACAAACACACGGTGTCCCCATGATGCTACGACACCTCATAGTGAATGAGTCGCTACAGCATCATGTGAGGTGTCTCATAACACCATCTGTGAGGGAATTACTACACCACGTAAGGTCCCTCATAACACCATCTGTGAGGGAGTTATTACACCGCATCAGGTCCCTCATAACACCATCTGCGAGGGAATTACTACAAATTGTCAGGCCCCTCACAAAACCATCTGTGAGGGAATTACTACACCACGTGATGCCCCTCATAACACCAGCTGTGAGGGAATTACTACACCACGTCAGGCCCCTCGGAACACCATCTGTGAGGGAATTACTACACCACGTGATGCCCCTCATAACACCAGCTGTGAGGGAATTACTACACCACGCCAAGCCCCTCGGAACACCATCTGTGAGGGAATTACTACACCACGTCAGGCCCTTCATAACACCATCTGTGAGGCAGTTACTACACTACGTGTCTGCTGTTCAACACCTCAGCGCACATGATCTACGTGACCTTCACTGTAAACATTAATCTTTATTTACTTTTATCCTCTTCACCACTGATCGGCTCGTTAGCCGCTTGGGCGATCAGTCACGTCTCTGATTACTTTTCCTTTACTTTTCTCTAATGAAGGCTTTTGTTAAACCACCAATGTATGTAATAAGTCATTTATGTCCAATGTATATTTTCAGTCTTCGGGCTGCAGAACTTTTTCAATAAACTGTTAATTGTTATTATTACACACACACATTACACAAAGGGTAGATAAAGAAAGAACAATTTGAAAATCCAATATTTATTATGTATACTTAACTCTACATTTACATCTCTACTTCTAAGATGTTTATATATAAAATATGAAAATGAAGGGTTTCAGAAAAGTTAGGAAGGAGTGGAGGTGAGAGGGAGGGAGTGGGCGGTGGAGGGGACCAGTATCTCTGTTGGCGCCCGCAGGTCCCACACTCGGCACCTGAACCCATGAACCCCTGGATGGGATAATGGACTCATGTTTGTAAGTAATGAATCCTGACTTTTCTGATACTTTTTGGTAATTTGGTGATGTATATTTTTAGTAACATTTCCAAGGAATAATCTACGACTATCTACCACAACTAAGTGTATTATTGTGATACCAATAATAACTATGTGTCTTAAGTAACGTAAATAACATAAATGTACCAAAAATCAGGTTTTATTACTTATATATGAGGGTCCATTAGCCTAGTCAAGGGTCGAGGTGTTCAGAAGGGTGTGATGTCAGTATCACTGTGCCTCCTCCGCCACCCGACCCGTGCTCCTGGCTCCGTCTTCGGCTTACTATCTCTCTCTACACTCTCAACCTCATCATAATATGGACTGCATGATGACGAACATTTTCTGTGATTAAAGTGGCATATTTTGGTTCAAACAAGTGTTCTATGTTTTGAGCTGGGATACACGTTAAACGGTCCAATGTTGTCAGTGTCACACACGACAGATATGGTCAAGCGGAACGATGACGTCTGATTCACTAACCAATAAGGGGCGAGTCATAGTCAAAACATTGTCTCATTGGTTAGTGAATCAGCTAATCAGACGTTGTAGCTCGGCCAAAGGATACCTGTTGTTAATGTACATGACAGCCGGGGACCAGTTTAGGGCACGCGTTACTGTATCGTGATCAAAGCCGCTGAGCAGTGGCATGTTTACGGTGGTTGGCGTGTGACAACATGGTTTCATTCTACAATTTTATTGAGAAACACTTGGTGTCAAAGTTAGATCTGAGATCATTTCTACCTGTTGTGTTGTGAATAAGAATATATTCAGTGTCTCAAGGATCCCGGTGGAAGAAACTATTAATGGATTCAGGATCCCCGTCGGACAATAAGGAATTTTTTCAGTCGTCCTGGGATCTCAAAACACAGATAATTTCTGTTTTAGTCTGTATAACACTTTTAGTCACTCTGATACACTACCTCAACTTAGGAATTATATTTTTGCGATATTTTACTTAATTTAAACCCTTTTGTCCAACACAAATTAGATACAAGTCAGCGTAGGTAGTAAGACACGACATGTTTTGGCAAATACGAACCTATTCCATTGTTATTCTTTCCCTGTTGAATTAACTTCAGAATATTCCATCATTTAGAGACTGGAGTAGATATCAAGTTTGGGAAACCATTAAAAGAAGCACAAGAATGAGTGTGTGTGTAAAGAGGGAAGAATTAGGCCTACGAAACACAAACCAGAGGTGTACAGTATGTGGAACAGGTGATAACAACAAGGTAAACTACAAAACTATAAATAAATCACAGACTCAGACTTTACATCAGAGTAAGAAAACGTAAAGCAACAACGACAGTAAACGAGAACAGTTGATCCTACAGGGCGAGACTTGAGAGACGCCGATACCATCTACTTACAAAGGAAATAACTACATCATCACATTAATGTCAGGCAACATTATTGGCTAACTCATCACTAAACCAGATTACTTCCGGTACATCAATATAAGGCTTTAGTTTGGTCGAATCAGAACGTTATGTTAACAGCCTAGTGAAGACTTCTCCTGTGTCCGATGTACAGCAAGTGTCCATTACTTGTGTGCACTTCAGGCACCACTCACACGACACACACATGTACAGACAACATAAAGGTTTTTATTACACAACAGCATCCACTTTTCTTACGTCATAGTGTAGAAAGTGTGGGAAATGTTGACTTGGGTGGCACACATTCTCCAACAGCGCCACGGGTATACGCGGTGGTCATGGTCAGTATACTACACTGGGTCCACATTATTATTAAGAGATTGTCAACCATTATTTACCCCAACTGACTCACGTACATGTACGACTCTAAGTTGACGGTCAAAATGTCATCGAAATTCGGCCAGTGATGCTCCGTTGTTTTGTTTGTGGAAATAAACACAGAGGAAAGCAGTCTACACTTGGACTAACTGCAGACATACTCCTGAGGACCAACAGGCGAGAATCCTTTGTGGTGGAACGCTTGCTCCCCTATAACGTGGTTAAGTTAAGTTGGGTTTGATTTATTTGGAAGGAAGTGTTGGCAGAGTGCTGTTTCCGGGGGCCTACACAATATCATACCCCAGGCAGGGCATAGTAGTGTCTGCAGTCAGTCTTAAGTGAGTTCACCTGCTGACAGGGGCAGGGACTAAAAATAAACCGGGTCTCGGAAGCTGAGAGGTTTATACACTAAACTTTTCTCACAACTGGAGGTGTAGGAAGACACCTTTGTTACCGACTTAAAACACAAACGTATTGTCGAAAATGACATCAAAGTTACACCGAGACTCTACCTTTGATGGACATGTTGATCATCATTTAGGAGGATCAAATTAACTTAGAGAATCTTTGTGAACCTTTAACAGAAGCAGGAGTTAAGAAAGTCACGTTCATAAGGTAACCCGGCAATCTGTGGGCCGTAGGAGGGTGGTGGGGATGTGTTTGGGTGACACCAGAGTTGTGCAGCAGGCAAGAGGACAACTACCTAGGAGACCTGGGACTAAGGGGAGTGACAGAGGGCTCGTACAGCTAAGGTCTAAACTGGGGAGGTCAGAGACAAGGCATAAGTCCGCCTGATTCTCAAAGATTCTTACGATAAGTCACAACGAATCGACTCACAGCACAGGTGGTCTTCAACACGCCAATTAAGAATTTTGACAAAAACGATGTAATTCGGATATTTGATCGTGGTAATGGCCCCTCCAAGTAATTAAAAAGGTTGGTGACGTCATGATTAAAACTTCCTCCTGTTGGTTTATTTCTAGTCCCTCGAGATGAGAGGTGAGGGTTAGTTCCCCCCCCCCCCTGGCCGCCAGAGGCAACATTAACACAACACCGACTACACTTCCAGCACTCCTACACTCGCCAGTAGCTAAACTCACCTATCATTTATTCTCTCTGATTCTCATAAATCGTCTAAAATTTACAAACATCTCCCAGTTTGATTAATGTTAGATTTACAACAAAAAAGGGAAGAAAACTCGAAGCAGTTGTTATCCTGAATGAAGATTACTAACTGATACAAATTACGGCTAACATACTCAATATATTTGCTCGTTTTGGCTCCGTCAGTATCTCATTAATACCCTATGAAAAGGTTAAGTTTTCTTTGAATGGAGTGCAACGATAAACCTTCTATCGAGTACTGTACACATTTCGCGGTGACACAAGACATCTACCCAGGACAGTATCTTTTCATTCGTTTGTTTTCCTCAAGATTTACGCTAAGACACAATTATTAAACTTTCAAGATAGACAAATGATTATGTTATATTCCCCGAGGTTCAGCCAGGAAGTAGACACATACGTTACTTTCACACATTTATTACACTACCTCACTATGTGCCTCTCCCATTTTACCACAAGCTTTATTATCCTCAGTACATAATTCTCTGTATCGTTGTAACTAGTCAAGATCAGTTACAAAACAGTACAGAGATTTTTTACGCTAGGAGGGTAAGGTAGCTGGTGGCCTGTTGGAGGTTGAGACAAATGCATGAGTGTACAGGAGGATTATGGTAATATATGACCAAGGAGGTGTGTAGGACCAGTCACTGTATATATGTGAGAGTAAAGAGTGAGTGTTTACTGCCAGTCTGTCACGGTAAATATTTATGATCCCGTTACATGAATGAACAACAATTGTTACTATTCGTTCTCGCTGAAACATCTGTTGACTGACTGACTTCTGAAATGATTGATTTTTATTGTCGCAACTTTTCTACATACGTTTTCTAACTGTATACTTAGGTACATTGTTTATTAAGGCATGTTGTGATTACATATAAACAGAAATTAAATGGGAGTCGTGCAAAGACGTGATATCGCTTGGATCATTACGAGTCGGTGACAGTCTACTCAACACTTACAAGAATCTTACTTCTTAACTAAAATGTTTACAAGCAAATGAACGTTTAGTTGCTGAAATAATTTTTTTCTTAAACTAGCTGAAGTATCAATTCTAAATGGTTTCGCCAGATGGCTAATAAACCAGACTTACTGTACATATATCTAACCAAACAATTATGTAACCAAGTGTTCCCCTAGCAAGCGTGAGGGCAAGAGCAGATAGCCTGATACACACTAGTCACTTCCATCTTGTCAACAACACCAAGTCCAGATTTCTCAAAGGTTCCTACGTTAATATTTCCTCTTATTTGAGTATGTTTACATCACATAAATGAATTCTCAAAACTCAGACAAAATTTCACCGTAACTTGATTGGGAACGTATGGAATAATCCCACCTTTCCCGCCTCATGACTCAAGCATTGACGGCCAATAAAATCAACTTAAGTTAAAATTGTCACCTCAGAATTTTCATACCATCCTTAAGTAATATTTACCCTCAGATGAAGAAACCTAACCATAAACACAACGATGACGGAGAACTTCCCACTCAGACTACACAAGGGGAAAAGATTAACGTAAATATCTTTGAGAATTCTGACTCGGTGTTCCGTAATATTGCTACGCTCCCTGTTATACTATGCTGAGTATATTGTATCTATTCCAGACATACTTACTTACATGATACACAAACATGATACAGTCTATGCAATCATTTAAAGGGTCATTTCTGTGGTTACAAAGATACTGTGATAGGTGACGTCAGTTTGAAGGTGTGTGTGTGTGTGTGTGTGTGTGTGTGTGTGTGTGTGTGTACGTACAGGAGACTCATGCTGTCATCTGTGAACGCTTTGACCCTCTTAATGACCTTTTAACCTGTATCATACCTGTCGTCTTGTATACACCACTTAACGTATGACTACACCAGTTCCTCTATACATACACACCGCTGACACCACACACACGACACCATTCTATTTATACATCTATACATTTAAAGAGTCATTTGTGTGTATATCCTCTACTACGTAAACATACGACTTCATATATACACATGATTAAGTATACATACACACCTTCATCTGTGTTCATACATGTATACTGTATAGCTTACGCATTCACTTACAGTATACATTCACTTCGTCAGATCATATGTGTGTGAATAATTTTCATGTATACACACATTCACTGCAGATATCACTTGTGTGTACACCTTTCAACTAGTGTGTGTACATCTCATCTACCTGACATCCACATTAATGTCTTGACATACAGTACACATATTCACTCACACGAGACAATTTGAAATTAAAATAAATATATTCATAATAAATAAGTTGCTAACGTAAATAAATTACTAAATACATAAATTAGTCACGAGAGTAATAAGTCTACATTTTATGAATAAAGAAATAAGTGACTATAAATTAATATTATTATTTTGCAGATGCTCCCAAGAGGTCCCAGGATTACCGTATTTAAACAATGACTAAGTTAAGCGGATACAGATGTATAACACGACTCTGCTAAGATTCTATTCATCCAGGAAAAATCTCTCTGTATCTGTCACCCGACCATGTTAAGAATCGCAGATGTAAAAATAATATCGGTTCGCTGATAAACTTCAAACTCGTTCTTAATCCACGTAATTCTGGTTCTTCTTCAATTCACAACGATAATACACTTAGGCACAACAACAACAGAAGAGTCAGGGCCTTACAACAACCAAAACATGACACTCACGAGGCCACAACGATAATAACAACAACATTCACGAACACTGGTGCAGAGTCTTCTAGTGGTCACGTAACACCTCGCTCATCAGCTGAGTTTTGTGAACATACGTGAGAAACTTTTTTCCGACTGCACAAATATCGTTATTATTTTGAAGTAAATAGATTGGACAAAAGCTTATTTTTAACCGGAACATAACATAGATATATCAGTATAATTGTTGTCTAAACAATGCTACATACACCCAGTAGGTCTTTGGTGTTTTTGGTGTGCATCCAAGGGTACTTGTTGTGCTTGTTGACAATTATATTCATGATAGTTCTAGTGCTTGTTGATGTACACCAAGTGGTCCTTTTTTGTGCTTCTTAAATCCATATCCAAGAGTAATTCTTGTGCTTGTTGACGTAAGTTTTATCCAGTGGAACTTCTTGTGCTTTTGACATACACCTATTGGTACAGTACGCACAGTACACGTGGATGGAGGATAAACCACTTAACTCTATATATATATATATATATATATATAATATATATATATATATATATATATATATATATATATATATATATATATATATATATATATATATATATATATATATATATATATATAAGTTGTTGCCTGTAATGGCAGGGATGATGTCTGTATAAACGACGGAGACTTGAAAGCAAACTAGTCCATATTGACGGTGTTGGAGAGATTACAAAATGGAAGGACTGACAGAAGCAAGTTGTATGTTGCCTTCGTGTAGGTGACGACACGTTCACGGAGGCACGTCAGGGGCTCAGCAGGTGGCGTGACATTATCCTTGAGGCCTCTATGGGTATAACAGACGCCAATAACATGTTTATGGGAGCACATTTCACGACGCGTTGGATGTGAATTGTCAAGGTGACCAGTGAACATAATTTCACCTGGGTTGTGTTATGTATGTCTCCTTAGGCCGATTTAAGGGTTCACAGTCCACAGGTCATGAAATGAGTTTATTGAGACACATTATTAACGTGTCCTTGTGCACCCCGGAGTGACCCCTGGAGGAGGATATTTCTCTGGTGGTGACCTCTCCTCCTGCAGCAGTAGATCTTGAGCCTCACACAACAGCATCTGTGGGCTCACCCTACAGGGCATGATAGACCAGGGGGTATGTTGAACGTGGGTACGCTAGGATTTGGGAACAATAGAGCCCGGATATGCTAGAGCCGGGGTATCCTGAGCCTGGGTACGCTAGAACTCGGGTATGCTACAGCACGGTACGCTACAGCCCGGGTATACTGAAGACTCTGGTGAGCTGCCGTGACATGTGACAACGACAACAGTAACACCTTATTGTCGCTTCACTCTGCCACACACACAGGAGCTAACTCTGGCGGCGTGTGTAGTCGTCACAGCACGCGTGGACACATCACACCTGCAGATGAGTGAGTCTTGAGGGAGTGTTGCCATTATAGGGGCCACACAGAGAGGATTTCCAGCGGTGTTATTCAGCCGAGGTCTGTGGCCGTGTATACACCTGCCACACACACACACACACACAGGGGCCGACTGGTGTTAATAGCACCTGAATATTAAACAAAAAAAGTTAATGAGAGACTTTTAAGAGAGGCTTTTCTCCACTTAATACATTCTCTATTTACAGTACGAGTCATTACGGAAGTGAGCAAAACGTGTGGAGATGCGTCGGTCCTCCACCAGCGGGAGATAAACTGTATATAAGAATACGTATACTTGCTATATATGGGCATTGTAGTTTATAAAAGATGAGTTTATTATTGTTTTCTTCTCCACTTGTTTATGGGCTATTGTTTGTGAGCGGCAGTGACCGTGTCTCTACCACAACACCTGTACACACACACACACACCTGGGAGAGAAACACACCAGTATCCTCAACTGACTTGTCACTCATGTTCTACACGTGATAAGTAGTCATATATATAATCACATGTGTGGCTGAGTTTCCCCTGATACACGGTAGTTGAGAGGAGGCGGCAAGGAAGGCAGGTGAAGGTCCAGTGGGAGAAGGAGGAGGAGGAGGCGCTATAGGAGGTAAGGAATGGCATCACAGGTCCTGAGTACTGACACACCTGGCAAGTGAGGGGTGAGGAAGGTGAGGAGGAGGCAGTGGAGTGTGTCAGATCCCAAATGATGCCCAATAACCCCAAACTTGGTGACCCTGACGAGGAACACCACAACACAACACGCTGGACGAAGACCCCGAGACATGTTGTTTATTTATTAACTTCGTAGAAAAAACGGGAGAGAGAGGAAGGAGGGTGAGGGTGGGACAGACAGACAGACAGACAGACAGACAGACAGACAGACACACACACACACACACACACACACACACACACACACACACACAAACGCCAGAAATATTCACCAGAGTGTTTTTGTGTTTTTGGGAGTCGACACACATCGCTGGTATGACTTGTGTGTCCAGACAGCCTCCTCAACACTAGTTGTCTTTTCACCGCGGAAGGGAGGCCGTGGCGAGGGTGGGGGTGGGGTGGGGAAGAAGAGCGCTTGGTGAAGTTTATCATCGTCATCATCATCATCCTCAAGATTACCATTATCATCATTCCTATCTTCATCATGATTATCACGAACGCCATCATCATAATCATCACTATCATCAACATTATCGTCACCATCATTATTATCATCATCATCACCATCTCTCACAGACAGTTGATGGCGGGACTTAAGAGGCAAACGAAAGGTCCTGAGAACAGAGTCGGAAGTCGGTGGATGGGACATCTTGAAGTCCAAGACGGCTGGGCTGGCTGGCTGGGCGGCTGGCTGGACGAGGGGGCCACCAGCTACAGCAGAAGGTACAGGCGGAGCGCAGGGGGTAGCTGGTCCCACTGACAGGCAAACGAAAGGTGATAGAGGCAGAGGAGCGGCGGCGCCCCACCCACACTGCCGGAGGGTGGGTCAGCGAGTGGGATGGTGGGCGGCGGGGTGGGCGTCAGAGGTCCCGGGTGCCGCAGATGGGGGTGCAGGAGGCCACACGCAGCGTCAGGTAGTGACTGACAGCCTCACGTATCCGGTACACCATGGAACCTGTGATGAAAGAGGTCCTCTTAGTCTCACCTGTCACACTCACCTCTCATGCTTAGCTGTCACGCCTACCTGTCATACCTACCTGTCATATTTATGTCTCACTCAACTGTCACACTCACCTCAATTCAACTGTCATTATATAGTCTCCGATATTGATATTCATAACATTTCATAACATAACATAACAATAACATAACACACAAATATAAAAAGTCTTTAGAAATAATGAATTAATATAAAAATAATTAATTGTATATAAGAAAAACCATGCAAGTTAATTAAATCTACCAGGCGTAAAGTTATAGTTAAAAGAAAAGGAATCCAAAGAAAACGGGCACAAAAACGAATCCAAAGAAAACGAACAAAGAGAATGAGAGTAACTTAAATAAAATATACACAGACAATGGAATAATATATAAAAAAATGTACACAGAGAAAATTGGATAATAAAAGGAAATACAAACACAGAAAATGTAAAAAAATAACATAAAAAATATATAAAATTGGATATACACAAAGAAAACAAGACCATCGGAACAACATTCAAATCTGACAGAAAAAATATGGCAACCCGTAAATAAAAAAAATATTAATACCTGAAAATTAAAACACCTGTAATTACCTGGTAGTACCTGTGGTTACCTGGATATATACCTGTTAAAGACCTGTAAGTAAGTGTGTATGTATGTCAGTGTAAAGGACTTGTGTTTTAATTACGTCAACATCCCAACGCTTGTATCCGCCAAATTAAACATTATCCGCGTCTTGGCATTTTCGCCTCAACTGTGTCAACTAATTCTAATCCATCGATATCCTCAATTAATCCATCAATCTCCTCAACTGATTCTAATTAATCTATCTCCCTCAATCTTCTTTCCATCGCAATTACAAAACAGAGGTTAATTTTGTTTTTAATCGTGTTTACATGTTCCCTCTAGTCGAACTCTCATCACCATTCCCCGGTCGTTGTATGTTCTCTCTCTCTCCCTTTTCACATCGTTAAATTATACCAAGTGAGTGTATATATTCGTCACCCTGTAACCTGGTCCTGATACTGATCCTAGTCCATGGAAGTGGTGAGATGGTGTAAGGTTCTGTGAGATGGTGTAAGGTTCTGTGAGATGGTAAGAATGGTGTTAATGCAGTATGCAATATATAGTAGTAATCTGTTGGGAAATACATTGACTTGATCTATCATACAGTAAATACACTCGTAACTCTGAGTCAAGTATCGTGTTGTATCCTGAAGCACTGTAGAGGTTAGCTGTAGTTAGTTAAGGTTACTGTAGCTACCAATAGTTAGTAATGACAGAGGGGTTAGTGTACCGGTTTGCTCTCGCTGTTATATCACCCTGGGCAGGTACACAGTGTCTCTCACTAAGTGTCCACACACTGCCCCTCACTACTGGGACACAGTGTCGACACGTCCACTACAGAGGTCCTGAGAGGGACACACCGAGTGGTGAGGGGAGAGGTGTGAGTGTGGTGGTGAGTGCGTTAGTATCAACCAGGTCAGGTCAAGGCAGCACCCACAGATACCAGGTCACACACACCCAGGATGAGAGAAGAGCCTGGGTCATGGTCCCTGACGAGGGTGACCCCCAGAGCCACCCTTACAGTACAGTACATGGCAGCTGAAAATACTGAGTGACATCGTTAAGTTGTTTGGGTTAATAAGGAACACCAATAATTTAGTACACACGTGTGAGTAGACGTGCGGGACGAGACGTGCAGCGGTACACGTGTAGATGCACACAGGATGTACACACAACCAGGGGTGTTTAGTGCTTCCTAATTGGTGCAGTTTTAGTGGATAGGGAAGCAGTGAGGGGGAGGGGAGGGACATGCGTGTACAGCGTGTGGGGTGAAGGAGGGCGGTGTCGTGGAGAGCATCATGCAGTGCTAGACAGGCGAGGGGTTGATGCCCTACCGGCCAGGGAAGGACATCTCTGGGCCTCCCTACTGTAGGCTGGTGGCCTCCAAGGTGCAGATCCCCGAGGACGTGGGCGTGGAGGGTGGGCGTGGAGCCGGCACCGTCACCCCGCCCACCACCGGCTACATGCAGGCGCCGGACACTAAACCACGGCTACCATTCACTACCAGCCTCTACCGGACACCTGCTAACTGCTTCTGGCTACAGGTCTATCGGCGGCTGTTGAGCAGACAGACAGGAATGAAGCAGAGGCAGACACAGGCAGGGAGGGAGTCAGACTGAAGTCTCCAGAAGGTGTGGGTTGTCGAGCGCGTGGCTGGGGAGGCTGGCACTGGCCCTGGGGGGCACCACATTGGCCCTGGGGGGCACGACGCACCTCACCACGTTCTCCCGGGAGGTGCGCTTGCCGCTGCTACCTGAAGCGCCGCTCACCAACGCCGTCAGGCTGCTAGTGTCTCCTGCCGCTGCTGCTGCTCCTGCTAAAGGCGATTCTAAGCCGCGTGGGGAGTGAGTAGCCACGTAGCGATGGCTGGTGGAGGCATGCTGGGCAGCCCCTCCCCAGGGGCCTCCTTGAGGATCTTTGAGGACTGGGTCTGAGGCATGCGACCCTCGAGACCGGCCAGGTGAGGACCCTGAGGAAATAAATGTTGACCATCACCTGAGCTCTGGCGGCGCCACACTACCATGGTCACACTACCAAGGCCACATTACCGGGGCCACACTACCAGGGAGACACTATCAGGGCCACACTCAGCCTCTAGAAAGCATCTACTACCTACCTGACGTGACTATGTTTTGCGTTCATGGAGGAGTAAAGGGGAGGGGGGGGAGGGGGGCTACACCTACTCCTCCTGCACTGAACTACTTCCTCGTGTTTACCGTCTCTCTCTCTCAGCTCCTCTCATGGTAACAGCTTGTGAGTGAACAATAATAGACTCTAACTAATAACATCACTACGGTACTTCCCTACACTAAACATGTGGCAACTGATCGACTTGTACACGAACACCTACTCATCATGGCTGCCATAAATAAAAACAAACGATCTGTCAGTGAAGTTCTTTTAAAAAACCAAAGATTCCAATAACATTAAAATTAAACAAATAAACAAATAAAAACAAATAAAATAACCATAACTTAATTTTACCTCATATATTTACAAATAAAAAATAATTAAAGATTAAATAAATTAAATATTTCTAGAAACTTAATACAATTTCACATTATTAAAAATCTAATTAATTATCAAATCTCTAGTTATTAATATTTTAAGTTATTTAATTTTCTGGTCATAATAATTTAAAGATAACATTAATATTTCTAGTTAATAATTTTTTTTACAACAAATTTACGTGAGGCAAAAAAATAATTATTAATATACCCCTGTACTGTATAATTAATTTTAAGTTATGTTAAGGGGTATTGATTAATTGGGGCACCTGTCTTTATATTAGAGAATCCCAAGTATGAAATAGGATTAATTATTACTTATCCAGTCTATACAAGAAATTAATTATTACCTGTCCTACCTGTACAAAATCATTAAATATATTTTAATTACTTATCAACTAAATCATTAAAAAACAAACAAACAGACGCTTACAACACGATACACCTCAACACAAACAACAAAAAACACTTAGAAATTGCAACACAACATCAACACAGCCAGAGATAACTTGCAACACAAACCAAAGAAGAGAATAGGATAAACAAATAAGAAATGACGATAAAAGCGTGCATGATATAAATTGGAAATATATATAGATCACATAATAAGACATATATAAATTACATATATATTTATTTAACTTAATTCACTATGTATTTTATTATATTTAACGAGTATTTATTCTTTTATCTTTAACTTTACGAGATATTAATGAAGGGAGCGGGAATATAAAAATTGACAACATTATTGGAACGTAAACAAAGGCTTCTACTCAGACGACGACTACAACGTGTACTACTACTGTACCATTGCCGTTACTGTACTACTATTACTGTACTACCACACATTTATATACGAGAACGTGCTACGAACATGACGATTTACGATCTCTTTCTTCCTTTCTTTCATTCTTTGTCTCTCTTTGTTTCTTTGTTTCTTTCTTTCTCTCTCTCTCATCAGGTTACAGTGCCTTTCTCTCCTTTCTCTCTTAGCCTCTTTGTCTCATATTCCTCTCTATATTTTCTCTCTCTCTCTGTCTTTCCTTCGTTCTTTTCAATTTCCCTTCCTCTATCTCTCTCTTATTTCATTATCGTTGTCTCTGTCACGTTTATCAATTTCTTTCTCTCTGTAACACACACACACAGAACACACACGGACACACACAGTTAAAACACTTATCCTCTCTCTTTCATTATCATCTCTGTAGCTCTCTCTCTTCCCCTCCTTCTTGCTCTTTCTTTCTCTTCTCTTCTCTTCTCTTTCTTTCTTTCTCTCCACATACAAACAACAACACGAACACACATTACGAGACAATATATACACAGAAACGGAACTCTGGATGGGCGTGGCCAGGAGGGTGAGTAGGCGTGGCCAGGAGGGTGAGTAGGCGTGGCCAGGAGGGTGAGTAGGCGTGGCCAGGAGGTGGAGAGGCGTGGGCCAGGGAGGGTGAGTAGGCGGCCAGGAGGTGAGGTGGCCAGGAGGGGGTGGAATGGTGGCCAGGGGAGGGAAGAAGGGCGTGGCCAGGAGGGGTGAGTCGGCATGGCCAGGAGGGTGAGTGGGCGTGGACTAGGAGATACTGGCGTGGCCTAAAAGGTACAGGGGGCGTGGTTTAAGGGATAGTGGGCGTGGTTTAGGGGTATAGTGGGCGTGGCCTGTGGGTTAGCAGGGGCGTGGAGTGGTGGGGGACGTACAGTGAGTGTCCGTGGGGGGACTTACTGGGGGCGTGGCGCTTCGAGGCGACAAGGGGCCAGGTCCAGCAGGGGGTCGGTGACGTCTGTAACACACCCTCACCTGTTAGTGTCTTACCTCACCTGGTTTCTCCCTCCTCTCCCTTTGTTCTCCCTCCCTCCCTCCCCTCTCCCTCCCTCCCCTCCCTCCCCATCTTTCCCCTCCCTCATGTGTCAAAGGACCTAGCTTATTTCACCTGAATATTGGTCACCCTAACCTAACCTAACCTAACGAAACTTTAAATAAAACTTCCAGAAATAAGACCCAAAATAACACGATAAATCAGGAATATGAATGGAAGAAAATAATAGGCGTAGTGAAGGATAATTAAGAGAGGGAATAAAGAGAAGTTAATAAAGATATGAATAGGAGAGATTGATGATGATGTAAGGAGGAGGAGATGGGGAGAGTGATGATGCAGTGAGGTAGAAGGGGGAAGAGGAAGTGAGGGAGGAGGAGGAGGAGATGGAGAGAGAGTGAATAGGAAGAGAAGGGGAAGAGGGAAGGGGAAGAGGAAGAGAAGGAAGAGGCAATAAGGCAGAGGAAGAGGAAGAGAAAGGAAAGAGGGAAGAGGAAGAGAAGGAAGAGGAAGAGGGAAAGATGGTTTCAGTGCTCAGACGCTAAAAATTTACGACACCGTCATACACATTGATATAAACAGCCAACAAATGAACAAAAATGGATTTATATACAATGTTGATGAATGTTGATGAATTAGAGATTTTTATAATACCTTGAGAGATATAAACATTTGCTGGAAAGAAGTTACAGATTACTGAAAGGTGTAAGTGGTAATAGGGGGCGCTGGTGGAGGGAAGATAGGCGTTCCTTTAGTCTTAAGATGTACGTTCCTTTACTCTTAAGATGTCCGTTCCTTTAGTCTTAAGATGTCCAGTTTTTACCTTAAGATGTCCGTTCCTTTAGTCTTAAGATGATGTTCCTTTTTTACTTCCTTAAGATGTACGTTCCTTTACTCTTAAGATGGTCCCCCTTAACACCAACTAAGATCCATATATATTTCTAAAAAAATCATAAAAATAAAAGACCAGATAACAAAAGCCTCCCGATTCCCTAAAGAGTAAAAGATGTGACGTTCAACTCCCCCATAAAGGCATCGAATCGTCTACTACAGCGACTAGATCCTTTGTTGATTGTCTATACCTGCTGTTTATACCTGGATGGCGTTGATGGTGTGGTGTAAGGTTAAAAATACAACAGTAAATCTATATGTACTGTATAAATTGTATCATCGATTAAATTAACTGTACTGAGTGTTAATCTATTGACTGAGTAACTGTTTAATCACTCTTAAGTATGTCGTTCTTATCCGTCGTAAGTATGATGTGAACACGAAGCCTCTCCCCCAGTACATAGGAGCGGTGTGGGTGAAGGTGTGGGTGGAGGTGTGGGTGGAGGTGGGGGTGTGGGTGAAGGTGGGGGTGTGGATGGAGGTTGGGGGTGTGGGTGAAGGCGGGGGTGAGACGGGGACGGAGGAGGGAGTGAGGCGGGGGCCGAGTATTGACTAGAGACTAAGCTGGCAACATTGATTTTCCATGGAGTGAATACCTTATTATCTGACCGGTGACGTCACAGAAACTGGCAGATCTAGCCAATAAGCGGGCAATCGTGACGTCATGAAGCCTATGATTAGAAGCTGATTGGTAGAGAGATAATATTCCTCGCTAGCTAATCCTGAAGCTTCTGAAAACTTAAGCTACAATGATTCATGGATGTAAACATTGTTGACTGACGTGTGTTAAAAATAGTAACAGTTTTAATAAGTTATTTAAACCAGCACCACGCGTCTCCTGTGCTTGTAATGTGTGACGTCATCTGATTATTTTCACCAGTTCACATTATCAGTCAATCAGTAGCAGGACGGTTTAGTCAGCTTGAATTTTAGCTTAGTACAAAACGGCTACAAGTATGAGGGTTAATGAGTAAGTATGAGGCTTAATGAGTCTGTGAAGTATGAGTGCAGAGTCTTGTGAGGTCTTAACACTAATATAAGTAGAGTCTAATGAAGTCTGACTAATAATAATACTCAAATCACCTCATCTGTTTCAATAAGATGTCCTAAACTATATTCCAAGTGTCCTAATGGTTGGAATGATGTCCTATGCCACATATTGGTCTTATCAGAACCTTCACAGGATGTCCTAAGTTATGTCTGATGTCCAGAAGTTTGTTTGTTGTGGACACTTTAAACGAGAATGCCTTGTTATGTCCTAAGGCTTATTGAGACGCTTTCTGTGGACACTTTGTGATGGTGAGGTGACGTTACGAGTGGTCTTGTGGTAGTTGTGCACGTGTTCATAATGTGCACCACGTCGAGTAAAGATGTGCACTGAGGGGGGAGTGGATCATGTGTGCACTAAGAGGCGGTGTGTAATAGTAGGCAGGTGCACACTACTTAAAATACGGTGCACATGAAAGGTAGTGTACGTGTGCACGGTCTAAGTTGTGGTGTGCACGGTCTAAGAGATTTGTGTGCACGGTCTACGAGGTTGTGTGTACGATCTAAGAGGTTTGTGTACACGGTCTAAATACCTGTGTACACGGAACTAAGAACTTATGTGCACAAACTAAAAGACTATATAATGTGCACCATCTATAAAGCTATGTGCACGATCTATAAAATTCTCTATGTGCACGCTAATAAAACTGTGCACGTACTAATTACCCGTGAATGTACTCATGTGGGTACTATATATAGCTGAGTACTCGTGAATAAGTACTCATAAAATTACCCTGTATCTCAAAACACCCCCCCTATAGTATAGTACTCACAACCATACTCTGTACTCATAAGTTTAAACACTCACAGTAGAGGACAAAAAAAAATTGTACCCGTATCCCCTTTAGAGTACAAGATTTTTTTTTAATATAATTTTCCACTGTCAACATCAAACTCAGAGAAGAAATTAACTACTTGTTGATCTACTACCCACAATACCCTCCCCTCCCCCCCTCCCTACCCACAGAAATAATCTATACCTCCCACAGTCCCACGGAATTTACTACCACCCCACCACCCACTCCCCCACCCACAGAAAGGCAACTAATACCATGATTTACCCCCACAGAAATATATCCTGACTAAGAAAATATACTTGATATATCCTCCCCACAGTGATGGGTATACTGATTATACTGGTATATCTCCACATAGATAAGCATATACTAATATAACTTACCTATATTAATATACTTTCCAGGTATAATACTGATATACCTGTCCAGAGAAATATACTTGATATATTCCCTAAAAGATAAATATATATACTGGTATATTTCCCACACAGAGGAGTATACCCAGTAAAACCTACCCACACAATAGAGATATAACCATATACTATCCACATACCCAAGAACATACCCACTCATACCCTAAATAACATACCACCCTCCCACCATCAACAGAGAGAAGTATACCCCCCCTTAAATCTACCCACAGAACAAAAACATATCCACATATCTACCCACATACTCAAAAATATACCCACATACCCACACAAAACAACAACACAATACTCACTGACACTCTCACAATACCCAGTTGAAGTTCTCCTGTTCGACGTTCGCCAGGCTAATGACCTGACGAAGCCCTTGGTACCCGTGTGGACGTTGTCGACACTCATGGACCTCTGTACCACGCCTCGCCACACGTCCTGGGCACCCACGCCTCGCACGCCCTCCGACCCTAGCGCCCCCACGCCCAGCTGCTCGTTGAGGGAGTACAGCTTGGTGGTGATGTCCTTACCTGGGGGTGGAGGAGAAGAGGGGAGAGGGGTGAGGGTGTGTGTGTGTGTGTGTGTGTGTGCAGAGAGAGAGAGAGAGAGAGAGAGAGAGAGAGAGACTCACCTACAAGGTTGTATATGATGGCTCGCAGGAAAGGCCTCACGTGCAGTAGGTGACGGAGACGTGACCTGGTCCAACACAGGTACATGCTTCTCTCCTCCGCCAAGATCGTTACCTGTAAACATACACCTGTTAACACACACCTGTTAACACACACCTGTAAACACACATGTGAAAAATACACCTATTATACATACACACACGTAGGTGATATACACAATACACACACAGACAGAAAACAGAAGAGAGAGACAGATAAACAGGCAGAGACAGACAGACAGAAAACTATGCCAATAACATAAAATGAAAACCAAAAAAAATAGACCCTGGAGGAAAGTTGAGTCCAGCTTAACTGTCTATTATCCAGGAGAATCTGAGGCGAGTTCAGGGACGAAGGAGTTCAGGAAGGAGGAGGTAAAAACGGGGTACGAGGAGGCTGGAAGGGGAGAGAAGGAGGAGGGAGGCAGACGGAAGAGGAAGAAGGGAGGGGTAGTGGAAGGAAGAAAGGGAGGGAAGGAGAAGAAGAGGGAGGAAGGAAGACGCGAGAAAGACGACGGGGAAAGAGATGAAAGGGAGAAAGCAAAAAAAAAAAAGATGAGAAGGATGGAGGAAGATGCGGGGAGGAGAAGAGACGGAGGAAAAGAATAGGAAGAAAAGACGGAAGAAAAAGAAAGAGGTAGGAAGGAGGGGGGGTAGGGTAGGTTAAGGTTGGGTTAAGGTAAGGTTAAGTGCACCATACCTGGAACAGCTCATCAGGTCATCAGCACACGCCTCCCATTCCGGTGAGTCGATAAACTGGTTGGGCAGGATGTAGTGAAGATGGGTGGAATCGCAGGTCACTCGTAGCCTGTAGAACAAAAGGAGACTGTAGACTACTTTAGGTTTAGGTAAGTTCTCTGTAATGTGACACGGGTATAAGGCGTTCCACACACACACACACACACACACACACACACACACACACACACACACACACACACACACACACACACACACACACACACACACACACACACACACACACACACACACACACACACACACACACACACACACACACACACACACACACACACACTGGTGGGCGTGGTCCTGTCCTTGCTGCCTGAGAGGAGACAAGAAAATTAACATGATTAGCTGAGCCAGGAGAGGTCAGGAGGGGTCAGGAGAGGTCAGGAGAGGTCATAAGAGGTTAGTGATGGGTTAGAGGATGTTAGGAGAGGTTAGGTTAGGTCAGGGGAAGGGCCAGTAAGGATTAGTGAGGGGTCAGGAGACGTTTGGGAGAGGTCAGGAACGGTTAGTGAGGAGCCAGGAAAGGATAAGAAGGTCACAAGAGGTTAGGACAGATTATTGCGGGTCAGGAGAGGCCAGGAGAGGTTAATGCAGGGTCAGGAGAGGTCAGGAGAAGTTAAAGCTGGGTCAGGAGAGGCCAGGAGAGGTTAATGCAGGGCCAGGAGAGGTCAGGAGAAGTTAAAGCTGGGTCAGGACAGGCCAGGAGAGGTTAGAAAAAGGCATGGGAGGTCAGGGTAGGTTTGGAGAAGGCCAGGAAACGTCAGGAGAGGTTCAGATGAAGACTCACTTGCCGGAGACGAGGATGGAGAGGCGCTCGTCGGCGGGGGTGACATCTTCCATGGCGTAGGTGTCCCCCGGCTCCACCCACACCACCGTCGCCTCCCTCACTAGGTGGCGGAAGTTCTGTCTGTTTACCTGTACACCCGGGAGCATATGTTAGTTACCTGTGTGCTAATTACCTGTATAGTGTTAGTTACCTGTATAATGTTAGTTACCTGTACAGTATCTTAGAGGTTAATGATCTTCCTTATAAGGGTTGAATTTAGTGATCTTACAGTGACCTAAAATCATCTTCTGTGATGTAAGATGACTGTAAGTAATCAGGGCCTATCATGGGTGACCTGAGCTAACCCTGATTGGTTTAAGTTGAACCTGAGTGACACCAATCTCTCGAATGGTTATATAAATAATACTAAAAAATAATAATAGTAACCCCAACTGACCTCCATCGACCTCAGACTGACCTTGAGGGGCCTGAAGACTTTGTCGTAGAGGTCAACGAGATCCTTGTGGACGCGGGGAGGCCACACGCTGTAGGTGAGGTAGAGTACGTGGCCCGTGTTGATCATGAGGAAGCTCAGATTCCACGCCAAGATGTCCACAGCACAGATGTCGAGTACCGCCCACAGCGAGAACAACAAGATCCCCACACATAGCACCACCCGCATCACCAGCGCCGACATGCGGAAGTTGTGCGGCACCAAGAACGCCAGCAGGCAGAAGAAGTTGGCTACCTGCGGCAAGAGGGAGAATGAAGTTCAGAGGATACCTATCTTGTGGAACGCCAGCAGGAGGGAGTTGGTCACATGCAGTAGGAGATACGGAAGGAGTTTGACGATACTTTCCTTCTGAATCCATACAGAAGGAGGGGGAGGAGAATAATCTAAGGATAACCACCTTCAGGAACCTAACCTAACCATCTTCAGAAACCCAGCAGGCAGAAGTGTTCGTCAAGCAGCAGGTACAATGGTCGTGTAGTATAGTGTAGTGTAGTGTCTCTTACCTATAGTGATGTATAGTGACATAACTGTGGCTGCGTGGTATAATAGTGTAAAATGAGGCTGACTTGTGTTGGAGGGTGGGGTGTGGTTGAAACTGGGTGTGGCTCCACTTGTCTAGGGGATGTGACAAGACAACAGGGGTGACAATTTGTTTAGTCGGCTGGAGTGTAATGGAGGGTGTGGAGGGGGGAGGTAAGGTGAATGGGTGGAGGGTGGGCAGGTGGGTGAGGATTGAGGTAGGTGGAGGGTGTGGGCAGGTTGAGGTAGGTGGGAGGGTGTGGGCAGGAGGGGTTGTGTCTCTTTACCACCATCCATCACGGGCGAGGACACACAACACACCAGGACGAGTGGACCATCCAGAGTGCGACTCCCCCCCAGAGGGCCGACTTAACCAACACAGGACTCTCGCAGGACTAACTTTATAGGGATTTAAAGGATCCTACAGACTACTTGAGACTCACATAGACTCACAGAGACTCACGGAAACTTCCCTCAGGCTCCCACAGAATCCAATAAACTCCACCAGACTATCATAGACTCTCCCTCAAATTCTTCCAGACTTTCATGAACTCCCCCCAGACTCCCATAAAGTCCCCTAGACTCCCAGAGACTTCCACAGACTCCCATAGGCTCCCAGAGACAGTCAGGCTCTCACAGATTTACTCGAGTATCAGTGAAGGAGGAGGTCCGTGAGGGGGCCGTTTCAGCGCCCCTTCTAACTCGCAAGATTTCCCTCGGGGTTACATATCCACTTTCCTCACCTTCCTCTTCACGTCCCTGCCCGCTCCTCCCTCACCTCCCCGCCCCTCCCTCACCCCCCACCCCTCCCCTCCTCACCTGTCCTTACTCTTTCTCCTCCCATCACATTCTCACCACCCCCCCCCCTCTACCTTAACAAGATACGTTCCCTGGTCGACAGTCATAAGGGATATATCACCGTAAGAACTGTTAACAATCACGACCTTACGATACAAATACAACAAGAATCATTTACGTTAGTTTCCCCTTAAATTGAAACAAAGAAAATGGGGTTTGTTTATATACAGTACAATTCTGAGGCCATTTTATTTTTGTTCTCTATATTCTACACTTATTTTAATTAGAGAAAGTAATTTTTTCTTTAAGTAGAGAAATTAGAAAAGAAAAGTGTATTACGGGTTTAAAGTACTTTCAATTGTCGATATTTAGAGAGAGAGAGAGAGAGAGAGAGAGAGAGAGAGAGAGAGAGAGATAACTAACTAATTAGAACTCACTTTCATCCGAGTTAAATAACTTTCTTTATCTATCACACTTTCTTTAATTAGAGAAAACAAAGAGAAAAAAAAACAAGAGAAAGTTATTGTTCCGGTTTTAAAATCACATTCACCTGGAGTTATCTTGAGGGAGACCGAGTTTTGTTTAATTAGTGAAAGTCAAGAAAGAATAATAATACCTTGGTCGTTCTTAATTCACCTGTACCTCAATGTTTACTTTAGGTGATTCAGAGTGGAGTCGGGCCAGGAGAGAGAGAGAGAGAGAGAGAGAGAGAGAGAGAGAGAGAGAGAGAGAGAGACTTACCTGGAAGAGAGTAAGGCTCGCCCCTGGCCACTCTTTACAGTACACAAGACGGCCGGCCAGTCCCACCGTCTCATTGACCGCCGTTTGATTCAAGACAGTAAAGTTATTCTGCAGGAGGAGGAGAAGTGAATTGTTATATCCTTCGGCCCAGGAGACATCAGCATCCCCCTCCTCCTGTCCGCCGGAGTCGTTGTAGAGGGTGCCTTCCGTCGTGGTACCCGCCGCCACCTCCGTCACTAGCTTGAACGCGGTCGGGCTCACCACCACCAAGTTGCCGCTGAAGTTGGTGACCAGCATGGTGCGGCGCCGTCACCTGCACCCCCCCTGTCGTGGTGAGAGATAGGTGGAGGGTTAAGTGAGACACACACACACCTGTTTACACCTGTTCCTGATTACACCTGTTAAGAGACATTTGTTTACACTTACACCCTATTATAATCACCTGTAGATAGATAGATAGATAGATATATAGATAGATTAGATTAGACAGACAGACAGATAGACAGACAGATAGACAGATAAATAGACAGACAGACAGACAGACAGACTCACCTGCTGAACTATATTAACCAGCATAGCGTACCTTAACTAACAGGTGATGAGTTAATTACCTGGTGATATACAGTAAGTTAGCTCTGGCTCCTACCTTCCTACGAGAGAGAGAGAGAGAGAGAGAGAGAGAGAGAGAGAGAGAGAGAGAGAGAGAATGTGCCGCACTGCACCACCTCGCTTCCAGGTGTGTGCCATCCCCCACACACCTCCCCCACACACACCCTCCCCCACACACACACACTCTCCCCTGCAATAATACCCTCAACAACTTCTCCCCACACACACACCCTCCCCCACACACACACCCTCCCCCATCATCTCCCCCCTACACACACACACTCTCCCCCACACACACCCTCCCCCACACACACCTCCCCACACACACCCCTCCCCCCACACACACCCTCCCCACACACACCCCTCCCCACACACCCTCCCCACACACACCCCCACACACACCCTCCCCCACACACCCTCCCCCACACACACTCTCCCCACACACCCTCCCCACACACACCCTCCCCTACACACACCCTCCCCTACACACCACACACCATTAGAAATGCCTCAGGGGGCCACTTCGGCATAATGTACAGTCACTAAATATTGTAGATAGAGTGGTATCCAATCTCTGCTTCGATATTCTGTTATTCTTGTCTCGTTGTCTCGTTCTCTTCTCTCTATTCCTCCATTTTATTTCTCTCTATATCTTTCCCTTCTCTTTTTTTCACTTTTCATCGCTCCATCTTTCTCTGTCTCTCCTTTTCTCTCTCTCTCCTTCTCTCTCCTTCTCTCTACACGTGAGTCATTGTATATAATTACCGGAGAATAACAACAACAACAGTTCCAATAATACAACTGGATATAACAAACTCTTTAAAAACGACATAAATATTTAGATCGGCTCAAATTTTCTTCATTGATTAATTCATTATTTAATCGTCTGAAAAATAATATGATCCAGGATGACAAAGTATACACGTGAGTCATTGTACATAATTACCGGAGAATAACAACAACAACAGTTCCAATAATGCAACTGGATATAACAAACTCTTTAAAAACGACATAAATATTTAGATCGGTTCAAATTTTCTTCATTGATTAATTCATTATTTAATCGTCTGAAAAATAATATGATCCAGGATGACAAAGTTAACCCTGAATTAATAATAAAATGCAAAATAAGATTCGTTCCAATAATGTTTTGTTAAAAGGGAAACTCTCTTTAAAAAAATATATCAACATTCGTATATTCTCCAGGAGCCATTCACTTAATATTCTGTATGAAACGAAAATGAATTAATTCTGTCTGAAAACACAAAACAATAACAACAACAGTGGATTAATATGAATATGAAACAAGTCTCATTCCAAAAATGGACTTAAACCCGACTAAGTCTTCAAAAAAGATGCAAACATTGATACGGTTCCAACAATCTCCAAAACTCATTAACTTACTATTCAACCTCATGAAAAAAAAAATAATATCTTTTAGAAATACAATAATATTTTATGAAGTATAAAAGCTCATTGTGATTTAATAAACATCTAAAAATAGAATAAAACTGACAAATAATTAATAAAAAAAAAATCCCACGTTCCAAAAATGTACGTAGATTCACAAAGTCTCCTGAAAAGATCAAAACACTGGAACCAGGCTAAAAGACCCTTCACACTTAATGAAATAAATATCAAGCTCTAGAAAATAATACCAACTGAAAATTGAGATAAAGAGAAAAACAGACTCAAAGAAAATTAATAAAAATGGAAATGTGGGTAAACAAAGATGGAGAAGGAGGAGATAAAATAAACAAGAGAAAGAGGTGATGATGTAACAGCTAATCAAAATACAGACCTGCCTTGTGTGTTTTGTATAACTGTAGCGTGACGACGGCTTTCTTTCTTTCTTTCTTTCTTTCTTTCTCTCTCACTGCATCTCTCCGTTTTCATCCGCCCCCCCCTCTCTCTCTCTCACCGGCCCTCCATTTGCACGTTACCAACTGGGGGGGTAATGAGGAAGCGTGGAGAGGTTGGGGGAGAGTCTGGGGAGAGGTTGGAGAGTGTTGGGGAGAGTGTTGGGGAGAGTGTTGGGGAGAGGTTGGGGAGAGGCCGAGGAGAGTGTCAAATAGGGAGGGAAAAAGGGTGAAAGCCAGCAGGGAGGGAGAAAAGAAAGGAGAGAGAGGAAGGAGAGGGAGGAAGGGAGAGGGAGGAAGGGAGAGAGGGAGAAGGGAGAGAGGAGGGAGGGAGAAGTCATAATGGAGGAGGAGGAGGAGGTATGTTTGATGGGGGTGAGAAGAAGGGAGAGAGGGTGAGGAAAGGAGGAGGGAGGGTGAGGGGGGGAGGAAGGGAGGGTGTATAGAGGCCCTCGAGGAAGATAAACACTCTCCTGAGGAACATGTCTCACTCTCCCTGATATATCTCTCCCTTAGTGAGATAACCTAACCTAACCTAACCTAACCCAACCTAACCTAACCAAACAGTCTCTCCATTTGCTTAGGTACTGTTTATGTAAAGGTACACTCTACGACGTACACACACACACACACACACACACACACACATACACACATCAAAAAGGCCAATAAAAAAAAATAACCTAGGAACCTTTGAGAATCCACCTATTTTTTATAGTAAGTTAAGTGAACCAATTAGTTAAGTGTAAAAAAAAATCTGGAAATACGAGCCTTTGAGAATACTGTACCGCCACGAGTAAAGTTATTTTCAGTACGTTATCAGTGGAGGCGCCTCGTTGCCAGACTTCCTCGAGTAGTAAAAAAAAAATAAGGTTTCTCTCCAGTCAAGTCACGTTAACTAGGTGGGTGGTGTCTGGCAGTGCGGTACGATCTCCTCCAACGTGTATATTACAGAGCTGCCAGGCGAGTTAAGAGGGTTAAAGCCAGCCAGTTAGTGTGTTGAGAGATACATAGGTTAAGTTTCTCTTTTAATTGGTGATCTAAGGACGTATTTAACTGGCTCACTTAACTCTACAATAAATTGGTGGATTCTTAAAAGTTCAGACGTATTTTTCACCCCTTAACTGGAGACATAAAAGCACAATTAACTGACTGCCTTACGTTACAACACAAAGATGGATTCTCATAGGTTCATAAAGTCAAATATAATTCTAAACTACAGATCAGAGAACGTATCTAACTCACCTAACTCACTCACTTAAGTTACCACACGGGGACACAACCATCAGAGGAACCTTTCGCTAACACACTTAAGACTACAGGAACTATATTACGGTCTGCCCTTTACCCAACCTGCAGTATGAGCGGACGAGCACCCAAGACTGCGACAAGACCCAAGACCCCACCCCCAGCCCCCCCCCACCCCCAAGTAATCCCTTAAGAGCGACAAGACCCCACTAGTCCTACCCCCCAACCCCCCCCCCACCCAAGTCCCCCAGTAATCCCTTAAGAGTAAACTGCAGGGCGATTATACCTCAGTCTAGTGTCATAAACCCTGACTGAACGAGCACTGGGAACACGATGCTGCCCTTATGATGGTGCAGTACAGGGACTTACTGTATGCTCATGACTATATAGTAGGTGTTAGGTTAGGTTAGTGATAGGGTGTTTTATCTTCAGGTGATGTAATTAGCGGGTTTATCTTCAGGTGATAAGGCCGATATATTGATATATTTTTTTTTATTTTGAGTGAAAGTATGATACGTTTTCCGCTAAGGTAATACCGCCAAATTGCCAGACGATCCTAGTGAGTCAACACCGCTGCCAGACGATCCTAGTGAGTCAACACCGGTGCCAGACGATCCTAGTGAGTCAACACCGCTGACAGACGATCCTAGTGAGTCAACACCGCTGCCAGACGACCGCTGCCAGACGATCCTAGTGAGTCAACACCGCTGCCAGACGATCCTAGTGAGTCAACACCGCTGCCAGACGATCCTAGTGAGTCAACACCGACTGTGAGTCAACAGAGACGAGCCTAGTGAGTCAACACCGGTGCCAGACGAGCCTAGTGAGTCAACACCGGTGCCAGACGATCCTAATGAGTCAACACCGGTGCCAGACGACCCCAGTGAGTCAGATATTGTCGTATCTCCAACACAAAAAGAGCGCCAAGAAAAAAAATCTTCCTTACATCATCAATACAAACATCTTTCTTAGCCAACACTGTGTCATGAGTGAGCCAGCCGCCACCACCAGCCCCACCACCATCAGCCACCACCAGCCCTCACCACCAGCACCATCACCACCCACCACCACCACCACCAGCCCCACCACCACCAGCACCACAACCAGCCCCACCACCACCACCAGCACCACCAGTCAGCACCAGCAGCCGACTGTCCTCACTATTATTGCCGCACCGGGACACACACTAGTGGTAAACAATATATTTAAAGAATATGTCAGACTGTGTGTACCCTGGAACATGTCTGCAGAGAGAGAGAGAGAGAGAGAGAGAGAGAGAGACCTTGATAACTGTACTGTACTGGGTGAAGGTCGTACCCTCTTAACAACACCGGATACACAAGGGCCATAACCATCTAGGGTAAGACGTCCATGATCTGTGGATAGATTGGTATAGGTAGATAGGCGGGTTAGGTGGGTGGGTGGGCTAGGTAGAACGTCCATGAACCGTACGTAGGAAAGGTAGGACTCTTGATAACTTGGCCTCAGTGCCCTGACCTTGGCCCAGCACACACAGGACCAGGGACGCCCCAACCCACTGACCCATTTCCAGGACACGTCGATACCACCACCCCCCCCTGACGTCATGTTTACTGGCTGCCCCCACCACCACCACCCCTTCCCCACCACTACAACACCTTCCCCACCACCCTTTCCCCACCACCACTCCTTCCCCACCCCATCCCCACCACCCCTTCCCCACCATTATCCTACCTGGGGTTAAGGACAACGCCTGAATACCACACATAACTAGACCCACAGACGCGGCCCCTCTTCAGTCTTGTCATTACCTTCACGGCCAGAGGACACATGCAGAGCGAGTCAGACTTTCGAAGGACGTGGACGAGCTGAAGTAGTACAACACAAAGGCCTCCTGGATGTATAATAAACAACTCTGCAATATATTTCCCAACTTTGCAACACACGTCACGTCTTGTCTTTAGGGGAATCGAAGAGGTTAGGGAGAAAAACGTACTGTTATCGATATCTTGTTCGGAAAAACACACGGGATGAGAGTTTCAGACGGGTATGACCTGGTTGAGGCATATACGCAACACAGAAGAGTTCATACGTTGTTATCTGATGATTAGATTAGACCTCCTAACACTACCTGGTGGAGGAGGTTAGGTTAGGTTAGTCGGCTGTTTTTCTCGTCGGCTGTTTCTATAAGCCGGCTGTGTTTTATACCTTAATTGGCCCACTATCCCTTAAACACATGACTACACGAGACTCATATCAATAAATTGCTATATAACAAGAATCAGGCGCTGGCTAAATCACACAATGGAATCTACTGATGGAAGTATTGAAGATTCTGAGTCACCTTAAGCCAGAAATTGTCACGGTAATTTTTTCAGGTGATTCTGAGATGTATTGTGCATGATGGTAGTGCATGATGGTGTGCATGATGGTGTGCAAGATTGTGATAACAGGAGTGTAGGCCAGAGTAACCTAACCTAACCTAACCTAACCACGCCTCAAGGTAACCAATTCACATACTTTCAGTTGTTATTTGCATGACTCAAGTAATAAGCATGCATGTTTTTCCTTCATAAATACCGTACGATTAGTTTGCATGACACAAGACAAGGAATGCTTTCATTTCTTTCAGGGGAGGTCTTATGATTTCTTTCTAATGTTAGCAGTGCGAGTAGGTGTTTATTTCTTTCACAGTTGATAGAAGCTCAGGAATGCCTTCATTTCTTTCACAATACAATAGCCTTTACGATTTTTATTTGCATGATACAAATACAGTATTAACTAGACTGCATGTATTTCATTCACAAAGACTTCTCTCTGTGTGTGTTCATAAGAGTGCATGTTTAGTGTGCATTACAAAATTACTATGAATACATGCACACACAACGAATGCAACACGTGTGCATGAAGGTCTCTCAGTATGCATGACAGAAACAAGAAGACTCAGTGAATGATGAATGTATTTGCATGATAAAAAGTTCAAGCAGAATCCATTTGCAATATTAATAATGTCTGCATGATTGTAAGTATGCAATAGATTTATCTTCTAATATTTGTGTGTCTCCTTTGCATGACAGGGGTAACAAGAATGCATGAATGATATGTTTGCATGGTAATAACAGCAAGGAAAATCCCATGCAATAGTGATAGGTTTGCATGGCAGAAAGAATGCAATATTTCTCACTACCATCATCAATACGGTTCCATTGCATGACAGAAAGAATGCCATATGTCTCACTACCATCATCAATACGGTTCCATTGCATGACAGAAAGAATGCCATATGTCTCACTACCATCATCAATACGGTTCCATTGCATGACAGAAAGAATGCCATATGTCTCACTACCATCATCAATACAGCTCTTTTGCATGACGAGACTGAAGTATAGAATTCACATTAATATAATCTACACACCTTTGCCATGACAAGAGTAAAACAACAACAAAAGAATCAATGTTTTGTTCTGTTTTTTGCTTTATCTCTGACAATGTTTTATAATTTGCGTCAATCGTCATGCAAAACACAGCCCGGGGTCTGGTTCACGTGCAGTGTTGACAACGGTAGGCGGGAAGGTGTGTTTGTGTCGTTATGAGTGTTGTGTTAATAAACGTTGGCAACACTGTCAATTTGTCCCTCAAACTCGTGACGATGTTGTTGTGGTCAGCCAGCCAGTCAGCCAGCCAGCCAGCCAGCCAGCCAGCCAGTCAGCCAGCCAGCCAGTCAGCCAGCCAGCCAGCCAGCCAGTCAATCAAGGGGTCATCTGAGGGCGGCGACCACGGCCCACCAACCCCAAAAAAAAATCAACTGGACAGGATGTAAACATGTTTGTGTACGTATATACTGTAAATTACTTACACACACACACACACACACACACACACACACACACACACACACACACACGACAGAGCTCACGGGACTACAAAGCAACAGAATCAAACATTAATTCTCAACTTTGGCTTTGTGTTGAGGTGACCTGGTATGGCTATGAGGAGGGAGGGAGGAGGAGGAGGGCTGTGAGATGATGCAATTCTCCATCCCTCCTCCTTCTCCTCCTCTCTTTACACTTCACCTTCCTCTTTCTCATCTCTATCTCATTCCTCCTCCTCCCTCCCTCCTCCCCACCCCCTTGGTCGGCTGCCTTCACTGTATCATTCTATCATAACCCCTCTTGCCCTCCCTCCTGCTCCCCCTCCTCCTGCCCCTCCCACCTGCCCTCCCTCCTGCCCCCTCCCACCTGCTCCTCCTTATTGGTGCTGTCCCTCACTGCGTCACGTCCCGCCCTGCCTCCCCTTGATGCCTGGCGTCACACTTTCTGTCCCCCCTTTCTCTCACTTCCACCCCTCCCTTCTACCCTCCCTCCCTACACCTTCCTCCACCTACCACCTGTAACCCCCTCCTCCTCCCTCCCACCCAATTCTTCTCTCCCTCTCCTCCCACACACAGGTTCGTGTAGGCCACCACGTCACCACCATCAGACACACAGCAGGTTACTGAGCTCTGATGTGACACCACGCATGACACTGAACAGTAGTAACATGACACCGCGGTTATGTGACATGAGATGTAATGACACCCAACTGGACATCTCAGAGTAATACTGACGATGCGACACTCAGGTCATGTGACACCAGGGCCCTGTGACACAATTTCAAATGGACATATGACACAGGTAATCAAATGGCATTGGTACAATATGACACTGGCACGATATGACACTGGCACGATATGACACTGGCACGATATGACACTGGCACGATATGACACTGGCACGATATGACACTGGCACGATATGACACTGGCACGATATGACACCAGTTTCTGTGATAAGTTGAAACTCGAAACTTGAAACAGTCACTGAGAATGAGAGGGTTAAGTTAGGTTTTGTGTGTGTGTGTGTGTGTGTGTGTGTGTGTGTGTGAAGAAGACCTACATAGCGTGTCTGTGGGGGTAAAGTCAGTGTCAATGTACAGTAAATTAAAAGGTACAATAATGCAGGTGTGACGGACAGGTGTATCCCTCCCCCTCACTCACCTGGATTTTTTGCACCTATTTAATTACAGGTGTTTAAAGCTGTCCTGACTGTCTCTGTTGCACACACACACACACACACACACACACACACACACACACACTCACTTATTCTCTTGCTCACCGTATACAACAGGCCAGTGTGCGTGCGTCACAGGAACACATAAACACACACACAAGCAAGTCCGCCCTCTGTGTGTGTGTGCGTGTGTGTGCGTGTCGGTAATGTGTACACTATAAACGGTCATGCAAGGCGGTGTATCAGTAATTAAATGCTCTACTTGATGTGACGTTTACATGTGAGTATCACGGAAAGGTTTTTTTTAATTCATTATTTACAAGTGGTGGATGAGGGGCGGTGGATGAGGGGCGGTGGATGAGGAGGGGTGGGTGAGGGTGGTGGATGAGGGTGTGGATGAGGGTGGTGAATGAGGTGGTGGATGAGGGTGGTGGATGAGGGCAGTGGATGAGGTGGTGGATGAGGGGCGGTGGATGGGGAGGTGGGTGAGGTGGTGGATGAGGGTGGTGGATGAGGGTGGTGGATGAGGGCCGGTGGATGGGGGTGGTGGATGTGAGGGCGGTGGATGAGGGGTGGTGGATGAGGGCGGTGGATGGGGAGGGGTGGAATGAGAAATTAATTGGATGAGAGGTGGAGGTAAGAGCTAGAGAGGAGGAGGAAGGCAGAAGAAACTTGGGGGGTGGGTGATGTGGTTATGACAGGTGATCGATGCTATAGAATGTCAACACACACACACACACATACACACACACATCTTACACACACACACACACACACATACATACACACACACACACTATACACACACACACACACACACACACACACACACTACCCCACAACATCACACCACGGACAGACGGACAGAGAGGAAAATGAAAAGAAAAGACAAAACCCGAGAATAAACGAAAAAACTGATAAACAAAATCAAGTAAATAATAAAATCCCTGATAAACTATAAAAGAAAGGAACAAAAAATAACCCAAAACAAAAGAATAACACAAAAAACAAAAACGCATCAACAAAGACCTCAAGACAACTATTACTGGCAGTGTCTCCCTGTGTTAGCAATCAACCTTTACAGCCAATAAAAACCCGCCTTTTAGGAAAATTGGTGTTGTTAACGGAGGGTCGGTGAAACTACCTTGATGGTGATACAATGAAGACGGTAACCACGTCCTTACTATAGTGATACAGTGAATACAACAACCACGATCTTATAACAGTGATACAACGAACTACAATAACCACGCCACACTGTATTATAATTCTTGATAAAACAACAACAATAATAAAACAGGAGACGACATTTATATCGATTTGATGAGAGAGAGAGAGAGAGAGAGAGAGAGAGAGATGAAAATTAAACCAGATTGCAATTGCTGGTACCCTTCAGGGAGATATTTTGTGTTTTAGGGGAAAACTTTGGCTGTATAGGGAATTACTGGAGAACAATTTGGCGCTAAAGGAAAGTTTATGGGGAGAGAGAGAGAGAATTTGATGGCATGAGGAGAATTTGGTGAGAAGTGACCAAATTTGGCGACCAAAGGAGAGAGATTTGACGAGCTAAGGAGAGTGGCGAAGATGAGGGAGAATTTGGTGACCTGTGGGGAAATTTGGGAGACTTTTGGGGTAACTTGGGAATGTGGGAAATCGTTTCGCGTCAAACACAGCAAAATCATACACAGCAGAGGTACAGGCCAGGGGTGCAGGGCAGGGGTGCAGGGCAGGGGTGCAGGGCAGGGGGTGCAGGACAGGGGTGCAGGGACAGGGGCAGGGCAGGGGTGCAGGACAGGGTACACACAGCAGGGGTGCAGGACAGGGGTGCAGGACAGGGGCAGGACAGGGTGCAGGACAGGGTGCAGGACAGGGGTGCAGGACAGGGGTACACACAGCAGGGGTGCAGGACAGGGTGCAGGGGCAGGGGTGCAGGCAGGGGTACACACAGCAGGGGTGCAGGACAGGGGTGCAGGGCAGGGGTGCAGGCCAGGGGTGCAGGACAGGGGTGCAGGGCAGAGGTACACACAGCAGGGGTGCAGGACAGGGTGCAGGAGGGGTGCAGGACAGTGCAGGACAGGGGTGCAGGGGTGCAGGACAGTACACACAGCAGGGGTGCAGGACAGGGTGGGTGCAGGACAGGGGTGCCAGGGGTGCAGGCCAGGGTGCAGGACAGGGCAGGCAGGACACACAGCAGGGGTGCAGGACAGGGGTGCAGGGCAGGTGCAGGACAGGGGTGCAGAACAGGGGTGGGACAGGGGTACACACAGCAGGGGTGCAGGACAGGGGCAGACAGGGGTGCAGGAGGGGTGCAGGACAGGGGTGCAGGACAGGTACACACAGCAGGGGTGCAGGACAGGGGTGCAAGACAAGGGTGCAGGCCAGGGTGCAGAACAGGGGTGCAGGGCAGGGGTGGAGAACAGGGGCAGGGCAGGGTACAGGCCAGGGGTGCAGGACAGGGGTGCAGGCCAGGGTTGCAGGACAAGGGTGCAGGGCAGGGCACACACAGCAGGTGCAGGACAGGGGTGCAGGACAGGGTGCAGGGCAGAGGCACACAGCAGGGGTGCAGGACAGTGCAAGACAGGGTGCAGGACAGGCAGGACAGGGGTGCAGGGCAGAGGCACACAGCAGGGGTGCAGGACACGGGCACACAGCAGGGTGCAGGACAGGGTGCAAGACAGGGGTGCAGGACAGGGGTGCAAGACAGGGTGCAAGACAGGGGTGCAGGACGCGAGATCAACACCAACACCGGAGAGGCAGTGAGCCGGACCTCCCCTGGCTGCTTGGTGCACATGCCCCTAAGTGCACATGGCCACCCCTATACCCTTATGTTTACATGGTCCACAGGTGCACATGATCACCCATTGGTGCACATAGCCAACCTACTGTATGTGCACATGGCCACCCCGCGGCTTAAATGGCTATGCATGGCTATCTGGCTGTCTGTCTGTCTTTGTATTCGTGTCTGTCTATCTTTATGTGTCTATCTGTCTAAGTTGGACTCTATGTGTCTATCTGTCTAGGTGTGTATCTGTCTATGTCTGTCTGTCTCTATATGTCTATCTGTCTGTCTGTCTATTTCGTTCACCTGTACACATTGACAAAATTCTTCTGCCTCGCTGCAACCACTACTACTACTACCACCACTACTACCACCACCACTACTACTACTACTACCACTACTACCAAATCACTACCACTACTACCACCAACACCACCACCACCTACCACCACCAACACCACTACTACCACTCACCACCACACACCACCACCACCAACAATACCACCCACCACCACCACCACCAACACCACATCACCACTACCACCACCACCACCACACAACTACCACCTACCACCACCACTACCACCACCACTACCACCACCACCACTACTACCACCACTACCACCACTACCACTACTACTACCACCACTACCACTACCACCACCCACCACCACCACTCACACTACCACCACCACTACTACCACTACCACCACCTCACCACCACCACTACCACCACTACTACTGCTACCACCACTACCACTACACTAAGAGGTAATCGAAGGGAATGGGCGTGGCTCTAGGAGGTATGACCACGCCCATGAGAGAGAGAGAGAGAGAGAGAGAGAGAGAGAGAGAGAGAGGAGAGAGAGAGAGAGAGAGAGAATTAAATTGAAAGAAAATGAAGGTCAGTGTATAAAGGGTAATTAAGCAACTAATAATTGAGTGTAGAGTGTGTGGTGGTGGGTGGGGCAGAGTGTGTGTGGGGTGTAGGTAGAGTGTGTGGTGTGGGTGTACAGAGTGTGTGGTGTAGGTAGAGTGTGTGTGGTGTGTAGCTAGAGGTGTGGTGTGGGTGGAAGCAGAGTGTGGTGGTGGGGTGAACTAGAGTGTGTGGTGGTGTGTAGAGTGTGTGGTGGTGGTGTGTAGCTAGAGTGTGTGTGGTGGTGGTGTAGTTAGAGTGTGTGGTGGTGGTGGTGGAAGCAGAGTGTGTGGTGGTGGGTGTAGCTGAGTGTGTGTGTGGTGGGGAAGGTTAGAGTGTGTGGTGGTGGGTGTGGGGAGGTGTGGTGGTGGGTGTGGCTAGATGTGTGGTGGTGGGGTGAAATAGAGGTGTGTGGTGTGGTGTAGCTGAGTGTGTGGTGGTGGTGGTGTAGCTACAGTGTGGTGTGGGTGTAGGTAGAGTGTGTGGTGTGGGTGTAGCTAGAGGTGCTGCATTAGAGTGAAAAAAATGTGCTTTATTTCCCCTGCATAACTCAGGGTCGTTGGCCGGCATACATTATATATTGTTCTATAAACCTGATTTAGGATCGGCTTGTATTGTCAGAGCCTTTGTGTGTGTGTGTGTGTGTGTGTGTGTGTGTGTGTGTGTGTGTGTGTGCCAAGCAATGACGTGATTGCTATTTGATCTCTCTCTCTCTCTCTCTCTCTCCCCCCTTGCACAGAGATTTCTTTTAATATCTGTTCCGTTTACCAATTTATATGTCTGCCTCTCTGTCTTTCTGTCTATTTCCCTGTCTATGTATCTGTCTTTATCCTCCGTTCTTCTTAGTATTTCATCTGTTTGGTCCTCTACAGCCAACAGGAGAATCCACAGTACTTACATAGTGACTACAGCCCTCACTTACACATCCCCCAGTCATACAACCATCACAACCCTCACTAGACGCCACACACACACAGACACACACACACACACACACACACACCACACACACACACACACACACACACACACACAGCCGTAAATACTCTCCCAACAGCTACACAACAATACATTCACACAGTCATTTGGCAGTGAAGGTGTATAGTGTACAATGCCAACCTCCCTCTGTTACTTGACCCATCCTTGCCCCTACTTGGACTCCTGGGTGACCATGAAGGTATGAAGGACTCCTGTAGGTGATTCTGATAGACTCCTGTAGGTGACCCTGAAAGACCTGTAGGTGACCCCACTGGGACTCCACAGGCGACCCCACAGGAGTCACCCAGGCGAGTTCTTGGTACATTGTTCCTTAAATGAGAATCGGTTTAAGTTGTTGACATGGTGGGGGTGGGAGGAGATGAAAGGATGGGGATGGAAGAGAAGGCTGTGAGAGGAGGAGATGAGATGTTGTTCGTGGTGGTGTAACTCGAAGCTAGCCAGTGTGTGTGATGGGAGGGCGGAGGAGGGGAGGAGGGGGAGGGGTAAACAAGACTAATAGAAGGAAAGCTGACTGAGGAATAATGTATAGTCGCCAACACTTATACCTGGTACAATGACTGGGGTATTTGGTGAGATGTGGCATCATTGTGGAAGGCTTATCTAGCATTCTTAGTCTGGCTTCTATTCCAAGGTTCCTTAAGGGTCATTCTGGGTGTTTTAATACGATATAAACAAACACAGAGTTGCCACATCTCACGAAAATGCTCCAGACACTGTACCAGGTATATGTGCAGGCGACTGTACCTGACGTTCTCTACTAAAGGCAGAGAGACAGTTTATCACGACTCCTCTCACCATATCAACTCTCTCACCATAACGACCCTCTCACCATAACGACCCTCTCACCATAACGACCCTCTCACTCTAGCGACCCTCTCACCATAACGACCCTCTCACAATAACGACCCTCTCACTATAACGACCCTCTCACAACAACGACCCTCTCACAACAACCACCCTTTCTCTACAAAATGGGTCACAACATTATTTTGAAAGGGATGAACGGGATCTATGTCATTATCTTTATATGAGAAGAGGGAGAAAGTGGCTTCAAGGAACTTTCTTAGTTGTTATATACACGATGACTCGGTGTTGCCACGGACAGTCAAAATGCCAAACAAACAATGTCGAGTGTAGTATAAATAATTTAGTGCCATGCAGACCGCCCAGAGTGCCATGTAGACCGCCCAGAGTGCCATGCAGACCGCCCAGAGTGCCATGCAGACCGCCCAGAGTGCCATGCAGACCGCCCAGAGTGCCATGCAGACCGCCCAGAGTGCCATACAAACAGCTCAGTGCCATATATTTAGCTCAGAGTGCCATACAAACAGCTCAGTGTCATAGAGACATACGGGTCAGTGTTGGTAAGGCAGAAGTATGAGTGTGTGGGAGACAAGGTGGTGGAGAGGTGGCGTGTGTTACCTTCACGCCATCTGCTTTATACTGGTGATCCCTGGGCTGGCCGCCTCCCACCACAACAAATGATCTCTGAAACCTGTTCGTACGTACCGCTGTGTGTCTTTAAGGGCGGTGTGGGGACGTGGCGGCTGTGAGCATCAAACACCAACATCCTCACCCGGCTGTCAACCAGTACACAAGAGACGAGAACTAAGACGCGCATACAGCAGTGACTCACTTCTGCAGAATTTCAGAGTAAAAATCAATATCAGCTGATCGATAATAGAGATGAGTGCAACAGCGACTAACAGAGTCTGGCCAAGATGTGTCTGGCGCCTCTTGATGACGCCACATATGTCACTACAATAAAGTCGACGATTAGTGATAATGTTAACTATTAATACTATGACTTCTGTAGTAAAGCGTGAAGTAAGAGTATTATCGAATTCTATGAAATATTAACCCACTGAGTCGTAAGGGTTCCTCTCAGCTGAATAAAATCGTCTGGTGTTGGAATAAAAAACCTCGGTAATGATTCAGAACTGCTGTCATCTGTTACTGGGTGTTGCTTATAGACGCTGGAACCTACACCGTCTGATAGAGTTGGATCTTGTCATATCTATAACTTACACTATAAATATCTTAGAAAATGTGATCCAACACCCTACCTTACAATGATGATGATATTACTGATTCTGGCAACTCGATTCTACTCTGAGTAACACGACTTATAGCAGTAATAACCTCAACTACAAGACACCAAGCTCAAAGATGCAGACAAAATGGTGTCGGAGCAACGCTAAGACTCTATCATAGTCTATTGTGTTTTCTTACCTGCAGAGGATGAAGGAAGGCCTAGCGTATGAGTCTCCTGAGGAAATGTGATCGTAGGGAAGTTTTGGTAATGAGATACACCGTTTAAATAGATCCGGATTCTCAAAAGGGTTCGTCAGTTAAATCCGGATTCTCAAAAGGGTTCGTCAGTTAAATCCGGATTCTCAAAAGGGTTCGTCAGTTAAATCCGTCTTCACTGTACAAAAACGCATCTGATTGGTTAACATGCTCATTTTAACATGGACTTGGTCCTCACATGGGCGAAGACTCGAAAACAGAGGCTATAATGGCGTTGAATTTACACTGAGACTACTACAAAACACCATAGGCTCTATATCTCTAAGAGTTAACTATTAAGCTCCATGGAACACTCCTAGAGCCAATAAAGGATCCTAAGTCATCACATAATCAGTCACAAACAGACCGAGAGAGTCGTAAAATATTTTCTAGTGACCTTTGTAATGGCTGTGTGTGTGTGTGTGTGTGTGTATGGGTGTGTGGGTCTGTGTGCGTGTGTGTGTGTGTGTATGGGTGTGTGGGTCTGTGTGCGTGTGTGTGTGTGTCTCCTCCCCACCCTGGGTTACATAATTCACATGGACAGAGACCCTTGATGGCTGGTTCACACTGTCTGGGGACCCATCACCACCATCACCACCACCACTACTACCACCGTCAGTCCATCACCACCACGGACCAACACACCAACCTCCAACATTCCTACCACAACCACTACACTATCGTCAACCACACGACCATAGCCAACATCAACCACTATTACCACTACTACCACCATCATCAGCCCACCACCACCACCAACCTCCATCACTACTACCACTACCACCATCGCTCTACACCATCACCACCGCGCTATCACCATCACAGTCACCACCATGTTATCACAATCATCACTACCACATTATCACCATTACAATCACCATACTATCACAATCACATCACCATACTACCACTGCACAACCAACACACTATCACTACCACAATCCCCACCACTACCACAACTACACCATCACCCCACTAACACAACCATACAACCACCACCACTACCACAACCACCACCACTACCACAACCACCACCTAGATTGATGTTAAATTAACTTAGTCTAAATCCACGTTTAATTTAACCGAACTTAGGATATTCCATTCTTAATTAAACCGAACTTAGGATAATCCACACTCAATTTAACCTAACCTAATCTAATAAATATTACGGGTATTTAATTTAGTTTAACCTGCCAACTGCTGAAGTAAATTTCGTCCACCCTAACCTAATTAAAGCATTATTATTAACGTACTGTAGGTATTATTATCATACCACCATAACTCAGAACAAATAAATTTAACCTCCTTCAACACTACGACCATTAGTTTGAAGGACAAGAAGAAATAAACACGAGTTAAATATAAGTTAAATCTTACCCCTCCATGTTATGACGTCACGCTGCTGCAGGTGCTTGTGTCAACCATTGTTGGAACGCTTCCTAATCTACCTGTCTCGCGCCCACTTGTCGTCTGCACCGTCAACTCCTGTCAATTCATACTCTCATCTCTAACCCCGAGGAGCTAGCTGTGTCTCATTTATCCTCCTGTCTTGTAAGCTGTGAGAAATATATGTCGGGTGTATGTCATGGCAGTGGAGCGACGGTGAGATCAACATGTTAAGGTCTTCTGAAAGGCGGGCTAATGGAGCAGTCATCTTAGTTTACTTTATCATGATTATTATTAGTTCCAGAATTATTTATTTGTATTTTAGTCATAAATTGGTAGCCGAAAGATAATATTAAATCTACAAATTACTTAGAATAATGATAAATATAGGAACGAAAAAGACTCCAAACATTGTTGACACAACGCCAATGTCTGTGACTACGGCACTAAATAATTTCCGACCTGATAAACCGAATTAACCTTATCTAACAAACTTAATTTAACCCAATTACCTTTAAAAACTTTTTAATTTGGTTGTGTAAGGTAGATAAGTTTGTTTTATGTCATCTTTCACATTTTTTTTAATGCAGTAGCCTCACTCATAGTTGAATGTAGTACTAGAACAAGTGATCGTGGGCCCTTCGTGCCCGGTGGCGAGTCCGGTGGTACAGTTTACCAAAGCATGAAAGTTCGAACGCTCGTGCTTGGCTAGCGAGCAACTGCCGGGAAGGATGACAGCGTACACATACATCGTGTTCAGGCGTAAATAAAATGGTGAATTAATGCCTTCCTAAAGAAACCATCGACATGGGACCAGGTTTGTTCCACTTTACGAATTTTTTGCGATTTTTCCACCAAGTTTGACGAAAAACGATTGTGCCGTTTCGGCTGCCCAGAACAGACAGACAGACAGACACACAGACAGACAGACAGACAGACAGACACACGCCTAGTCCTATAGTATATTAGATACACGAATAACACGATTATTCTTACTTCCGTACATATTTAACGTGATTAGTGACTTTTAGGTCCAAATATCATCTGTACACAAAAATTTAAAAGCAAAATATATTACTGTGATTATAGTTCGTATCCTTCATATTCACCGCTTATTATTATTATTATTATTATTATTATTATTATTATTATTACTACTACTATTATTATTATTATTATTATTATTATTATTATTATTATTATTACTACTACTACTACTATTATTATTATTATTATTATTATTATTATTATCATTATTATTATTATTATTATTATTATTTTATTATTATTATTATTATTATTATTATTATTATTATTGCTGCTGTTGTTAATATTATAGAGAAATATATGAGTTTAATATTACAACACAAAAAACATTTATCTACATTCGTTCGCCCAAAAAAAAATTAAATAGTTTTGACCCAGGCGCCTTGGAAGATGTTTTTCAAGCGAGGTAATCAGGATGTTGTTGTCGTGGTCAGGATTCTCAGATGATACTAAGTTTACATATTTTTTTGTCTCCTCTGATAGGGGGACGTAGGGGAAGGGACGAATTTAATTGGTTCATTTAAGCGATGACACAAGGGTATTCTCAGTGGTTAATGATGTAATTTTCTCACTAACTTTAGATGTGAGACGTGATTTAATTGAATTACTTAAGAGATCATTATCTGTTTCTTCTTTCCGGTTTTTTTTCTCTCTCTCTCTCTCTCTCTCTCTCTCTCTCTCTCTCTCTCTCTCTCTCTCTCTCTCTCTCTCCTTCATTTTTCATTGTTTATCATTGTTTCTTTTCTCTTCGTCTCTCTCTCTCTCTTTATTCCTATCACCTTATCTCTGTTATTCTATCTCCTTCTTTCTCATTTGATTTCCTCGCCTTCTATCAATTTTAGTGTGGTTAGGTTGGGTTAGGTTAGGTTAGGTTGGGTTAGGTTAGATTAGGTTAGGTTAGGTTTGGTTAGGTTAGATTAGGTTAGGTTAGGTTAGGTTAGGTTGGGTTAGGTTGGGTTAGGTTACCACTAGGTTGAAATAAATGGCGTCTCATCTCCAGGTAAGCCATTAACGCCCTTAAACAACGAGGCAATAGAGTTGAAAATTACGTTGATTCTTTTTTATTACTCTGTCGTAAACACTTCAGTTACCTAAAGGAATAATAATATTTACTGTCTCATCTTTAAGAACGTGAGAGTAAACAAAACAGCTGTTTAGTTTGGCTTGTTTACGTCTTGTCTGGTCTGTCTGCCTGTGTTGTGTTGTGTTGTGTTTTGGATGCGCGCCGCTGTCAACCAAAATACTCTCTCTCTCTCTCTCTCTCTCTCTCTCTCTCTCTCTCTCTCTCTCTCTGTGTCTCTCTCTCTCTCTCTGTGTGTCTCTCTCTCTCTCTCTCTCTCTCTCTCTCTGTCTGTCTGTCTCCAACACATAAACACCGTGGACCATTTCTCTCCTTCACTATAACTTGTACCTTGTCATCGACCATAACGAACGACCTCGTCTTGTGGACCATTAAAACTGTCACCGCCACATACTGTCTGTCTGTCTGTATCTCTGTCTGTCTGTCTGTCTGTCTGTCTCTCTCTCTCACCCCACATACCATGAGTGACGTCGCTTGTATGTATGTATGCATGTGTGTAGTGTGTGTAGTGTGTGTAGTGTGTGTAGTGTGTGTGTGTAGTGTGTGTGGTGTGTGTGTGTGGTGTGTGTAGTGTGTGTGTGTGTGGTGTGTGTGTGTGTGTGTGTGTTGACGCTGATGAACTACTACAAGATTAAGAGGTTGTTATTGTCTGTGTTTTGGGGGAGCAGCTGAAGTGTGTCGTAAAGGTCTCATGACACTTGTGATGGCTTCAAGGGATGTGTTGGAATGTGTGTGAGGGGGTGTTGGGGTGTGTGGTGATGATGGTGTGTGGTGATGATGGTGTGTGATGGTGTGTTTACGTGAGCTACAACTCCTATATATAGTGAACTGTATATTATGACGTCAACAAGAACGCCAAGACTAGACGTGGATTCCCAAACGTTCGTAATGTGAAAAAAAAATCCCTCCCTTTCTCCCTCCCTCACCTGAGACTCTCACACCTCCCCCTGCCTTCCTCACCTGAGTCTCTTACCCCCCCATCCCACCCCCCTCACCTGAGTCTCACTGGGATGTAATTAACCTTGAGGAGGAAGGAAGTGTCTGGAGACGGCCCTGTGAGACGATGAAAACAGAGAGACACACCAACCTTGAATACCTGAGTGAGGAGGGCGGCCAGGCGGACAGGTATCTCATTCATACATCTAGACGGACGGACAGACGGGCGGAAAGACAGACTGACAGATGAGCAGACAGACAGATAGATAGACAGACGGACAAGGGTTATAATATTTTCCCTTTACTGTGATACATTAAAATGGTACTCGGTAATTGGTTATGGTGACGTGGCATTTGGTAATTGGCTGAGTATGATGACGTGACATTCAGTAATTGGCTGAGTATGATGACGTGGCATTCAGTAATTGGCTGAGTATGATGACGTGGCACGTAATTGGCATGATGACGTAATTGGCATTCAATAGTGGCTGAGTATGATGACGTGGCATTTGTAATTGGCTGAGTATGATGACGTGACATTCAGTAATTGGCTGAGTATGATGACGTGGCATTCAGTAATTGGCTGAGTATGATGACGTGGCATTTGGTAACAGTATTTGAACTTATAGAAAATATTATTTCGTCTATAGATTCTTAACATCAATTTTATAGATGAATTCGATGAAAAAAATAACAATATTCCAAGTTTTCATCAATGTAGGTAGTAGGCAGCTACCAAACAGGGAGGTACTACCGCCTGGGAAGATATTGGAAGCATAATGTGTTGTCTAATGGTAGACCCTGCTGCCATATGTGACCAAGTCCCAGGTTGGTGATCTGACTTTCTGCCTCATTTACACACAATTGCTGGGTCTCAATTGTTTCTCTTACTTTGACAACACAACATACATACATTGTTTCTCACTATTGATCTTTTTTTTCGTTATTGTATTTCTTATGGTTCTTTTTTATATTATTATTATTGTTGTTATTGTTATTATTATTTTATTTTAATTTTTTACTGTAAATTTTATTTACTATGAACTAATTATTATTACTATTATTACATTTTCGCCCCCCAGGCCCTGATGTGGGTCAGCGACCTGTGCCGGGGTGGGCTAATACCCGTAAAAATAAAATAATGTTTTTGGTTCAGAAAAAATAAAATAACTCTTGACTAAAACTCATTAAATTGAATAAAAATTAAGATGATTGGATAACAGTTTAATAAGTGTGTTTATTTATGTAGAGAAGAGAATAAGATTGTTTATAAATTCACGTTCTTGTTTTAATAAAGTATTGGATGGTTTAAAAATGTTTGTTGTTGTTTTAATAAAGTATTGGATGGTTTAAAAATGTTTGTTGTTGTTTTAATAAAGTATTGGATAGTTTATAAGATAGTACGTCTGTTTTTCAGGAGAGAGAGAGAGAGTTAACATTATCGACACACACTCATCCAGGGATCTTCCTTCGCCCTCTGCCAGCACAAGTAAGACACTCCTTCCCTCCCTCCCTCCCCCCTCCCTCCCTCCCTCCTCCTCCACTCCCCCGCTCCTCTCCCCCTCCTCCCTCACCTTCAGGATAACGAGGTCCAGTGTTCGACTTCTTCAGTCTCTCTCTTCTCTTCTGTGTCTCCCTTTCATTTCTCTCCCACTTATCCTCTTATTTTCTCTCCCTCTCCTCCTATTTTCTCTCCCCTCTCCTCTTATCTTCTCTCCTCTCCTCCTATTTTCTCTCCCCTCTCTCTCTTCTCTCCCTCTCTATCTTCTCCCTCTCCTCTCCTATTTTCTCTCCCTCTCCTCTTATCTTCTCTCCCTCTCCTCCTATCTTCTCTCCTCATATTTTATATTTCTCTCTCTTACTATCTTCTCTCCTCTTTATCATTATCTCTATATATTTCTCCCTCTCTCTATCTCTCTCTCTATCTTTCTCCCTCTCTTCCTATCTTTCTCTGCTTCCTATCTTCTCCCTCTCTTCCTATCTTCTCTCCCTCTCTTCCCTATCTTCTCTCCTCTCCTCCTATCTTCTCTCCCTCTCTATCTTCTCTCCTCAAGAACTGCGGGCTGAGATGGAGGTGGTGGAGTTGATGGAGTGGGTCGTGGTGGGTTGATGGAGTGGGTCGTGAGGTGGGTTGATGGAGTGGGTCATAAGGTGGGTTGATGGGTCGTGAGGTGGGTTGATGGAGTGGGTCATAAGGTGGGTTGATGGAGTGGGTCGTGAAGACAGGTTGATGGGTTGATGGAGTGGGTCGTGAGGTGGGTTGATGAGTGGGTTGATGGAGTGGGTCGTGAGGTGGGTTGATGAGTGGGTTGATGGAGTGGGTCGTGAGGAATGGGTTGATGGAGTGGGTCGTGGGGTAGGTTGGAGTGGGTCGTGAGGTGGGTTGATGGGTGGGTCGTAAGGTGGGTTGATGGAGTGGGTCGTGAGGTGGGTTGATGGAGTGGGTCATAAGGTGGGTTGATGGAGTGGGTCATGGGTGGGCTGGGATAAGTTCATGTTGTGTAATGAGGGTGGATGTGGATGGGTAGCATAGGAGAGTAGGAGGAGGAGGAGGAGGTGGGAAGGAAGAAGAAAGCAGTAGGATGGTAAAAGGACAAAGAGAGAGAGAGAGAGAGAGAGAGAGAGAGAGACGTGTGTGTGTCCTTGGCTCTATTTCACTGGGGTACTGGGTCGTGGGGTACGCTGGGTCCAACCTTCCCACCCACCCACCCAACGACCCACCGAAACACCCACCCACCCACCCACATCTTAAAGGTTATGTTCGTACCATAAGTCATCCACTCTGAGTGTTACTGGTCGACAGGTGTTACTGGTCGACAGGTGTTACTAATTAACAGGTGATATTAATCGACAGGTGTTACCGATCGACAGGTGTTACTAATCGACATGATTAACTAATCAACAGGCGTTAGTAATCAACAAGATGTTACTAATTAACAGATGATACTAATCGACAGATGTTACTAATCAACAGGTGTTACTAATCGACAGGTGTTACTAATCAACAGGTGTTACTAATCGACAGATGTTACTAATCAACAGGTGTTACTAATCGACAGGTGTTACTAATCAACAGGTGTTACTAATCAACAAGTGTTACTAATCTACAGATGTTACTAATGGACAGGTGTTACTAATCAACAGATGTTACTAATGGACAAGTGTTACTAATCAACAGATGTTACTAATCGACAGATGTTACTAATCGACAGGTGATACTAATCGACAGATGTTACTAATCAACAGGTGTTACTAATCGACAGGTGTTATTAATCGACAGGTGTTACTAATCAACAGGTATTACTAAACAACAGGTGTTACTAATCAACAGGTGTTACTAATCAACAGATGTTACTAATGGACAGGTGTTACTAATCAACAGATGTTACTAATCAACAGGTGTTACTAATCAACAGGTGTTACTAATCGACAGGTGTTCGACTTTATCATCATTCACATCCTCATCATTAAAGCAGAAACTAAGTGGTGAATTAACAAATAAATAAACAAAATAAATAAATAAATAAATTCTATCAAGCTTCCTCAAACACAATCAGACTCTCTATATAAACAGACGCAAAACGCTGATAAGGCTCAAATTAACCTCGTACATGGCATTACGGTCTAGAATTCAATAGAGTTCAAGCGTAAACACGACTCTATACCTCTCGGTCGCCAGGTAAACTATGCTAATTAAGGTCTATAGGTAAGGTGATTAATCTCTAGGTAATGTGATAGGTAATTAAGTTGATAGTTATAATCGTGTGATTATTTTGGATCACCTGAAGATTAGACACCCCAATGTTCTCTGGCTGGGTTGGGTTAGGTTAGGTCATCAGAGAGAGAGAGAGAGAGAGAGAGAGAGACTGTACAATAAAGCAAATACAAATAACTGAAAATAGAAAATCAAAAAGAAAAGCAATTAGACAGACAGACAGACAGACAGACCAGGTGAAAAAGTCAAAGGTCAGACGCTACGGTTTGTTGACATCTGCCCACGTGTTCATTAATGTTAGTAAACAAAGATGACGAGGCAAGATTACTCGAGAAGTTTAATGTGATGGCGACTCATTTTATCAAAGTTTCAGGGAGTTTTAAAACTTTTGCCATAAAAGAAAATACAAGTATTTTTATTGATGAAGAAACGAAATTTGAACCTAGACTTCTTGAAATTATTTAAACTTTCAAGACTAAAAAAAGACTTCAGTTATGTAGAGATATTTAAAAATTATATTAAAAAGTATTTATTTTAGACGTTTTGAAAATATTTTATACTTTCAAAAAAAAAAAAAACTTTATATCAGACACGTTGAAAATATTGAATACTTTGAAATAAAAAACAAACATAAATAATCAACAAATTTTGAGAATATTTTAAACTTTCTAAAAATGTATTAGTTTTACCACATTATTATAATTTCAAACTTTGGTAGAAGAGATTTTAATTCATAAAAAAGTATTCAAGACTAAAACTATATTAAACCTTCAAAAAAATCACTCATGTTGAAACGACTTTGTCTGATGGTGTCTGTCTGATGGTCTCTCTGAATGTTTGTGTCTCTCTGTATGTTTGTGTCTCTCTGTCTGTCTGTCTCTGATTATCTCTCTATCTTTCTCTCTGTTTCTGTTTATCTCTCCCTGTCTCTCCCTTCTCACCCCCTCAGACAGATAGGTTTTACCCAGGGTGTGTACTGAGTCAACACGCGCAGTCACTCACCCACTGCTTAGCAAACTTTCAACTGGCACTCAAGTGTAGATTCAGCCAACTGGGAGGAGCTGGGTGTAAGTCGGTCGGTGGGTGGGTGGAGGGTAGTTATGGGTGGGTGTAGGTGGATGGAGGGTAGTTATGGGTGGGTGTAGGTGGATGGAGGGTAGTTATGGGTGGGTGTAGGTGGATGGATGGGTGTATAGGGATGGGTGGGGTATACAGATGGTGGGTGGGTGTGTTAAGGGGTGAGTATAGAGGAGTGGTGAGGGTGTAGGAGGGTGGAATAGGTGTAAATTAGTGGGTGTAGGTGATTAGTGTAGAAGCATTATAGGTATAGGTGTAGATATGTAGGTAGGTGTAGAGTGTGTGTGTGTGTGTGTGTGTGTGTACCTCCTTGGTTAAAATCTTCAAGTCCCATTGGCTCATCAAGGTTCCCAATGGGTTAGGTTAGGTTACTCCCCTGTCTCGCCACCTACCCAGGCTTGACACCCACGTCTTCTCTGAGTGTCGTAATCCTGGTATCGTCTGTAGGTGATATCCTGATGTAAATTTGATTACGTTTTATTCTCAAATCTTATCTCCTAGGTACATGTTTGTCTGTCTGTGCTTCTGTCTGTTTGTGTGTCTGTCTGTCTGTGCTTCTGTCTGCTTGTGTGTGTGTCTGTCTGTGTGTTTGTTTATTTGTGTGTGTGTCTGTCTATGTGTTTGTCTGTCTGTCTATTTATCTTGATTGAATTGATTAACCCAACCCCTTATGTACCTGTAACCACAATATTACAGGTACAGGTCCAACACACGCTAGTTCCTGCCTGTACTGGCGTTACGATGCAGCTATGAGAAACAAAGAGAGTGTGTGTTGTGCTTTATGGATGATGATGATGATGATGATGATGATGATGATGATGATGATGATGATGATGATGATGATGATGATGGTGATGATGATGGTGATGATGGTGAAATAAATACGACAAATAGAACGATACAAGAGAGTTTTGTTTACGAATAGTCTACCATATGATTGAGTAATTACTAACCACGGGTAGTTAGTAGTTATGTGGATTACTGTAGCACATAGTACACCTGTAGTGGTAAACAGTACAACGATATTCAGTGGATGGTATATACAGTATGTACACTTCAAGGGGACATAGTACATCAGTTTAGATAATTAGTACAGTACAACAGTCAGTAAGGAAGGAATGATCTGTACACTTTACGGGAGATGTGGTGTACGTGTATACACCTGAGAACACCTGGTGTAGGCGGACTTACTTGTCGTGGAGGTGTGTCTGGTGCCTGCTGTGTAGTGCTGCTCCAGAGGGTCATGCTTCTCTACACACACTTGAGGGTGTTACACTGGGCGAGCCTCACACCATACTCCTCCCATCACTGTAACGCACATGCTAGCCATAACACCACACTACCACCTCTTACGGGGGGGGGGGCGCTACACCCAACAACAACTGGGAAGATCCTTTAAACCAGCTGAGGAGCTTCAGGATGTTTATAATAGCTGTGGGACCTCTACCACAGCAAGTGAGGGACTCCACCACACTCACATCACAGGCTGGCCACTCGTCCACATGTCACACTGGTCGTAGTTCACTATTCACCAGGTGACACCCTGGCGCCGGCAGGTGTGGCGCTGTCCAACTCCGCCAGTTACTTGAGCAGGGCGTCGGTGAAGAGCCCGAGCGAGGCGGGGCCGAGGAACACCACCTCTGGGTCAGCTCACAGACATAAAGGGTCGAATACAGCAACAGGTCTGTACACTTTGATCCCTGGTGACAAGTTAGCTCGCCTGTAGCACTTCCTTCTGGTTAATGATGTACCAACTAGATCACCTGACTGTGGCACACCTCGGTCCTCACTGAGTTAGATCCACGAACACGTTAACACCTCGGGTTGAAGACACTGGGGGCAGCCGTGTTATGGAGAGTAAAAACGTACAAAGCACGAGGGACAACAACACACAACTCGCCGTCAAAAATAGTCTGGAGCCGCAGTGTTGGTGACGGTGAGGGGGCCGTGGCTGGTGCTGCCGCCGCCACCTCCCACACGTCGTACCGCACTATGATACGCATCACAACACTACTCTCGTGTCCCTGTGATCACCGCTCCTCCATCACAACACTGTCAACAACTCATAACTCCCCTCTAACACCCTCATTAAACCAAACCAGAAGAAAAATACAGTTAAACAAGTAATAGCTCCCCAACCTTCCCCCTCAAAACAAAATCATAACATCTACCTTTAAAACGGCCCCTAAAAAGGTAGATAAACTAAACGTGAAACCTGTGCAAAAGACATAATATTATTAGCAATACCACCCAAGCATCGTGGACGAGAGATGTACAGAGAGGAGGAGTGTGGGTGTGTGGAGGAGGAGGTGAGTGTTGAGACCTGTCAGTCATCTGCTCGCTGGAGGCTGAAGGTAGCAAAGGTGTAGTCAAAGTGGAGGAGGAGGAAACCACGAGCTCTAGAGGTGATCAATATGAGATAAAGTCAGAGAATAATGTCCACGACTGATGGTAAAAGTGTGTGTGAGCGTGGTGGTTCTCTTGTCACCCCCCTCCTCCTGTGTCACGGTGCTCAGGGAGGGTGAGGGAGGGTGAGGGGTCTTCACACCCTCACCGCGTGCATCTCCACCAGCTGGGTGTGTCCAGGCAGCGACGTACGTTCCAGTTGGTTCCAGGAAACTCGTGGCAAGACGCGTGCGCTGGCACCACGACCAACGCCCCGGCGACCTGCTGCTGCAACCTCCTGCAGGCTGCCTACCTATGGTGCTACAGGCCTCTTACTTACGGTGCTGCAGGCTTTTTACCTATGATGCTGCAGGCTGCCTACCTATGGTGCTGCAGGCTGTCTATGTGGTTGCAGGCAGCTTACCTATGGTGCTTCAGGCTGACAACATATAGTACTGCAGGTTACTGACCTATGGTGCTGCCTACATATGATGTTGCAGGCCTCTTACCCATGGCACTGCAGGCTGCCTACCTATAGTGCTGCAAGTTGCCTAACAATGAATACTGCAGACTCGTACCCTAAAGGGCTGAGGGCTGGGACATTGATATCATTATTATTAATATAAAATTCTGTTTTTTTCTTATTACAGTTAATTAAATTTTTTTTTCTTTAATAAAACTAATATGGATATATACCTGTATATATCTTTAGTAAATGTTCCGTTTTATAATTATTTTCAATATTTATACCTTTATTCATTCATCTTCCTAAAGAATTATATAACAATCACGTCTTTTCTTACATGTTAATTACGTTTTTTTTTTACTCACATCTTCATTTACTTTAGTTACTGCTGTGTCATTCTCCGTTTTCTTTATTAATCTTTTCAGTAGAGTTAATATTACCTTATAGGATAACAACACAACACAGGAACAATATTGGAAGCATTTATCATTATTATATATGTATAAATAAATAGTACATATATGGACTGTATATATGTGGTACTGGACATATGGCTTTTGTATATATACCTGTAGGACGAGAGTAATTAATTAGTGACTATCGCAGGTAATGTGGACTTGATGATGTCTTAATTGTACATAACACCTGTTTATACCTGACTATCAATTATTATACCTTACTAACACCTGTTAATACCTGACTATCACCTGTTATACCAGACTGTAACACCTGTTTATATCTGACTGTAACACCTGTTTATACCTGACTGTAACACCTGTTTATACCTGACTCTTAACGCACCTGTTTACACCTGACTGTAACACCTGTTTATACCTGACTAACACACCTGTTTACACCTGGCTATATATAGATACAGTAAATACGTTCACATAATCTTAGTCATGTACAGACACAGAATAGTCAGCTATGAATAAAATTAAGTCAGGTATATATGCATTAACGTCATGTATATAGTGAAAACTCTTTCTAACGGACTATATGTGAAAGGTTAGTCCATTATATCGAAGTCCGTTATATGGAGGATTCACTATACATTAAATAGGTATATAGACAGGTAACAGAGCCTATAGACAGGTAACAGAGCCTATAGACAGGTAACAGAGCCTATAGACAGGTAACAGAGCCTATAGACAGGTAACAGAGCCTATAGACAGGTAAAAAGAGCCTATAGACAGGTAAACAGAGTTTATAGATTGCAGAACAGAGCCTATAGACAGGTAACAGAGCCTATAGACAGGTAAAAAGAGCCTATAGACAGGTAAACAGAGCCTAAAGAGAGGTGACAGAGCCTATACAGGTAAAAAGAGCCTATAGACAGGTAACAGAGCCTATAGACAGGTAACAGAGCCTATAGACAGGTAAAAAGAGCCTATAGACAGGTAACAGAGCCCATAAACAGGTAACAGAGCCTATAGACACAGGTAACAAAGCCTATAGACAGGTAACAGAGCCTATAGACAGGTAAAAAGAGCCTAGAGAGGTAACAGAGCCTATAGACAGGTAACAGAGCCTATAAACAGGTAACAGAGCCTATAGACAGGGAACAGAGCCTATAGACAGGTAAAAAGAGCCTATAGACAGGCAAACAGAGCCTATAGACAGGCAAACAGAGCCTATAGACAGGTAACACAGCCTATAGACACAGGTAACAGAGCCTCTTAATTAACGGTGGGTGTAGCGTGACGAGTCTTCCAACCAGGTGTGTATGTCATGACTGGTGTCAGTAAGGGAGTCAGTAGAGGGTAGTTCAGTCAATGGGGTCATCTCAGGTCGACCATTGGGCACGTAGCCATTCTCCCGGTACGCTAGGTTGTCCCGGTACGCGCCACGATTCTCCCGGTACGCTAGGTCGAGTCGCTCACGCCCTTCGTAACCTGGTGGTGGTAGGAGGAGGGAGGGCTCTCTCTCTCTCTCTCTCTCTCTCTCTCTCTCTCTCTCTCTCGACAATACTAGTCAATAGATGATAGGATGATGACTCCTGAGGTGTTTATTAGATGATGGTGAAGGATGATGATGGTGTAGGATGATGGTGAAGGATGATGATGGTGAAGGATGATGGTGTAGGATGATGGTGTACTGTAAGATGATGGTGTAGGATGATGAAGTTGAATGATAGTGCAGGATGATAGTGACT
>NW_024720773.1:7540976-7603476 GCF_018991925.1 Homarus americanus | reverse complement strand
TCGATAATGTAAAAATTGAGATAAAATAGACAGATAGATAAATAGAGATAGATAGATAGAGTGATAAATAAATATATAATGATTGATATAGATAGACAAGAGACAAACACTCACATCAAGGGGTTGGAAGAGTGCCTCATACATAGCCTCGAGTTCCTTGTTGACTTTGACGGGGCGCATCTGGTAGATAATATACAGCGTCTGACCCATGTTGAGTAGCATGAATGTGAAGTTCCAGGAAAACACATCCGGTGCACAGATCACATTCCAGGCCCATGTCGAGTACAGCAAGAACCCTGTAACAGCGGGACACATAATACAGCGAGACACATGAGACAGCAAGACACGTGAAACAGCGGGACACGTGATATAGAGGGAAAACCTGAACAGTAGGAACACTGAAATAACAACATTGACGAAAGCCCACGTACCTAAGATGAGTATACAGTGCATGAAGAGAAGTCCCATACGCTGAGAGGGCGCCAAATAGCTGACGAAGAAGCACCCGTTAGCCAGCTGGAAGAGGAGGTGCTGTGGGTGTGTCCAGTGAGCGCAGGAGAACAGTGACCCTGACGTAGAGAAGAGATTATTATGACACCTGTTAATGAGGGGGTGTTCAGGTGTGATAGTCAGAGTAATTGATCACCTGTCGTTATAATGTACACACACACACACACACACACACACACACACACACACACACACACACACACAGGACTTACCCAGAAAGGTCGAGTTGACGGTCGACTGCCAATCATCTTCAGTCACGTTGAATGAGTCGACATCTGTCAGGTTGTAATCCCAATCCTCCGCCATTTGGTTTTACGTGACCTCCTGGCCTCGTGAATCCTCTTGGTCTCGTGGGAGCTTCTAACCCCGTGGGACCTCTTGACCTCGTGCGACCTCCAGACCTCACATAACTTCCTATTTAAAGTGTAGAAAGAATTAGTGTTCCCTGCTTATCACTGCACATGTAAACAACACGTCAACACACACACACACACACACACACACACACACACACATTATCACGCTAATTATTAACCCCACATAAGACCTCATAACAGTAAAATAACAAAGCTCTCTTATCCTCATATAATTCATCCTTTATGTTCTACTAAACTTCCAACATTACTGTCTGGTGCTAATATGGGAGAGGAGAGGCGAGCCAGACGGTGCCAGGGCCTTGATGTGTTATGGCAGTGCAGTTGACGTCAGTGTTATTATTCACCAGAGGTCCCCAGTCCCTGTGAAAATATCCAAATTGACGTCATTTTTATTATTTACCAAAGGTCCCCCCAGTCCCTGTGAAGATATGAATATTACCTCCATTTATTTATTTTCACCGTTATTGCGATTCAAATCATGTTTATTTTGTTGTTTATTTCATTTTAATCAAGAAAAAGTACATAATTTGCTTAGTTTGTATTTTTATTACATTGAGGATTAAGTTTTGTTATTTTACGACCTGTATAGTCAGTCCCACTACCCCCCAGCACCACCCATCACCATCCCCAGCAACAACCACCCACCACTAACACCCACCTTACCACCCATCACCATCCCCAGCAACAACCACCCACCACTACCACACTACCACTAACACCCAGCACCACCCATCACCATCCTCAGCAACAACCACACCCACCACCACCACCACTACCACCACTCAGCACTACCCCAACCACCCACCACCTCACCACTCCAGCAACACCACCATCCCCAGCAACAACCACCACCACCACTACCACTAACACCCAGCACCACCCATTCCTCTCCCCCAAATTACCTCAACGACTGACAGCCAAATAATTAGTAGAGACGGCGAACAACTGACGGGGGGTAACGGAAGGGTGAGGAGGTGAAGGTGAAGGGTGTGACGTAAGCTCCATCGAATTAAGTAACGCGGTCAAGGCTTCTAACTCTGTATTGTTCCTCCTAAGTGCTCCTGTTACTTATGTGTATTACTTTAAGGAACACTAGTAACACACAGGACTGATAACATTAAGTATAAACAAAGTAAATTACATAACTTTTCGTATTTTTCGATGAATTAGTTAATTAGTTTTAAGTTATCGTATGGGATGATTATATTATAATTTGAATTAGTTGTTTCAGAGTAATAATTAGTTTCCTCTGTGTTTTGGTATAGTGATTAGTTATGGAAGTGTATAAGTAAGCAATAGATCTCATGTGCATCGCTCCATTCTTCTTTTTTTTTTTGGCTGTAAATATTGTCGTTCATACACAATATCATCACTAACGAATATACGGACGTTATTAAGAACTCTCAGGTGTCTATTGTACCTGTGTTTCGGGATAAAGTTTTTTATTCTTCTGGGCGTGAGAAACTGGCAACGTATCTTAAGTTAGGACTTATAGGTCAATTCTCAAAGGTTCTTACGAGGATTTTTTTTTTAGGGTCCCAATTGGAAGTGTGGAAACGTATATTAGGGGTTGAGTTAACTGTAGAACAAAGACTGATGTTCAGGTATTAAGAGTTTTTTTTGTGGGGTGAGGGAGGGGGTAAATGGGTATATGACACGAATCTAATTGGGTCATTAAGCTGGAGAAAAAGGAAGAATTCTTTAAAGTTCGTACGCTTATCTTTCTCTGTGACGGGATGTGTGAGGAGGTCTTCAGCGGCCTCACTAAACCCTCGACACAGAGAACGTGGCCATGATAACATCCAAGTCTTACTCGCTTCTGTCGCATACATTTATTCTCTTATCTCCGGTTTGGTGAAACATAACGTGCAAGTCATGGAAGATCTGAAGATTGTTTTGGTAAACTTGTGGCGGGGACACAATGCCTCCCCCCCCCCTCCCGAGGTTGTTGTTGGCACTGCCCCAGTGACTAACATGTGAGATGCCAGCACAACAGGTGGCACTGCTACTGACCATCATAATGTCACACTGTTTTGTCCACACAATAATACAAATACGTCCCCTGGTCTGACGGTACAACGGGGTGTTTATCATACCTTTAAATAGGGAGGTAATGAGCACCTGAACATCTCGACACTCACCTGCGGGAGAATCAGGGTAGATTCATGTGTTGTGGGAGGGACAGGCGGGCGGTGACACCTCCTACTGGAGTGCTGAAGATAGACTGACGTGTCGTGACTCGTGAGCCAGACCACCACCGGCGTATATTAGTCACGCGAACGTCAAAGCAGCCAAGACGTCCTTGAAAGCACCTTATTTTCACTGGAGATGTTTCCTCCTGCAGAGAGAAATATCCTGATAGCCACCATGGACGGGAGTGTAGTGTAGTGTAGGTAGTGTAGTGTAGTGTAGTGTTGTGTAATGTAGGCTCAGGCGAGGGTCCTTTGTGGGTGGTGAAGGCGTGTGTGTGGGTGATGGTGGTGATGGTAGCGGCGGCAGGTTAGTCTCCTCCCCGTGTCTACGCCACACTGAGGTATATTTGGTGCAGCCCCCGTGGTCGATGGCCGCCCCACGCTCCCCTGCAACCCACGATACTTAACGCTGCTCTCACGTAGTCCTCTCACTTGTACTCCACCACTATGATGTTATTTTTTTGCTTAATTTATTGAATAACTATTGTGAGGTGAGTGAGACCAGCCCCGCCAGCAGCCTCAGGTAGAGGCGAAAGGAGTGCCGGGGTTGGTATCCATGGCGACGGGAAAGCGTGCCTGCTGTACAAAGGTTGTCAGGAGATGCCACATGTCTCCAGCACCACCTCCAGGTTATGCTGCATTTTCCTGTGCATGAAAAATACAACTCAACACACACACACGAAATTGTCCGGGCTGGTGACGTGTCCAGTCTCCTCACCCACCCAGTTACCTCCGTCACAGTCTATTGTCGGCGTACCTTTAATCTTTCCGTCAAACAACAATGACAGAATGGGTTTAATGTGAAGATTGAGAACGTCACACAGGTAAACAAACACGACTCTCGACTCAGGACAATATAAACTGGATGGTGTGTGTGTTTTCGCTAGAGTAGGGTCGTGTACAGTACCTCAGCCGGGCGGGGGTGGTGGTGTAGAGAAGCTAGACTACCTACAGATTACATACCCCCCCAGTTTATTTCACCTGAAGATGAACCCCCCTCCCCCTTCTCTCACGTTACGGGGGGGGGGGGGTAGGTTAGGTTGATGATACTCAGGTGAAATAAGCTGGGATATCTTATGCTCAGGTAATCCCTATGTCGTAAAGTCGGTGGGCAAAATGGCGTCAAAATTGCACAGAGACTCTGCCATAACGAAAATAAATAAATAAAAATGATTAAAAAGAAAGATCGAATCACTGGAAGATTGTGATGTCAAGTCTCCCTGTTGTTGTGGTGTTGCAGTGACTTTACATTGTGGTAGTGAAGATCAGGAGAGCAGTAATCTATTGACTGACGGGGCTGTTACTGTTGATTTTGACTGATGGGAGATATTTCTGTTGGTAATGGTGGTGCTTATTGTGTTTCTGTTATTATTCGTGGACGTGTTTCTGTTGATAATTGGCTGGCCGTTTCTGTTGCTATTACTGTTGGTTTTAATACAAGATTCGTTCGGTCATGACCTGTTTGTGTCTGTCTGTTGCTACACCCTGTTGTTCTTGGCCACTGAAACTGTTCCTGTAGCTCTTTAAATGTTCTTACCGTTGTCAGGTTCACCGTTGTTGGTTACTGTTGTTCACATGGATCATTTCTGTTGCTTGTGGGTCTTTCTGTTGCTTTTGAGGATACTTTGTAACTAAGACCCCCCCCCTCCCTCTTACACTCGCCCCACACATCACCAAGACCCTCCCCATCCCTCCCTCTTACACTCGCCCCACACATCCCTAAGACCCTCCTCTTACATCACTAAGACCTCCCCCCTCCCCCTCCACCTTCCCACACATCACCAAGACCCTCCCCTGCCTCTACACTCCCCACACACCACCAAGACCTCCCTCATCCTCATATACAGTTCCGTTCAGAAGTTCGTGGTACACTGGCGGTGAAGGGTGCATAGTCTGTTGTACCCTTCCTGGACGACAGGTCACTCCGCCGACCCTCCCACCAACACACACTGGAGCTGGCAACGGTGCAGTGTGATTTGAACGAATATTCGTCGAGAGAGAGATTGGAACGATATTAATGTGAATATCGGCCAGTTACTGCTGATGGATGATGAAGATGTGTTAATATCCTGTTAAGAGAGCAGAAATCTATAGTGATAGGAGTATCCATTACAATATCAGAATGCAATGGGGAAATTAGTTTCGAATGAACACTAAGAAATAGTTGAACAGAGCTCATATATGAAGAGTCTTCAATGTATTCATTACTTGAAGTCTTCCGTATAATACTCTCTCTCTCTTCAGCGGCAAGTAACACAACCACCTCGGTGAAACACACACACACAGCCCACTTGTGTTGGTGTGTTTCAGTGTGTCGAAGATGTGATACATACGAATTAATATTATTTAACTCTTAATCGGCAATTGTCACATTTAGCGTAACACACACATATATACTGTATATATAGCGAGAATATTATACAAAAAACTTCAAGTAATGAATACATTGAAGACTCTTGATATATGAGCTCTATTCACCTACTTCTTATGGGGTTCATTCAAAACCAATTTCCCTATTGTTTTAATATTCTTCTCTCATCAGCAGGATATTCATATCAATATCCTTCGCATGTCCTTTTGATGAGTATTTTCTTTCAAATCACACTGCACTGTTGCCAGCTCCAGTGTGTGTTGGTGGGAGGGTCGGCGTAGTGACCTGTCGTCCAAAAAGGGTACAACAGGCTATGCACCCTTCACCGCCAGTGTACCACTTATGGACGGAACTGTACACCCCCCCCCTGGTCTATTATTCCTGCATCATAAGTATCCTTGATCCCTTGTACCTGCCAGAGGTCTTAAGTGACAGCCACATGTATAAGATGATCTCCAGAGATTTCAGTGGATGATCATGTTACTAAAAAACTCTGGGCACTTAGTCGAAGGATTTGTAAAATTAATTCATGATGGGTTGTTATTTTTCTTAACTGTTCCCATCTTTTAACTGAGCTTAATAAACAGCTGTATCAGAAGGTCACAGTCATTTTAATAAACCTATGTTAATTTTGTCTGGAGTTTTGGCCTCTCTGACTGTGCTTAAGGTGAAGTAGGTGGCCTTGGCTACCTTTACCGAGAAATTCTTGTTCTGTCCTCCATTTACTTATCAATGTCAATATACGATACTATAGTTCGTTCATTCGTTGATTTGATTTTCTAGCCGTCAACATCTGAGGTCATTAAAGACGTAGTCTTGTTATTTTTGCGTTCTCTTCCTTTTGTTCTTTTTCTTCTTCTGGACGGTACACATTTGATCCCCTTCCTCACAAATATGTTATTTTTTCTTTTCTTAGTCTTCTAATTCTTTGCTTTTTTCATCCTCTTGTTTCTTCTTTTCTTCATTTATCTCTTCTTGTTTCTCAACTCTAAGGATAGCCTCCTTGCAGCTAAGTTTTCTCTTCTACTGCAACTTGGCTGACTACCCTACACTCCTCCCTCCACTTGGGACACTCCTGGTTGGAGGAAGAATGAGGGCCACTGCAAACTGCACACTTTTTCCGTGTTCCTTCACACGAGGTGTGCTGGTGCCAAGTCACCCCGCACGTGGCGCAGACCTCCCGAGCCCGGCATTTCTTAGCTGCGTGGCAGTAGTGCTGACAACGGTAGCACCTTGTTGGTCTTGGTCTGTATTGTTTTACTGGAATGGTGTCCCATCCCAGTAAAAGCTCTTTGGGAGGTACTCCAAGGAAACCAACCACGGTGAAGGTGTCTTCCCCGATGAGTCCTGACAGCTTCCTCTGGACTCCCTGATGAGTTTGTCGAGCTCCAGATGTTCAATTTCAGTGTGGGAGATGACCTCCACACTGCATTGTCACAAAGTTCAGCAGTTACCTTGAGTGGCACCTCGTTGGTGTATGTAACTTCATTGATGTATAAAATGTCCTTCACTTGTTGGCCTGTCCCCATTCACCAAATGTATCCATTAAGGCCACCGCTCAGACGACCTTCTTTACCCCTTCTACACCTGAACAAGTAAAGAACTTCTTCAGGACGAGGAGGTTCAGCTTCTTGGGAGGGGCTGAAGATGGAGTTAAACCCATGGTCTTCTTCCTCTCCCACACAACTTTCATGGCTCTGGTCTTGTCCCGGTATGTGTGAATACTATAATGTACCATTCCAACATTACCCTTGAACACCATGGACACTCAGCTTCTTTGTAACATGGAAAACAAGTCAGAATGCAAACAAGAATACAACACAAAATATAGAAAAATAATACACACTACCGTGAACAAGACAATAAACTTTATTTACATTATTATAAAAAAAAATCTCTGGGGAAATTTTATGAACACATCTTTTTTTTCATGTAGCTGTACAAGGATGATGATCTATACATGTTGGACTTATCACTGTACCTGTTGAACGGTTAAAAGAAGACCTTAATAATAGGCATGACCAAGCGTACCCAGTAAGGGACCAAACGTTCTCTCTCGGTGAAGGTTTGTCCGGTGACCTCGGTGGAGCTGGTGTACAGACGCTCCTGCTCATGGTGAAGCTCCACCTGGAGGTCAGTGTTCCTGGTCGCTACAATAACCTGAGTTTCTAAATCCCGATTAACTGATCTCCAACCTGTAAGAGAGAGTTTAAAAGATAATATTAACATGCTGAGGTACTGTACTGTAGACGACTCCCTAGTAGAGTAGAGTGAAGTTATAATATCATATAATATTTTCCACAGAATTAGAGCAGTTTAAAAATATGTACACATGCTCCAAAAAGTATCTTTACGATTTTGTGAGATATTATAACACAGAAGATAAAGGATATTGACAACCCTACAACGACAACAGGAGTCACGGTGTTCATTTTTAAATTCATCGGACCCCTCCATCAAGATACTGTTTAGAGCAAGTGAACATTAGCTAAAATTTTGAGTCTGAGACACTTTCCAAAGTTTGGAGAGCCAATCATGGTGAGGGAGGGTAAGGAGTGGCCAGGCTGGTAGTACCACAGTCCCTTAGCATGGAATGTCCAGCGCGGTCTTTGGTATTCAAACATAGAGATGCGATTACTTGCTCCTCCCCTCTGTAGCCTCTCAAAGAACAGCTTGGCCAGTTGTGTGTAGGCAGCTGGGATGGCCCCAGCAAACCCACGAGCACCAAGGAATCCATTAGCCTGTAGATATAATACAGTATTGTTAACTTGGTAACCTATGCTACAATGCTGGCCTATGAAGGAAAGATAACTCATATGTAAAATTGTTAAGTTTCATTAGTAAAACAAAAATATTTACAATGAATATGTTATCAATAATGCTTGTAGTTGAGGGAAGTCACGATGCCTCAAGGCTACAGGTGCTGTGTTGATGGTGATGAATTAAAAGCAAAGAACAAACATAAATCATATTTGTTATCTCTTTAAAGTGAAGAAAACAACATTAAAAAACACCACTGAATGTAAACAAAGCTGAAGATATTATCTCACCCTGGGATGAGCCATAAGAATACCATAGTTAGCTTGTGACTGTTGAAGAACACACTGCATGTACTCCTCTGTTAAGTTGAAGTATCCTGATGCTAACTGTATTCTTGAATTGCTCTCAGCAGTAGTCAATAACTTTTTAGTGATCACACTGTCATTGGTGATACTAAACGGCCCCATTTGTAAGGTAGGAAATACTATAGTGTCAAGTGAGTGGTTTATCTTAGTGTCTGTTATGCACTCCTCTGATTTATCAATGTCTGTTTGTCCAAGACTTTTCAGCAATTGGTTCAACCTTGACAAATTTTTGCTGCATTCCTTATTCCACAGGTTGAGTAGGGCGGCCTTCACAGAGGAACAGTATTTATTGTAGTCACTCTGAAAGACATATTCCACAATTAAAACACATCCTAAATCATTCCCAGAGTTAAATATTTGTTTTATTAATCTTATAAAGCTCCATTATACTGCTGGGTGACCAAATGATTAATTGCTAACAGTAGTGCATCAATATGGTTGAATCTAATGTACAGTAGGAAAGACAAGGTAGGTAAGGAGGAGTTGTGAAGCGATGGAAGTACATATCAACAGAGAAGCCAGTAGGCATTATTTGACCTACTGAACAGTGAGATAGGGGTTTGTTAGACTGTAGTCGAAGAGGTTACAGTATTTCCAATTACCCATATCTATCTTCCACAGACCAGTTATCCTGACCCTACAGAACCTCTCCACAGTCATTATTTGGTCACACTTCTACTGGTTCTCTCTCTCTCACACACAGACCACCACTCTTCTATCACAGCACCTTTGATAATGAACACTTAGAGATCATGAGGCAGGGACAAGGCCATTCTTGCACCAGATGAAAATTAGCAAAGTACAGTAAATATTTCTTTAGCAACAGACACAATCATTATAAAGTGTTCAATATCTATCCAAATAACCAGAAAAAAAACCCAATTGGATAAGCATAAAAACAAACAGCAATATATAGTCCTTAGCCACTAAACAATCAGAAGGGTGGAAGCATCTCTCACAACATTTACCACAATTTACAAGATGGTGTAGTGAGTAGCCAGTCAGGTCAGTGCACTACCAATCCACCATCACCCATTCCTGGCCAAGGGATTAAACTCATGTCTCTTTTAAAGTCGTTAATGGAGGAGTTATATTATCATTGTTATGCCCATCTTCAGGTAATGTCCACAACACCTCAATGTACTGGACTGAACTCACTCTTAATATATCAACTACAGTACTGCCCTCTCTCCAGAGTACTAAATAAATAAAAAAAAAAGCCTTTAAGCAAAAATTAATAAGTTAATATATTTTGTTTTAAATGGCAGGAAAAATTAATAAGAGTCCTTTAAGGATGGACAGCTCTAGGCATGTAATTTTGTGTGTGCTATTTGAGGCTACATGAACAATACATTGCTTAAATTACATTACCTATTGACTAGAAGCTTCATAAACCCATTTTGTTTCTTGTTACATATATACATTCTCAAATCTACCCAAAACACACAATAAACTATAGATCATGCCACCAAGAACCTCTCCATAACCTATACATCTCATGGCCTAAACCATACATTAAATAACTTATACACTATACATTAAATAACACTACACTATACATTAAGTAACTTGTACACTATATAAATTATACATTACAGAGCCTACACAATCTATTACCTACATTACCAAAATCCAATAAAACATGGACACACTGCACTGTACGTCCTCCACAACATACCAGGAAGGGATGAACACACGTCTCCGGGTACAAACTCGTGGTATCATTTGCCCGTAGCCGTAGTGAGAACTTGCCGACAGTTTCGATGATCGTGTGGTAGAACTGCGCGAGCTCCGGGCAGTCATCGAAGACGAAATAACGGTCCTGGCGGTTAGTGAAGTAGTCGTTGCTTAAGTTGGCACTGAAATTATAGACCGGCAGGCAAATTAGACTTCTAATTATACATCGACTATATCTTAATGGCTTCACACGATGGTATTATAACACATAATTACTCATCTATGATTACTATACAGTACAGTACTTAGTTGTGGTAATGACTTTCAGAGAAAAAAAATTATCAGTTCCCAAGGACCAAATACTCGCTTCCTGTAAATTATCAATGTTGTTTATTTTGTTTTTATGTTAATTAGGAAGTATAAACTAGTAAAAAAATTAGACTATGTTAGAGTGAAGAATCGGAGAGAACATGTGATGTCTTAAGGAGAACGTGATGCTGCGACAGTTTAGACAATTTACATAACAATTTTCCTCCTTTTACTTACAAAGTCCTTACCCAGATATAACGAGGGAGTCATCGAATACATAGAGCTTCATGTGTTGGAGGCCAATTGTTTCATTCCAGCGCTGTGGGATTATATGCCTCAGGAATCCTCGCAGGTCTGGGGTGTGGTAGAGTGACACCTGTTGACATACACACACACTATATATAAAAAATCATACACAATAAACTTAATTTAGACTCATCGGTATAATTATAAATTTTCCTTCTTTCAGTGAAGAGATTAAATACACTTACTGAACATGTTTCTGGACAGCTGGAGACAAGAGGTTGTAACATCTTCCGGGAGTTGAAGTCTCCGCGTGACCCTCTGGTGAAGTCCAGGAGCCAGTGTACCCGGAGATCTTTACACAGGGCAGCACGTTCACTCATGACTGATACCTGCGAAAAAATATTGATTAAGAGCGTAGAAGACTATGTAAAGCAAAACAATGATGTATATTGTCAGCTGTTATCTTCTGGTGTCAAAAAGGTACAGGTACAGTGAAACCTCCATATAAGGGCCGTTCCTCACCATATAGTCCATTAAATAGAGGTTTTACCGTGTAGATACTTTACAGTGTCAGCCAACATTACATCAGCCTAATGTTATAGATTTACTCATACAACTCATTGATCACAGTGTGTCAGGATCACAAGTATTATATAATATTGTACAGGTATTTATAAAAAAAAAACTTTGTATATTAATTTTTCATATTTTGATTCCCATCTTTCCCTTAAACTCACACTATAGAAGCTGAGATATGTTTCTATGAAAATAAATAAATAAATAAATAAATAAATAAATAAAATGTCACAAAATGCTTCAAAACATATTATTAAAAAAAAAATTGGTGTACACATTATATTTTTTTTTCCGAAACTTCAAATTTTCGTAAACCAAACCATCATTAAAACGGGTCTGACTGTACTGAAGCCAAGTAGTAAATCAAACTTCAACTTACCAATTCCTTTTCAAGCTTCCCTGTGCCGAGATACAGTGATGACATACTTATCCGATGTGAGGCGCTACCAGCCCTACTGAGGAGCTCTCGGTAAAACTCCTGCGGGTCCGTGATCACCCTCACCTGCAACAAGGACAGAATTCTCCGGGTAATTATTTTCCACTGACATAAACTTTAAACAAAATACTTTGGAGAATAAACGATGATGGAAGAAAACTCAACCAATTTAAACTCACTTTTGAACCATTGACGGGAAAAGCAGGGCAGTGTCGGACGATCCACTGGAAGTTAGTGGGCAGTAGTGGGCAGTGTATGGTTGTGGCCGACGCTGTTTCCTCCCCTGCGTCATGTGAGGGTGAGAGGGTTGTTGTGTCGGGCATCGTGGGGTCGTGGTGGTGTTGCTGCTGCGGTCGTGTGTGTGGTGAGGTGGATGGTATAGGGTCCAACACCTGAGTTACTGTAGAGTGATACACACACCTCACTACCCGAGGCCTCCACCACAACCACTTACTGGAATAGATAGATAGATAGATAGATACATATTTATTCATTAAAATCACCATAGAAGTTTACAATTAATTCAGCATATATATAATAGGCGACTCCCAACCATACAAATATATTCCAAATTTAATAAAGTTCTAATAAAATGTTGAAAATAATACAATAAATGAATATAAATTAGTATTAAATTTTTCCTCTAAGTTTCCCTTAAGAGAAATGTAAAGTATACGGTATAATAAGAAACACCTGATTTATAACAAACTAATTAAAATAGATAATATCTTTAATAATTCCTAAGTTTAAATCATCTTCATTATCAGCAAGATCTATATTAAGATAACAGTAAATAAGCATAAGAGTTTCTTTATGTTACTATATTACTTAGACTAAAATGTTTACAAGGTGAAAGTTAAAGTAAAATGAATCAAACAAATGTACTAGTTACTTTATAGACACGTTAATGTATTGCTTACGTTGTGATATCTTACGTTATATTCATTAGGAGTTTATTAACGTCTTGTGGTGTGAGTTAGGAGTTAATTAACGTCTTGTGGTGTGAGTTAAGTGAAGAAGACCGGGACAGAGGCAGGAGCAGCAGGAGGAGGCCATCTTGGTGGTACATCTGTCGTTATTATCATCTTTATTACCATTTCTTAATTTATTCGATCAAACCCTTTATTATTCTGTAATTTAATACAAGTGTAAATGGCATTTTGTCAATTATATCTGTTGGAGAATTGTTTGGGATGCATTTATGACGTTATTAGTTTATTGTAATAAATCTCTGAAATATTATATTATTACAAGTGTGTTTAATTGATATTTATTTTATTTTATTTATTGTGTTGAAAAATTAATACTGAATTATCATACAATATTCATAGTGTAGGAATATATATATATCCTAATTTATTCCATTAAACCTTTCATGTAGGTAAGGATAACGATATTTCTATTTAATTAATAATATATGAGAATTAGTTATGAATTATAATATTAATACACAAAAAATAAAAAATAAACAATATATTTCCAAAGGTACTCAGAAAACCCGCGAAGAAATGTAAACAAAAGTGATATTTGGCGGCACCTCAATCATCACCTTCTGGCCACACCTGTAACTCTCTCATCAACCATTTGATATTATTACTCCTATTTATATGTTTTGTATTGATATGTTAATGAGACAAGAATTAACGGGGGTAAAAAATATCTGGGTGGTGATAATCGTCCAAAATGACTTGATGGTTGATGCTCTTGGGGTATATATTTTTAAAGCCTTTACTAACATTGTAATAGTTTATCTTTGTATTATAATCATTATCTATGGTATATATAACATTATGTAATAGATTGAAAGTTGTTTGTTATCATTACAGTATTTTATGATAGAGGGACTGGTCATTTAAAAATCATAGTATATTCAGTTAATTTATCAATCTGTTGTAATATTGAGAAGGTAATTAATAGCTTTTAGTCAATTACATCAAGTCCTAGAGTGTTAAAGCAAAGTTTGTAATTCTGATTAATTGTTTCCCATGTTACTTAGATATGAAGTCGTGATGAATTGTGGCTAATGTGAGCTATATAGATAACACTAACTGGTTTATTATTAGAGGTGTGTTTTAATGTTCTATCTATTGGTGATAATTATATCTTTTACAGGTGCTTCATTTTTTAGTTAGGACCTCCTCCACCTATATAAATACCCCACAAAGTTAGGTTAGGTAGAATGTGTTTGATTGGATTAAGTTAGGATTTGTAACACTGCTGTATTTTTCCATGGAGATGTTGGATATTTGTAACACTACCAATAGTTGCCAAGAACAGTGATAGAAACACTAACACAAAAAAAATGTATAACAATTACGTAAAATACTATATCAAAGGAGGAGAAAAGGGCCATAGCTTACCTCCCAAAACGAAGCATTTGTACAAGAAACAATTACCACTAGAACATGAGACTATAAAATACACCAAAAAAATTAAATATTTCTTTTTGGGTCGAGGAGTCTGTTCTTTCTATACATTTACCTTCATTATTTCTGTATATTGTGTTGGTGATCATGATAGTGTCTTCTTCAGAGTGATGTACAGTGACCATGGAAGTGGAAACCTCCCTCCCATGGCCCTCCAGTATTCCGCAGTTGAAGGTCAGTAAGCTACCAACCATATGTAAGTTCCTCAACTATTTTTTTTTCTTTCCTTCCACCACACAAAGAAGTTTTTATTATTATTTAATTATTTGGATCATCTGAAGATTAGTCCCCTGTTGTATATTTCACTGGATTAAACACTACCTGGGGGCGGGGATTAGATTAGGTTAATTTGTGTCTTTAAAGGTGAAATAACACTAGGGAGGCTCAGTTGATCATATTATTTAACTTATCACTGAATGCTGGCATGTTGTGTGTCAGTATGTGGGTAGTAGTCATTGTGGGTATGTTTCTTTTTATTTATAGAATGCTGGTGGAAGAGAATATGTAAAACAGAAAAAAATATAAAATGACAGAAAATAATGAAAGCCGTGTTCAAGTCCACAGTCTTCATAAAGGAGCCATCATTCACAAGATGACGGCACCTGGTCGGAAAAATTATACATTATTTTCTTAAGTGTTCTTGTTCTCTCCTTTATTAGCTACCCTCGATGTATGAATTTTACAAACTCAAATGTATCTCTAGTGATCCATCCCTCCTAACCTAAGCTACAAAAAAGTAAAAAAAAATAAAAATATCAAAACTCACATTTAAAGTTTAGAGAGAAGTTTGAGGATTATGTTGGTACAGTATATAATAAACACTCTTTAGATGTCATTATCACTTGTCTTGTTCTAACCTGGAGCGAGCGCCTCATTTGCCAATATCACAAGTTAATAATTTTTTCCTCAAGGACTAAGTAAGTCGGTCTTATTTTATTTTATTTTTTTAACCCGCAGCGTTTGGACGAACTGCTGCGGTGTGGCATATGTTACGAGTTCATGACCACCTCCATGATCACCGCCTGCTCCCATAACTGTAAGTTGCGTCATTCTTGTCAGTGGTCGAGTTGGTTGTTCACGCTTGAGGCTCATACTTGTGCATTTAGGATGTAATAACCTTCCATATATACTGAGAGTTGTGGGTAATGGAGGTGTGAATGAGGAGAGGTGTGTTACTAAAGAATGAATCTCGTGTGCAAAGTGAATAATGATGAGGGTGTCTTCTTCTCCGGCCTTTACAATAACTGTCAGAAAAGTTTATCCTCCTACTACTACTACTACTACTACTACTACTACTACTACTACTACTACTACTACTCCCACACTCAGTGAAGTCTCCCACTAGACTGCTAAAATACATCAACTGCATTGATCACAGGTTTAGGGTCCAAAGCCCAATGATGCTCACTGCTCAGAGATCCTAGTCACATCCTGTATCCCAGGCACAACAGGACCACTCCCAGCTTCCATTTGCACTCATTATCATCGGACCAGCCACCGTAATCAGCATCCTTGGTCGTTAACCTCTCTCTGTATCACCACATTTCCGACTGTCAAGAACACATCCCGAACGTTAGATTTTCGATTTTTGAACATCAATATTGTACCTCCTCCTCACTCTTATTCTTCATAGTAGCCATGTTTGACCCCTTTAGGAAATATTTTTTGAAGTATCAAGACTAATTTGTTGTGTTAAGGTACTAAGGCTTTCTGTCCTATTGGGAATTATTTTCTGGAATTAGACATATTGATCCTTGTTATTGTAGAATTTTTATGTGTTATTGTAGAGTTTTGTTAATGTACAGTATTTGCTTTAAGTATATATAATAAGTCAGTCTCCGGTCCATAGATTGTTCATTATGCATCCGACAATACTTGTCCTACAAGACCCAGTGCCCAGCCTGCTTCCAAGAGACCACAACCCAACACTTACGGAACAATAGACTCGTGGATGAGATCATTGGCCTCTTTACCACATTAAGGTAACTAGATGTAATATTCTTTTTCATAATATTTTTCTTAATCTCTGTATAATAATGTATTTGTTTTATATGTCACTGATAATTTGCTTAGATGAGTTGATAGACCTTCATGATTTTAATATAATTAGTAACATCTGTTGTTTATTAAAGCAGGTTCATTGAATGGATTACCTCAATCATTTAAAATATCTAATGAAATTTTGGATCACCTGAAGATTTTCCCCCGAGTTTATTTCACCTTAAAATTAACCACCTTAACCTAACCTAACCCCAACCCTCTCAGGTAACATAAGGGAGTTTAATCATGAGGTGATGTAAGCTGGTGGGAGGGGAGCAAATCTTCAGGTAATCTTAAACTTTTCACTGTAGGTGCAGTCTAGGGTGATCCGAAAATCAGACTCAGAACTTCATGTGATGCAATACGTGGCCATTTTCTGTGCCCAAAAGAATCACATTTCACTCCTATGATTCATATATTTGATATTTCCTGGTCTGACCTGAGGTTTATGTTTTGTTGTGTAAAAGTCATTCTTGTAGCCTCTTGTGTTTTTCCTTCCTTTCTCTTTACTGTTTATCTTTACGTTCTCTTTATCATCGTCATTCTTCCCTTCTCTATCTTCTTCGTTCTTTCCCTTCACTATCTTCCTCGTTCTTTCCCTTCACTATCTTCCTCTTTCTTCCCTTCACCTATCTTCTTTCTTCCATCACAAGCTCTTTGTTCCTTTTTGCTGTTGAAATTTAGTCATTGATGTCCCAGAGTCCAAGATACTGAACAGTTTCAAGCCCTGGTGATGATGAACACATTATACTGAAGGTTCTCCCACACAGGGATAAGGTAGCTCGTTTAAGTCACACCTCAAAGGGAGGTGTCATAACTAGCTACCTGGAGACTAACGACCCCGCAGAGAAGACCAAGGATGATCAGGCTGCCTCAGGTAGTAACAACATCGCTCAGTCCTGCACCAGTGTCATGTCTCCTAGAGCCAAGGCTGCTACCCAACAGGAAGGCAAACCTGCTTCACCAAAACGACTAGTATTTGGGAAGGCTCACCACCTGCTGTCCCCAAGGTGTGTAAAGCAAGTTCAGCAATACAATTAGTTCAGGAGGTACAGAGGTTTAATGGTAATGAATGTTAGAAAGTCTGTGTTGCTTTTGTTTGTGTTTCACCCTCTACAGTACCATAGGAAGACAGGACTGGACAAAACAAAAGTAAAGGAGACATACTGATGGTGTTCACAGGTGTATATTTATCATCAATACCTAAAAATGTTATGTGTATTTTGTTAAACATGCCAAGTGCTTAATGAAAGTTTTCAGCAGAAGAAAATAATTTCTTTTAATTTCTTAGATCATTGAGTAAAGAAAGTAGAATACCTTAGAGATGTGTAGATGTAAACAAATCTGGTAGTGGTAATCTTTCACTGTTTTGTATGATGCGTAGGGTAAAGAAATTCCACCTGAATCTGTGGGATTATTTTACAGCACAGTACAGTCATAAACGTCACTGTGAATTTGGATCAAACAATTGAGTTTTCGCAAGAAGGGATGACTTTATTTGGAATATAGTTTAAGTGAGAAAAATGGCCGTAAAAGGGCGATAACTATAGTTTTGTGTGTGATTGTTTTATCATACAGGAAAGACAAAGGGATCAACTCTACTCCAAAGAGAAATCTTGAGAAGCCTATGGTATCCAGCCAGAGTAAATCACCACTGAGAAGGAGTGAATCTGAGCTGTGTTCCCCCAGCAGCAGTAGTGTCAAGAGTCAGGCCAAGATCAAGTCACCTTCGAGGAGTTTGTTTTTGTCTCCGGTGCCTGCCTCACTGTCGTCCCTATCTCAGAGTCCTTGTCGTTCACCTTCTGGACATTTTTCTATTTTTTCTCAGAGGTATTTGAATATGTTTTGTATGTGTTCAGAAGAGCATGATTATAGATACATCTTTCATTCGTGTTGTCAGGTGATGTGCTAGTGTCTTCAGTACAGTAAAAAAATACAAAATGTAAATGTTGGAATCGGCATCTGTAGATTTAGAAGTGTCAGATTAATATAATTTTGTATTTTCAGTACAAGTGTGAACGGTGAGAGCAGTGGCCAAGATGGAGTACGTGTGGATTGTCCTGTGTGTCATGTTCAAGTGCCACAACGAAATATCAACCAACACCTTGATGCCTGTCTTCAACGTATGGACGAAGAAGAGGACTTAAAAATGTTAGTTGGATTCATACAGTATTAGGTATCCCTGTTTCAGCATTATTTCACTTTAGCTATAAAAAATTTTTACGTCCTTTCTCACTTAACATTACGCCAAAATTCGGTTTCGCCTGACTCTGTGAAAATAGGTTTGTCAAAAACAAATTGGCTCTCGTTAGTTTGGGTTAGAATTTGAAGGGCACATATTGGTTGAAGTCTCTGGCTTTATACTCCATACCTCTGAGGGTTAAGTATGATTCTACAGTCAGTCATGTAGAGTCACAGACACCTCTTAACTCGTTGTATGGGTAGAGCTTGCGTGCCTAACTGTAAGACATGGTGTGAATATTAGCTTCAGTTAGTGTTGACTGGTTGGGACTGATAGTACAGTGCTGTAATGTGTGTGTCAGGATTGTTACTAAAGCTCTTGATTACTTATAGTACTGTACTGTATTACCTTTAGTGATTAATATATTGTTTGGTTTAAAACAGGTTATCGGGGTTAATAGAATGGAATGTACTCCATCTCAGTTCTATAAACTCACTGTAACCATATATTTTAATTTATTCCTTGTAATGTATTCATTGACATTTGAATAAATTTTAAAACTGAGAATACGTCTGTTTAAATAATCTTGTGGTTTTGTGTTGCGCAGCATTGAGCAGCCTCCTAGACGGAAGCCTTTGACCAAGTTGGTGTACTCCCTGCTGTCAGAGAAACAGATGCGGCAGAAGGTGAAAGATCTCGGCTTATCATTTTGCGGCGACAAACAAGCCCTCGTCAACAGGCACCGCAGGTATGTGTTGGCAACAGTCTACAACTCATCTAATGGGTCTAACATTTGTTAATCTTACTTCATTGTTTTCAACTGCTAAGAGACTTGAAGAATACAGTTATGTAAAGGGTAAGCAGTTTGAAATAGTTTTATTTTTTGACTGTACAAAGAGAATATGTTGTGCACTGACTGGAAAATTTATGTCTCTGAAGGCATCAATCTTATAACCCCTTTGCTATGGGATGCCACTTTCAATAAATAATGTTATTTGGCTAATGGCAGACGATATTATTCAGCTCAGAGGGGACCTTGTACACTAAGGATTAAACATGTTACGCTGTGTATACTAAATTTATATAATAATTTTTGGTTAGAATGCTCATTAGTTGTGCTCTCAGAGGGGATTGTATTTAAATCAGTCATTGACCTTCTATAGAGTAACCTCTATAGTGGTCAGAACATTGAATAAGTCACAAAACACATGAACCTGTTGGATGTATCTCTGTCTTCAGGTACGTAACGCTGTACAATGCTGAGTGTGATGAAGCAGAGCCACGTCCTGTACAGGAACTTGTGAAACAACTGGACCGTGAGGAGAAAGAAAAGTCTCGAGTGACCACCTCCCAGAGTGTGAGTTACAAAATCTCATGCAGTACTGTATATTAATTTATTTTTGTCAAGCTGCAGTCAATGTTATGTCGTGAATATCAAGTAAACATTTATGGCAAAGTCAAACACACAGAGATACAGTAACTAACTTCATAAATAATGTAGTTGTTTCTTCTTTTGCAGATATTTACCTACAACAGAAAAACTGCTCCAGAAATTATTGAAAAGGAACAAAAAAATTACAGTAAGTTTGAATGTTTTGATGAAATATAAACAATGAAACACAACCTTGAGTTTATGTTCATGCAGTTATGTTTCCATATAACTCTTAAATGTGCTACATATTGTACTACAGGTATAAGGTTTTGAAAATGTAGGCTGACTGGACATGACTCACCATAAGTGTCAACAAAGAGTAAAATAAAACTTTTCCTACATAATACAAAGTGTGGGGGTTATATGTTGCTATTTGACTATTGATACTCTGAAATGTCTTATTATTCTTATTTATACAATGATGTTAGTTGCAATGTTATTAGAAAAAGGATTTGTGTTTATTTGTTATATATATATATATATATATATATATATATATATATATATATATATATATATATATATATATATATATATATATATATATATATATATATATATATATATATATATATATATAGTTGTACACAACAACACCCACATCTCAGGCTGTACAGTAAGTAACATTTTCAGTGTTGTCTTTTCAGTTAAGAAAAATAATGACCACTTTGTTCAGCTGATTTCCGATGTTAAAAGAAGACAAAAAGAAGCAAAGAAGAAAAGAGACTTAAAGAAGAATGCAGAAGAAAAAAATAAGGGAGACCAGAAGCAGGTAGGTGTAAGTGAGGCACCCATCACCCATTTGACTCGTGGTGAAGACACACACTCACCAGAATTACTGAATTTGGAAGATTTGAGGAGTAGTAATGATGATAATGGCTTCACTGAAACTACAGAATGGAAAGTGAAGGATGATAAAACTAAAAAAATTGTTCCCAGCCAAATACATGCTCTGAGTACCAGAAAGAGGAACACTTTTATGTTTAGTAATAACACAACTAAGAGAGAGAACAACAATAAAAAGAATGACAATTTAGGCATCCTCAACTCGGCAACAACAAGCAGAATGGACACCGATGAGCTGCAACAAAGGGATATAATACAAGCAAAGGATGATGTTGCAACCATACACCACACCACCGAAGACAACGTCGCAAAACCTCCGCAAGAACAGGAATCAAATGAACGCACAGGCAAAGATTTAACACCCACTGAAAGTCAAGTCAAGGACAGTGGCATGGCTCCTAGCCCAGACATCTTCGCAGCCAGTCCCACAAGTAGTAGCGTGAGTATGAGTCTCCTGCAGGATTGTGATGTTCTGGATCTACTTTCGCCTGCTGCTAGTCCAGGTTAGTGAGAGTCATATGGTCAGTACAGGTATGGGCTCATGTGAAGATTAGACCCTCCTAGCTTATTTCACCTGATGACTAAACACCCTAACATAACATTATCATAACCTAGTCTACCCTAAGGTAATCAAACCTACAGTAACATAACCAATTCTAGTAGAACCTGACTTAATCCTTCCCTCCTCCAGGTAGCATTAAGGTGGTTAATCATCAGGTGAAATAAGCAGGGGAGCTAAAGTTCTTGTAAGTCCATTTATTTACAGTGTGTGGATGTGCAGGTACTTTTACCGGCTTGGAAATTAAACCAGATCAGAACACGTATAACGAGCATTGTTAGGGAATATCTTTCATCTTGTTACATACTATAGATTTACCTGGTGTGTCTGGGTCACCTGTGTCCACCATCATGTATGTCTGAAATAAATAGAAATACCTGTAAAGCCTACATAATAAATTAAGCTGTGGTTTCTAATCTTTTAAGTGATCCAGGTACAGCATCACCTTACAAAACTATAGTAATTAAAAGCAGTCAGTTGTTAGATCCCCCGAATTTATATATATATATATTTTTCAGAAGTACTGTTTGTGACTTGTGTAAATAAAGAACATGGTGACAGTGAGAAATACACCCTGAACCACGTATAGTAAATGATGGTTATTGTTTGAATAATTTTTATACTAGAAAAAGAGAGAATCATTATAGCTTGCCGACATATTTCTTGTTGGAGGAGAGGAAGAAATCTATATGAACTGATCTTGTAATTCACCGATTTAGTGTTCTTCTGTACATAATTAAACTTTAACTGGCTTGAAAGAATGAAAAATTGCATGATGATAAGACTATGGGGGTAAATTTAAGGATGGTTCATCTGTATTGTAGTAGTGGTGAAAAATTACCAGATTCAATATACAGTTCTGTATTAGCCTTACAATACAGTACAGTACTTGAAGAAGAAATACACTTGTTTTAGGTCATGTTGGTCAGGAGGATGATGGCGAAGACCTGATACCAGCCCACCAGTCGGAGACTTGTCCCAATGATGTTGTGGAAGAAAATGAGGTATTTGAAAGAACCTTGAGCCCAGAGATTGGAAGACGATGCACCAGAGCCAAAAGCATTGGTCTTGGCTCGCATCAAATTGGCCTAACGAACCACAACATAGAATTGCACAATGAAAACAACAACAACAAAACAGAATCGCAGATCGAAAACTACGCCAAATCAGGGCCACTGGTTGACGATTCTCAAGGGGACCCGGAATACATGCCCTCACAACTGCTGGAGTCCATGGTATGATAATTTTGTCTCTCAGGACCGCTGTTGATGACGTCAGTAGTGAAAAGTGTCCTCCTTGAAAAAAACTATGTTGTCCTGTACTTTGCTGTCAGACTAAATAATTTCTGTCTCGTGATTATTTTATTTGCCATTAGAAATTGTTTGTAGGATACATTAAAATTTACATTAAAGTTGTTGTCACAGTGAACTATTTTTAACACGAGAGATAATTCTAATAGTCGCGATGTAAAGTACTAATTCCAATAGCGACGTAAAATAATTCTATACGTAATTGTGATGTAAAGTAATTTTCTCACAGGATTCAGAGGAGGTCAATTTTCAAATTCCTCGACGTCAGACGAGGCGGACGAGTAAGAAGCGGAAGGAGGGTGAGGAGTCGACACCATCACATAAGAAGGGGAGAAAGAAGAGAAGAGGAAAGTGATTAAGAGTTGTAATGGTATAATAATTATGAGAGAAGGAGACTTAGGTATGGTATTAGTAGATTATAAAGAGCCAATTTAGTTCTTTTGTTCTTTATGATGTGAAGAAATTATTCATGGATGTAAAGTTCATTTTGATGGGAATTAAAAAAAAAAACAAGTGCCTGTAGTGAATTTAGTTTTATATCCATTATATAAATCATCATCACCATCATATTCAACATCATCATCATCATCACCATTGTACTCATCATTGTCATCAGGGTGAAGTCTTCTTTTGTTTACTTTCACTGTATACCACGAGTCTTTCCTCCCCACTGAACACACCCAAGCTTCCTGGCTTCATTTGCTCACTTGGGAATCAGTGTTTTGTTCATGTCATGGTATTAAGAATCCTTAACAGTACAAATTTTTGGATATTCACATATTAAATGTTGCTTTTACTACAGTTGGGATCTTGAATACTTTATTGGTTCTGTGCCTCTCTTGTTTGATGCTCTAGTGCCAGTACAGATGTAAATAATACTTACTCGGTATATATGAATAAAGCTTCCCCATAATTATTCATGTCTTTGGATTACTTGCACCATTAACCCAACTAAACTTGACCCAAATTAACCCCTTTGCTGCCAAATATACATCTGTATGCACACAAATTAATTTCCCTGTCTGCATATTATGCATATTTACAAAAACCACCAAAGAATAATTTAAACAGCCCATGTTGTTCCACAACTCCTCCCAGGGCACTGTACTGTATGTCTGTGGGGAGGAGCTGCCATCTGTCCACTGTTTGAGTTAAATGTCCTGTGTAAACAATGTTTCACTCAGCCAACTAATACCACTCACACACACACACACACACACAGGACCTTTAATGACTGTGTTTTGTCCATACATAGGGGAAGACTTGGATACTAAAATGTCAAAATAAGTCAGACAATGTCTGTTACATATAAATATATACAGGTATTAAACGGGGAAATTTACCACTAATTTAAAATATCCTGATGAAAGATATAAAGTACCGTTTTGTTTATCAGTGTGACAGTGGTTTTTCTTTGCTTCACCTGTGGTACATTTCTCCACTCTCCCATTCCTGCTAGTTCAACATATGAGTGGGAAGTGAAGGTGGGTTGTATTTTATAAATAATAATAATTATATTGATGCTAGACATAACTCCCTATTCACAACCCTGCTTATTCACAATAAGAAAATTGGAGAACAGCGGCGTGTATGAGTTTGAAGTGAACGTATGTGTGGACTTGGCATGTCATCAAGTTTGACTCACTGTCGCTACATCCCCCTAACCCTCCCCCTACCAGACCAAACTATGAGCTGTGTTATTGCTATTTTTCAACTCATAATTTCTGGTTAATATAGATTACACCACACTGCTTGTGAGTCATTTGTTGTCATGTACAGTATGTGGATTTTTTTTTTTTGTGGGGGGGGAGGGAGAGACTGTTTTGTCACTTAGATAGGTAAGGTGTCATTACTGTCTGGCTGCTGTGAAGGGACTGGAGGAGACAATACTGAGTCTTCCTCATTAAGGACATTTTTCCATGGAGATTGATCAGTTAGAGATGACATGAAGTGATATTTTGGAGATTGATCAGTTAGAGATGACATGAAGTGATATTTTGGAGAGTGATCAGTTAGAGATGACATGAAGTGATATTTTGGAGAGTGATCAGTTAGAGATGACATGAAGTGATATTTTAAAATAGTCCTTGAGGTGAACCTTTTTTCTTTTTTTTGTCACGTCAGTCAGCTGTTTAACGCAACATGTGGTAGTTCGCTGTTACGATTGTTAGAAAGTGACGCACATCATTCTGTTTATTTTGTACTGTAGTTTGTTTTGTGTTAGTCAGGTGCTTGTACCGTGTGATCATCATTCTACACAAACACACACACACACACACACACACACACACACACTTGAGCTCTTCTCTCAACTGATTAACAAGATTTTTTCTTTAGTTTATTAAGGTGACAAGTTTACATAATATATTTAGTAGAGTTACAAATTATGTTGTTATTATTTATCTTCACATCAATAAGGAAGATACGACAACCTGTGCCTTACCATGTCTTCTAGTACCTTTTCACAATATACTTGTCATTAAAAAGGTGTTAAGAGAGCATATCAGGGTATGCTTAGCTGGTGGGGACAGAGAGTGAAAATTAAGAATGGATCAGAGATGTGAGATGTGAGGAGGAAGTACTTGAGGTGAGGGTGATGGTCATTTAAGAAGTGGCAGAAGACTGTACTGAATGTGGATGACAGGATAGTAATGTATGGAGATGAATAGCTGGCGGGTGAATGGATGAAGTTGAGTGGTTGAAGAGTCAGTGTTTGCCATTACTGCCAGCCAGCCAGCAGCATAACAGGAAAGAGTAAGTCCAGTAATTTGTGGAAATGTCACATGTATGTTATATAGCCAAGTGCCTGATGCTGTTAACAGCAAGGGATCTTATTTTCTGTGAAGGTTTTACAGGGTTTTTTTTTGGGGGGGGGGGGATAAATTAAAGAAGAAATGTTCATTAATTTAACTAAATTTAAGAAATATAGAATTTTAATGCTCAAAAGTACTTTCTATTTTATATTTACAATAAAAAAATAGACTTTAAACAATGCTTTAAAAAAAATATTAAAATAGGTAAAATTATTTATCTCTTCTGTATACTGATATAGTAGTAGTCTGCATAAGTTGGTAACATTTATACAAAATGTTCAAACAAAGTCAAGTGCAAACAGAGAATAACTAAGTTTGTACTTTATATTGTTGATTCTAAGGAAAATACTGTACTGTATATTACACCAGTGGCCGTCTCTTGGTAGCTGAGTGTTCACGGTGTAGAGGAGTTGCCTAACGTGATAACTCTGTGGGTAATGTAGTACTCCTAAGGTTTCTCACTCTTCAACACCATGTACTGTGCTGTGGTGTCTTGATAAAGGGTCTCATCTTTTGTTTCTTAATAACAGGTGATTAGTGTCCCTTGTCAGGCTCCTCCATCTGTCTATTTGTCTGTCTGTCTCCATGAAGCCCGTCAGTTCTTCATGTGTCTGTCTGTCTGTCTGTCTGTGAATTTGTTTTCCTCAATATGTGGTTGTGTGTGTTGGTCAGAGCTCATACACCAACACTCACATCTTAAGAAGGATCCACATCTTTTGTAGTTTTGAAAAATAAACTAAAAAATTGCAAACTTACAGCTCTCGTTTAGTATTTTTTTTTTTTTTAATAATTTAGTGGAATAGACAGTTATTAATAGCTTTTTCAATCATTTTCTGTCTTTCTTGCCAGTCTGTGTCTTGCTATGGTAAAGTGTAGCCAGAACCAAGAGTATCTTAGACTCATTATCATTAGGAGAGAGTGTGTTTGTGTCGGTTCTGTCCGTGTGGTGGGGGGATTCACATCTAATGGACTCTCGATACAATGGACTTTCCTCTTCCTATAGTCCATTAGATAGAGGTTTTACTGTACCATTATTTAGATTATATTGTAATAAAATTTTAAAAGCAAAGTTAGGTATAAAGTTTTGTAAATACAGGAACAGCAGTACACCTGTAATGTGTACTTGACTCCCAGTTGTGTACCTATATACAGTAAGTGTTTTATTAGCAGGAATGGGTGCTCTTGACTGGTTACCCTGTATTGAGTAAGGCCCTGGTAAAGTGAAAAAAAAGTCTATGCAATAATAAGCAATTGATTCTTTTTGTAATCATTTGGTATTTTTCAGCTTTACAAAAGATGTACATCATGCCCAGGTGTTGTAGAAAATACTGTAAATTGAATAGTTGTAAAGTAATCCTTATTCCTCAGACCTATCAGTGACAATGACATGTTTATAAACTAAGGGATGGACAACACCTTTCTATACATATCCTCCTTGAGTTGAGGGACCTGGTGGGAGACAAGTTATAGTCAACAGAATTTGTATATACTGTACTGTATACCGGTACATTAAGTTGTTATAAATGCAGGATGCAAAACTTAGAGCCTCGAGACTTATAGTGGTGACTTTACAGAATTCTAAATTCAGAAATTCCAAAGATGGTTGTCATTAAAAGTATTAGATCACCTGAAGATTAGACCCCCAGGCTTATATTAACCTTGATGATCAAACACCCTAATTTAACTGATTGTAACTTGACCTACCCCAGGTAGCACTAGTGTGTTTAATCATCAAGTGAAATAAGCTGGGGCATCAAATCTTCAGGTGATCAAAATATAATATAATATATATATGTTTTAGTGGTATAATGAATTATAAAGAAATCTCTTAAAAATGTTTATAACTCAGATATATAAAACACTTTCCTCTTCTTAAAAAAACTTAAGTAAATTTAATATGCTGAGGTAAGATTTGTACTGTAGGCAGGAGAGATAAGGTAGTGACGTATTGGGTCTATTTTATGTTGAATACAATATTATATTTTATGCTTTTTTCTCACATGAAGTTTTAGTTTTGTCAGATATAACCAGTGAAGAATAAAATACAGTTAATATTGTAACTTAATACTGTAATAATAAGAGCTAAAGTAAAATTCATAGATCCATTGTAACTAAAGATGTTGGTAAGTCAGATGGGTTCCAGTCCTAATAAACCCCAACCTAATCTAACCATTACCTTTACACTGATAGAATTAAGTTTCCATAGAATTAGAAACCATTTAAAATCTGGAGCCAATTAGGATTATGGCCCAATTGAAATGGTTAGGTTAAGTTGTGGAATAATAGGAACCAGGGCCATCTCCGAGCAGTCACTAGTAAATTATATATGAGATGTACCTGGGGATGGCTCTGCTTCTACTGTAGTATGGACGCTGATATATCTGACCCATATATATAATAAACCTCAAATAATATAAATACAACACTGGTTTTATTATACTCAAAAGAACCCATAAAGTATAATAATTTGTTCTCTCTACTTTATATTTGAGGTTAGTTAAGTTTTCAAATGGATCAGATGATTTGAGGATACCTTACATAATATTTCATTGGTTAATATAATAATTTGTTTTGTGTTTATATTATGTTATTACCTGGAAATATATCTAGACCAATTAATCATAGATCTTTTATTAGCCTGAAAAATGAATGTGAAAAATGTGGGCCAGTGCCTACAGTGTGGGTCAGTGGGCCAGTGCCTACAGTGTGGGTCAGTGGGCCAGTGCCTACAGTGTGGGTCAGTGGGCCAGTGCCTACAGTGTGGGTCAGTGGGCCAGTGCCTACAGTGTGGGTCAGTGGGCCAGTGCCTACAGTGTGGGTCAGTGGGCCAGTGCCTACAGTGTGGGTCAGTGGGCCAGTGCCTACAGTGTGGGTCAGTGGGCCAGTGCCTACAGTGTGGGTCAGTGGGCCAGTGCCTACAGTGTGGGTCAGTGGGCCAGTGCCTACAGTGTGGGTCAGTGGGCCAGTGCCTACAGTGTGGGTCAGTGGGCCAGTGCCTACAGTGTGGGTCAGTGGGCCAGTGCCTACAGTGTGGGTCAGTGGGCCAGTGCCTACAGTGTGGGTCAGTGGGCCAGTGCCCACAGTGTGGGTCAGTGGGCCAGTGCCCACAGTGTGGGTCAGTGGGCCAGTGCCCAGTGTGGGTCAGTGTGGGTCAGTGGGCCAGTGCCCACAGTGTGGGTCAGTGGGCCAGTGCCCACAGTGTGGGTCAGTGGGCCAGTGCCCACAGTGTGGAGTCAGTGGGTCAGGTCAGTGGGCCAGTGCCCACAGTGTGGGCCAGTGCCCACAGTGTGGGTCAGTGGGCCAGTGCCCACAGTGTGGGTCAGTGGGCCAGTGCCCACAGTGTGGGTCAGTGGGCCAGTGCCCACAGTGTGGGTCAGTGGGTCAGTGCCTACAGTATGTGTCAGTGGGCCAGTTTCTACAGTGTGGGTCAGTGGGCCAGTGCTTACAGTGTGGGTCAGTGGGCCAGTGCCTACAGTGTGGTTCAGTGCCTACAGTATGGGTCAGTGGGCCAGTTTCTACAGTGTGGGTCAGTGGGCCAGTGCCTACAGTGTGGGTCAGTGGGCCAGTGCCTACAGTGTGGTTCAGTGCCTACAGTATGGGTCAGTGGGCCAGTTTCTACAGTGTGATCACAATATAATAGAATACCCACATATGTTTCACAGTTTCTCTTATGACATCATAGAGAATGGATCATGGGGAAACTTATGTAATTATTCGATATGTCAATAATACAGTTTGTGTTTAAAGTAAAGTTAAAATCTGTACTCGACTATTTCTGAGCTTTAACTAACAGAAACAAAGTTACGTTTGAGCGAAAGAGCTTTAATAGATTAGTTCAGACGATAATAAAGTTATATAAAAAAATAGTTTAATAAATTATCTTAACTGACAATTTTTTAAGATAAAGTTCACACGGAGATATTTAAATGGGTTTTATAGTGTAAACGACGTAGTAATTTAAATGGCCGTCTTCTAATGAAAATGAGTTTAATGGGTGTAGGGTGAGCTATAATGGCGGTGTTTACGAGATGAAGTTTAAATGAACGAGTATAAATAAATCTAGAATGTTGTCTTCCCTCGAGGGCACCAATACATGCTGTGTGAGGAATGAGTCTTGAATAAGGTCAGTGAATTCTTCTCCCTCAAGTTATGCGGTAAGATTCACCCAGTTTATCGTCCCGTGATTAAAATTTCCCACGGTGAAAGTTTGTGCTCTGGATGTTGCTTGGATAACTCTCTCTCCCTCAATAATTTAAACTTGGAGTTGGAGACAATAAAAAAGATGACTGGAGCCCCTCTCTCTGACCCCCCCATAGCCCTCGCCGCGTCCGCTCAAACCTCCTTTGAATAACTTTTTTTATTGCATTCATTTCAACTTTTTAATTAGTTTCTGAGTTCAAGTTATATAATGACCTAACTTACTGTACTTATTGTACTTTTCCTTGTAATTGTAATAATTCGTTCGTACGGGGTGTAATTAATTGAATGATAATGATATGTGACGTATATAATGTACACAGATGCCACTGTCATGAAAGAAAAGGAAAAGTAATCAGAGACGTGACCGATCGCCCAAGCGGCTAACGAGCCGATCAGTGGTGAAGAGGATAAAAGTAAAGTAAAGTAAAAGTACATTTTAACGAACACTATTAATAAATCCGTCACAGTTGGCTTTATGCTCACGAACGGAATGAAACGTAAACATAACTACACAGATCTTCCTGTCAGGTATCCAAAACAATACTAACAAAGTATTATAACGTCTTAGTACAATATTATAAGACTCTTACAAAATGAAATCAAACTACCGTAACCTCTCTACCAAATCTTTTAAACCAAACAAAATAAACCACATTGGTCATACATCTACGGCGACAAACACCCTCATCCGCCTCACATAAACATCTCATGTATAAACGAATTAAAGCTCCAGTAATTTTAATCCTGGTTTTATGACTGAACTTTGGGGAACTTTGTGTGAGACGGCAGCGAGCTCCTTGCGTCACCCTCCCGTCCCTCACCACCCCCTCCGTCCCCCACACACCCTCCCGTCCCTCACCCCACAGCGTCCCCCACACACCCTCCCGTCCCCTCACCCCAGCGCCCCACACCCTCCCGTCCCTCACCCCACAGCGTCCCCCACACACCCTCCTCTAGCGTTGTCTCCCGTTCCTTACCCCTCAACTCCACCTCCCTCTTTCTCCTTCCTATAAGCATTGAATCGTAACAGTTTATTTAGCCAGAAAAACACAGATACAGAGTGGATAATAATAACACTATTAACATTTAGCATCATCTGGAATAGTACAATAGCATGGTAGTAATAAGAACATCTCATAGTGTTACCACGGTTATCACTTCAATATTTATTTATTTTATTTTATTTTTTGTATTATTATTTTACACATACATATACGTATACGCGCGCACACACACACACACACACACACACACACACACACACATATATATATATATATATATATATATATATATATATATATATATATATATATATATATATATATATATATATATATATAAATTATAGTGGAATTTAAAAACATAAGTATAATGGGGGAGCAGTACAACCTGGGTTGTACAGTAATAAGGTTGAACAAGAGGACAGAGCTGTCAGGATTATGTCTAGTTGGCAATTATGTTTATTGCAATGGTAATTACTTATTTATTTACATGATAATTTCCGATAAAACGGTTTTGATGGTACAATAAAAGCAATTACTGTAAAAATAGTAAGTGTTACAAGAAATATTAATACTTCGACAATAGATATTTTTCCCCCACAACCCTCCTCCCCCTTACCACCTCTTCTCCCTCCACCACCCTCACCTCCACCACCCTCACCTCCACCACCCTCACCTGCACCACCCCTCACCTCCACCACCCTCACCTCCACCACCTCCTCCCCCCCACTTACCTCCACCACCCTCACCTCCACCACCCTCACCTCCACCACCCCTCACCTCCACCACCCTCACCTCCACCACCCCTCCCACCCTCCCACCTCCTCCACCCTCACCTCCACCACCTCCTCCCCACCACCTCTTCTCCTCCACCACCCTCACCTCCACCCCCCCACCCCTCCCACCTCCACCACCCTCCTACCACCTCACCTCCACACCCCCTCCCACCTCCACCACCCTCACCTCCACCACCCTCACCTCCACCACCCTCACCTCCACCACCCTCACCTCCACCACCCTCACCTCCACCACCCTCACCTCCACCACCTCCTCCTCAGCCACCACACTTTCCCAGACGCACAACTTCCTGTTAATTATTGAATTTAAACGAGTCACATATTTCAGTATATTTTCCTAGAGGAGAACATCGTCTTTAAGAGGCACCCAAGGTCTATCTATCTATCTATCTTTATACCATCATTCATATATCAAGTTGTATATATTTTTTCTCTCTCTCAACTATATGCCTGTAGACGCTCAATCCATAACCTAACCTAACCTAACCTACACCAACCTAACCTAACCTACACCAGTGTAAATATTAAACCAAAATTATACCTCAAGTTCTTTAATGACATCAATCTCGAAGCTCAACCCTGAAATAATAATATAAATAATTCTCTAATATCCTACCCATTAGAAAGTGGTTCACATGACCTCATAACCACGCCAAGATTGTTTAGTATTGGTTACAGACTGCCCCGGAGGGGGCTAGTTTATTGGGCACCCCCTTACATCCTGTGCAAGGTGAAGCGCAGAAGCGCTTACAGCGCCCAACAGGGAAGCATGCGGAGTTCATGCTGCCTTTATGACTCATGCATTAAGGGCCTGAAGGGTCATGGGTTTTGTCAGCAAGTTACATAAAGTGACAGAATGATGAGTGTGTGTGGGGGGACGAGAAGAGATTAGCTTGTTTGAGGTCACACACACACACACACACACACACACACGCGCGCGCGCGCGTGACTTCTTTCTTGGTAGAATATTATCATTTAATACAAGTTGCATGAGACCCCAGCGGAACCCAGCAGACCCTAGTAGCTCCCAGCAGACCTTAGTATACCCTAGCCAATACCAGCAGACCCAAAGCACGTGTTATACAGCAGGAGGATATAGGAAGACCATGGGAAGAGAAGAAGGAAGAAGAAGGAAGAGGAGGAAGAAGAGGAAGCTGGGTCCATAAGGTCGATGGGACAGAAGCCCTGTCAGCAGAACGTGAGTAAACTGCCCAGCTCACATGATAACAGTTTAACTTTACAAACTCCTGTCGACTTCATAGCTATTTTTGACGAGGCCAAATCTCCTTCTTTGGGCCCACAGCGTTGCCAATCCTCTTACATATCACCTTCCATCCTCTTGTGTTACACATTAACTCCCTCCCCATTATTAGTCTCTCATTCTTTTATTATACAAATTATCATCTGCACTATGTATATTGGGTGTATACCTGTATGGTCTAATTATATACCTGCATTGTCTATATACCTGGTGAATTTACGGTATAGATCTTATGTTATTTATATATTCGTAAAATAAGTCTTTTTTTTGCATATGAAGGTTTACTTGGGTGTGGTGGTAATTCTGTTGGCATCACTGCTGTTTTTTGGCGGGATATCTTGGCGGGAGATTTGGGCGGGAACGAACCCAGACGAAATCGCAGGGTAAGTTTTGTGTGTTGGTCATGATGTTAGGACAAGCACGATTACCTTTCAGGAAGTGAGGTGGCTTCTTGTGTGTGTGTGTGTGGACAGACAGACAGGCAGACAGACAGACAGACAGATAGACAGACAGACAGATAGATAATGACAAAACAATACTCACACACACACACAGTTATCCTGTCTGAGTTTTCTTGGCGTCAACTTTAATTCGAGTCACGTGGTGAATAAAACCCCGCATCGGGAGTCAAGCACCGAGTCACGTACAGCCGAGCCTTCAGTGGTGTTGTGGGTCAGTGTTGTTAACAATCTCGACGACCTCTCATGAAACAAGCGTCTGGGGAGGTTATATTTCTTCACAGGGGCCCAGAGCAGCTGTTATCTCTCTCTCTCTCTCTCTCTCTCTCTCTCTCTCTCTCTCTCTCATCGTAAACTGCGGCTTGTTGACTGACCAACAAAGGAGTGAGAGAAGGACTTATATTTTACCTTTAATTCCACATCAGAGCTTAATGAAACAGACAGAATGATTTTTTTTTTTTAAACGATTTGAATTATTTTAGACCATATAATTTATCTCTCAAGGAAGTAAATAAATCCAACTGCATGACTGAATATTAATGAGTTCCCGTCTCTCCACACAGCCAGGGTAAGATGCTCTCTCAAGTCTCTCCTCAAAAGACTGGTGCTTCAGCTTGTCCTTGACTGAGGGTGAGGTCTGGTTAGCTCTCGAGGTCTGGCTGACTCTCGAGGTCTGGCTGGCTCTCGAGGCCTTGGGTGAGAGCTAAATAAATAATATAACCCCTTCTTTACCCGCTACTAGTTATATAATTAATGTTAACGTGTTTTATAGTTAGTAATTCTAGGGTGTTGTTATATAATATGAGTAATAGGAAACTGTTTGTCTTAATTACAAACAGAAATCCTTTAGGCCACAACCTATATCATCTGATGACGAAAAAGAAAACAAAATGCACTTGAATTACTACACACATAAATTTACTATGTAGAAAATCTTTAAAAACGAAAATCGACCAAAATTTGCACAAAAAGAAATCAAAATTCCTGAAAACTACGATATTTTTTTGCAGTATTAAGCCAATTTTATCAATGATTTCTTCAATATTAACTTTATTCTATATACTGTACTCATTTATTTAAAGTAGTAAGGTCAGGTCATCCACGAAGGTCAGGTCATCCACGACACGGATTCTGCCTCAGCTTATCTGTCTTCGTCCTATTGTTAACATACACAGATCATCACGCCCGTCTAACGATATTAACCTCTTGTGTAAGGGATCCCCTCTAAGCTGAATAAAACCATCTGGCAGTTGCTGAGTGGCATCCCCGTAGTGAAGGTGTTGGTGGAGTTGGTCTAATATGAACATAGTTATTGGTAAATCGTCATCGTGTTTTGCTCACCTGCGTCTTGATGTGAGGTGTTGTGTGTGTGGGTGAGGTGCATAGGGAGGACCTGTCAACGTTAGCATCTCCTCCTCTTCCTCCCTGCTTCGCCCTCACACACTGGTACATAACTCTTGGGGGCCTGATAACACCCTCTGTGACCTCTACTAATCCACTTCGCGCCAACAGGATGCGTATGGACCCTGGGATGCACACTCAACAAAGCCGCAGTGTACGATAAAAATCCTTCATCAATATGAGCCAGAGTGACCACACCTGCCTCACCGCTCTCATTCTCAAGTTTACTGAAGCTTAGAGGCGTCTCACTCACTCACTCACTCACAATAAACTGAAGCATCACTCGTACTTGTTTGTGATGACCAATAGCAAGACCAGCAAGAAGGTTAAGGGTAATACGGCAGAGAGAGAGAGAGAGAGAGAGAAGGATAGAAAGGATACGGTAAAAGAGATAGTGACAGAGAAAGATAGAGAAAAAAAGAAGAAAATTAACGTGAAATATGTGTGTGTGTGTGTGTGTGTCGGTGGACCACACACACACACACACACACACACACACACACACACACACACACACACACACACACACACACACAGGAGAAACAAAGGCATTATACTGCAGCTATAAATCATGACTCATCCAGAATTTGTGCCAATCTAACATCACTAATGCACTTCTAAAACTTTACCTAATACAATTTAACCATATTTACTAGACCTACTGATAAAATATACAAATAGGTTAAAAAAAATATGTTAATAAATATGAAAGAGAAATAAAGGTAATTCATTTCCTCTGAGTCACGTTTGTTGGTGTAACTTTTGTGGGAAATTTCCGGTAAAAACATCTTCATAGTCATCCCTTTAAAACTATCAAAAGAGACCTAAATTGTGGTTCCCTGTAATATGACCCTAATAAAGACCGCGAGTGCTTCTTTATAGAGGAAATTCTGTAAAGGGCGCCACAATAACAAGGCATTCCACGGACAATTATATTAAATAATGAATGCGGTCAACCTGGCATCGGTGGGAAAACGTGTCGTCTAATTCCAGTAATGGAGTCTACGCTCTTGTGGGACGCGTTTTCTTTGTTTCATTTTTTTCGTAAACATTTGACCCGTTTTCTTTGTTTTGCGTCCGTCGAAGTTAAGCCCGTTTATTTTTTCTCCTTGATGTTTATAACGAACAAATATTCACTCTAATGACTAATAAATATTTTGACTGTTGCTCAGGGGTTTTATGTAAAGGTAAATTATATTGTAGATAAATTTCCCGGTCGTCATCCTCCGTGAATGAACGAAACTCCCTAAAGAATCTGTCCACTGAGACGATTACACGGCGGCAACACCTGGGGTGATATATTTCCTCTTCCTTAATACTTGTTGTCTGGTGTTGGGAATGACTATTTTTGTTCCTGTGTTCTCTGTTTAAAGGCCACACGGTAACTCTTCACTGTGGTTGTTTACAGATGATTGAAATTGGAGCCCATAGACCTGGGGGGGATGATGCTGTAGAGGCAATGCGCAGACCATACATTAAACCTTATCAGCTTCTGTCAGTACACATTTCTCCAATTGCAATGTTAGGTACCCATTCACAGCTGGGTGGACTGAGGACGCCCCGGGCACTAACCAACAACACTCTGAATACATGTTATGAAGCCACCAGCCTCCTGACTCTACTGTTTATTAATGTTACACAAACTGGCGAGGGCCTCAAGACATAGATAGACCTACTGTATAGCCCTTCTGTGTGTGTGTGTGTGTGTGTGTGTGTGTGTGGCTCACTGGTTGGGTCAGGTTATGAGAGGGACCCCGGAGAGAAATTTGGAACAGAATTACAGTTTTATACCTGTAATATAACTCCACCATTACAGCAGGTGAGTAGAGTTACAGCGATACAGCATTAATCTCCTGCCAGGCCACTACACCCTCGAGGAGGAGTACAGGTGTCACCCTCGACACCAACACCTGGTGGAGTAAACTGTAGGGGCGTCACACCTGTATCTTCCTCTATCTTACCTTCTCTCCCTCCCTACTACCCTCCTCCCTCCCTCTTACCCTTCTCACTCTTTCCCTCCCTCCCCACTCCTTCCCTCCCTCCCCACTCTTTCCCTCCCTCCCCACTCCTTCCCTCCCTCCCCACTCCTTCCCTCCCTCCCCACTTCCCTCCTTCCAAATCTCACCATCTTCTGTTCTCGTTCACTTAGTCTTTATCTCCTCTCCTTCCTCCATTAGCCCTTCACCAGCCCTCAGCCCTTCACTAGCCCTTAGCCAGCCCCCACCAGCTCTCACCATCACCCCGAGCTCTACTATATATGCAAATCTTTTATTTAATGGGTCTTCCCTTTACACAACTTATGTCGATTCGTCTCTGGTGTATAAATACTTTCCTCCCTTCCTTCCCTCACTTCCCTCCCTTCTTCCCTACCCTCCTCTCCCTTAATCTCTCCCTTCCCTAGTGTCCTTCCATACCCTCTCTCCCTTCCTTTCTCTCCCTGCCTCCCACCGTCATCAAGGTGTCACCGCTGCTATAATTCGACGCCTCCCAGGTCATTACTGTTATAGGGAGATTATACTGAGTGTGAGTCCTTTCCCCCCTTCCTCCCCTCCCCCCCTCATCCCCTTCTTCCCCCTTCCCCCTTCCCCCCTCATTCTCTCTGTCTTTCTCCTCCTCCTCCTCCCCCCTCTCCTCCTCCTTCTCCCTCACCACAGTTCAGAACTTTAAGAAAAATATGAATGAAAATCCACAACAGGTCCAGAGTATTGGTGATTCACGAGTCATGTCCGTGATTCACCGAGTTTCCTGGTCCGTGTCTGTGATTCGTTTAGTCGTGAGTAATGCTAAGATTCACGTATATGATTCACTGACTAACTAACTGACTGACTGACTGACTGACCTAACTGACTAACAAGATCCTCTTCTCTGTCCCCTACCTCGCGTGACGTCATCAACTACCTGGTCAAATGAGTGCAAAATGTTTCGTAATTTTTTTTTCTCTCATTTAAATTTACAAATTATTTGTCTTTCTCACGATTTTAATTTGTGAATAAATAAATAAATAAACAAACAAATAAATAAGTAAATAAATAAGAACAACTGTGTGATGTTAGGTTTTATTTAATCCTTTATGAGAGTTAATGGCTGGGAGATGGGGGAGAATTTGCACTGAGACTCTACTCTTATTTGATGCTATTTTCCTAACTTAAGACTGGCAATAGGTCACAGCGGGCAGGAACAGGGTACGATAGGCAGGAACAGGGGACGATAGGCAGGAACAGGGGACGATAGGCAGGAACAGGGGACGATAGGCAGGAACAGGGGACGATAGGCAGGAACAGGGGACGATAGGCAGGAACGGGGGACGATAGGCAGGAACAGGGGACGATAGGCAGGAACAGGGGACGATAGGCAAGAACAGGGGACGATGAAGAGAACAGGGGACGATAGGCAGGAACAGGGGACGATAGGCAGGAACAGGGACGAGAGGCAGGAACAGGGACGATAGGCAGGAACAGGGGACGATAGGCAAGAACAGGAGACAGAGCAGGCAGGAACAGGGGACGATAGGCAGGAACAGGGACGATAGGCAGGAACAGGGACGATAGGCAGGAACAGGGGACGATAGACAGGAACAGGGGACGATATAGGCAGGAACAGGGGACGATAGGCAAGAACAGGGGACGATAGCAGGAACAGGGGACGATAGGCAAGAACAGGAGACAGCAGGCAGGAACAGGGGACGATAGGCAGGAACAGGGACGATAGGCAGGAACAGGGACGATAGGCAGGAACAGGAGACAGCAGGCAGGAACAGGGGACGATAGGCAGGAACAGGGGACGATAGGCAGGAACAGGGGACAGCAGGCAGGAACAAAACAAAATAGGCGGCAGCAGCAGCAGCAGCAAGCCTCATTAGATACCAAAAAGTTGTAGCAGAAGAAAACAGCAGCAGCCAACAGCAGCAGTTACAGCAGACAACAGCAGCAGTAAAAGCAGACAACAGCAGCAGGCAGCCAGTGTTGGACGGGCGCCAAGTGTGTCTGGAACAACTATTGATGTTGCGTACAGCAGTGAGGCCGCCTCCAGGGGCCGTCCTCCACAACACCTGCCTCCAGGGGCCGTCCTCCAGGGGCCGTCCTCCAGGGGCCGTCCTCCAGGGGCCGTCCTCCACAACACCTGCCTCCAGGGGCCGTCCTCCAGGGGCCGTCCTCCAGGGGCCGTCCTCCACAACACCTGCCTCCAGGGGCCGTCCTCCAGGGGCCGTCCTCCAGGGGCCGTCCCAGGGGCCGTCCTCCAGGGCCGTCCTCCACAACACCTGCCTCCAGGTGCCGTCCTCCAGGGGCCGTCCTCCACAACACCTGCCTCCAGGTGCTGTCCTCCAGGGGCCGTCCTCCAGGGCCATCCTCCACAACACCTGCCTCCAGGGGCCGTCCTCCAGGGCGTCCCAACACCTGCCTCCAGGTGCCGTCCTCCAGGGGCCGTCCTCCACAACACCTGCCCAGGGGCCGTCCTCCAGGGGCCGTCCTCCACAACACCGTGCCTCCAGGGGCCGTCCTCCAGGGGCCGTCCTCCACAACACCTGCCTCCAGGGCCGTCCTCCAGGGGCTGTCCTCCACAACACCCGCCTCCAGGGGCCGTCCTCCAGGGGCCGTCCCTCCAGGGCCGTCCTCTCCACAACATCTGCCTCCAGGGGCCGTCCTCCAGGGGCCGTCTCACAACACCTGGCTAACATCTGTCTATGAAGGCACGAAATATTTGTAAGCTAAACTAATCTCCACCTGAGCACACACACACACACACACACACACACACACACACACACACACACACACACACACATGGAACTTCACAAACTTGTAATAAAAAATCTTGCTGTTGATAAGTGAGTTAGGCCTTCCTGAACACTGGTGCATCAAAGGACTTTAGACTTTGTCGATGTTACCCTCCACTCCCCTCCACTAACTCCCACCCTCCATTAACTTCCGTACCCCTCCACTACCCCTCCACTAACTCCCCTACCCCTCCATTAACTTCCGTACCCTCCACTACCTCCACTACTCCCCTACCCTCCACTAACTCCCCTACCCTCCACTACCCCTCCATTAACTTCCGTACCTCCACTACCTCCCCACCCCTCCACTACCTCCATTAACTTCCGTACCTCCACTCACCTCCCCTACCCTCCATTAACTTCCTGCACCTCCACTACCCTCCACCTCACCTCCACTACCTCCACTAACTCCCCTACCCTTACATTAACTCTGCACCCTCCACTACCCTCCACTACCCTCCACTACCTCCCCCACCCTCCATTAACTCTGCACTCCACCACCCTCCACTACCCTCCACTACCCCTCCACTAACTCCCCCCTACATTAACTCCCTACCCTCCACTACCCCTCCATTAACTCTGCACCACCACCTCCCCTACCCCTGCACTACCCTTCCACAAACTCCCCACCCCTCCATTAACTTCCGTACCTCCACTACCCCCTCCACTACCTCCACTGCCTCCCCCACCTCCACTACCCTCCACTAACTCCCTACCTCCACTAACCCTCCATTAACTTCCTGCACCTCCACTACCCCTCCACTACCTCCTCCCCTACCCCTCCACTACTCCCTATACCTCCACTACCCCCTCCACTAACTCCCCTACCCTCCATTAACTCCTGCACCTCCACTATCCTCTACCCCCTCCACTACCCTCCTGCACCCTCCACTACCCTCCACTACACTCCTACCCTCCACTATCCTCTACCCCTCCAGTAACACAACACTGACATGCAAATGGGAGGGAAAAGAACTTGAAATATATGTATAGGGAGGGAGAGAGAGAGAGAGAGAGAGAGGGAACAGAGAGATGGAAAGAGAGGGAAGGAAAAGGAAGAAGATAGTAAAAGAAGGGAGAGGGAAAGGATGAGAATAGAGGGAGGTAAGGGTTAGGGAAGAAGAGGAGGGAGGGAGAGGGGGGGAAGGGAAGAGGGAGTAGGGGAGGCAGGGAAGAGAGGAAGGAGAGGAAAAGAAGGGAAGAAGAGGGAGGTGGGTAGGAGGGGAAGAAGAGGGAGGTAAGGGGAGGTAGGTAGGAGTGAGGGCCATTATTTAAGTGCCTCTGTCTTGCTTTCTTAACCCTTTCGTGCAGTCATAAGATTTAGGTCACGCCTTACAATGTGTTCAGCGAGGTAGGAACATTTCAGGTGGGAGGTGGAGGTGTATGGGGGTGTATGGGGGTGTATGGGGTGTATGGGGAGGTGGGGGTAGGAGGTGTAGGGAGGTGTGTGAGTGTAGGGAGTGTGTTTTGGGAGTGGAGAACACTGCTGTAGGCTTACACACTCACCACTAGCCCAGGAATAATCTGCCAGGCCTCACACACTCACCACTAGCCCAGGAAACACTTGCCAGGCCTCACACACTCACCACTAGCCCAGGAAACACTTGCCAGGCTTCACACACTCACCACTAGCCCAGGAAACACTTGCAGGCCTCACACACTCACCACTAGCCCAGGAAACACTTGCCAGGCTTCACACACCACCACCAGCCCAGGAAATCAGGCTCCACACCACCCAGCCAGGCATCCAACAACCACCACCAGCCAGGAAACACTTGCCAGGCCACACTCACCACCAGCCCAGGAAACACCCCAGGCCTCACACACCACCACTAGCCCAGGAAACACTTGCCAGGCCTCACACACCACACACCACGCCCACACCCACACACTCACCACAGCCAGGAAACACTTGCCAGGCCTCACACCACCACCAGCCCAGGAAACACTTACCAGGCCTTACACGTCCGCGGAATCATGCCACACAAGAGCAAGGAACAAACGCTGGGTAAAAAATTCTTCCCAGAGTCAATTTTCAAGGCGCTGTGAGAAGATAAAGACCTGACGCGGCCGCTGCTCCTCTCCTGGCGGGAACATTTACCTTCACTGGAGCAAACCAGACCGGAAAATTTGCTGGCGGAGGAAAGTTGAACCGGTGGAAAATATTCAGTGTTTGGCTGAGCCTTAAACGTGAGGGTTGAGTACCCCAGGACCACACCCCAGCAGCTCTCTGAAGACCTCCCCAGACCACACCCCAGCAGCTCTCTGAAGACCTCCCCAGGACCACACCCCAGCAGCTCTCTGAAGACCCCAGGACCACACCCCAGTAGCTCTGAAGACTCCCCAGGACCACACCCCAGCAGCCTCTGAAGACCTCCCAGGACCACACCCCAGCAGCTCTCTGAAGACCAGGACCACACCCCCAGCTCTCTGAAGACCTCCCCAGGACCACACCCCAGCAGCTCTCTGAAGACCTCCCCAGGACCACCCCAGCAGCCCTCTGAAGACCTCCCAGGACCACACCCCCAGCAGCTCTCTGAAGACCTCCAGGACCACCCCAGTAGCTCTCTGAAGACCTCCCCAGGACCACACCCCAGCAGCTCTCTGAAGACCTCCCCAGGACCACACCCCAGCAGCTCTCTGAAGACCTCCCCAGGACCACCCCAGCAGCACTCTGAAGACCCCCCAGGACCACCCCAGTAGCTCTCTGAAGACCTCCCCAGGACCACACCCCAGCAGCCTCTGAAGACCTCCCCAGGACCACACCCCAGCAGCTCCTGAAGACCTCCCCAGGACCACCCCAGCAGCTCTCTGAAGACCTCCCCAGGACCACACCCAGCAGCTCCTCTGAAGACCTCCCCAGGACCACCCCAGCAGCTCTCTGAAGACCTCCCCAGGACCACCCCAGCAGCTCTGACCTCCCCAGGACCACACCCCAGCAGCCTCTGAAGACCTCCCCAGGACCTCCCCAGCAGCTCTCTGAAGACCTCCCCAGGACCACCCCAGCAGCTCTTCGAAGACCTCCCCAGGACCACCCCAGCAAGTACAACAATCAACAACAGCAAACTGTAATAAGGACGTCCACTGGACAGAACAAGATGTCATTTACGTACACAGGATATTAAATTCTCACGTCAACGCCCTTCCCTGGACACAGCACCACTAACCCCTCTCACCTGTACACAGCACCACTAACCCCTCTCACCTGTACACAGCACCACTAACCCTCTCACCTGTACACAGCACCACTAACCCCTCTCACCTGTACACAGCACCACTAAACCCTCTCACCTGTACACAGCACCACTAACCCCTCTCACCTGTACACAGCACCACTAACCCTCTCACCTGTACACAGCACCACTAACCCCTTTCACCTTTACACAGCACCACTAAACCCTCTCACCTGTACACAGCACCACTAACCCCTCCCACCTGGACACAGCACCACTAACCCCTCTCACCTGACACAGCACCACTAACCCCTCTCACCTGTACACAGCACCACTAACCCCTCTCACCTGTACACAACACATCACAGCACTTACAGGAACTGGAGCAAATAGCCCAGGTAAACTAATGTACTCTCACCTGTGTCGGACCACTTAGTACTATGGAAGAAGAGTCCGTGCTGTGTTTACCTGAAGGAGTGGCTACTGAAGGCGTAGTACTGGGTGGGTTACTGTCCTCTTCTCTTTGGGCAATGAGAGTTGAATGGGCAAGAATGTGTAGAGGATGGGCAAGAATGGGTGAGTGGGTGATGGGCAAGAAAGTGGTGGTGTAGAGAGAGATGGGCAAGAATGTGGTGGGTAGAGTGGGATGGGCAAGTGGTGGTGTAGAGTGGTGATGCAAGGGCAGTGGTAGAGGGTGATGGGCAAGAAAGTGGTGGGGTAGAGTGGTGATGGGCAAGTGGTGATGTAGAGTGGTGATGGGCAAGTGGTGGTTGGTATTAAGATCAGAAAGGTAACAAAGGGCAAGTAGGGAAGGGCAAGGAGACACAATTACACATGACGGTGGGGCAAGAGAGAGAGAGAGAGAGAGGTGACTGCCCCCTCAGCGCCCGCCCGGTACGCCGCCTCCAACCTACGTCTGGCAGCAGCGCGTGTGGCCCGGCAGCGAGAGACCGTATAAACATTAACTTCCAGGCAGCGGCGGCGTAACTGTCGTACACCCCAGCCATCATCCCGAGGGCTTCTCTGCCTGCATCACGTCTCGGAAGCCATCAATATGTAATATATTAGTCAGTCGAAGGTTGCTGGAGACGTGTATTACCCAGATTTTCCGATTTAGGAACATTTTCATTCAGATTTGAGGGAGTTTTTTTTTTTTTTGGTCTCGGGGTTGGATAAGTGTCACCCTCTCCGTCCCTTCTCTGTCTTTCTCTTACTCTCTTTCTTTCTTTTCTCGTTATTCCTGTCCTTCTGTACATATATCGAGTAATTTGTTATTCCTTTCTTCGTCGAGTTATTTTTTCATTCCTCTCTCTCTCTCTCTCTCTCTCTCTCTCCGCCTGATTCTTCGTTTATCGCTCATCTTACTCTCTTTCCATGCCTCGTCTCTCCGGTTCTCTCTTTCTCTTCCATTCTCTCTCGTGTTATCTCTCTGTGCCTTATCTCTTCCTATCTCTATGTCTCTCTACGATCCAGTTTCTGCTTCTCATTATCTTTGCTTTCGTTCTTGTTCTCCACTTTTCCTTTCTTTATTCTCTCTCTCCTCTTTATTTCTCTTTCACTGCGTTTCACCCTTTCTCCCTTCCTCCCCTCCTCCCTCCCTCACACCATCCCTACCCTCCCACCCTTCTCCTCACCCTTCCTACTCCTCCCCCACCTCCCTTCCTCCCTCTCCCACCCTCCCTCCCCACCCTCCCCCTCCCCTACCTCCCTCAAACCATCCCCTACCCACCCTCCCTCCCACCCTCCCACTCCCTCCCACCCCTTCTCACCCTTCCTACCTCCCTCTCTACCTCCCTTCCTCCCTCACACCATCCCTCCCCACCTCCCTCCCAACCCTTCCACCCTCCCACCCTTCCCACCACCTTTCCACCCTCCCTCCCACCCCCCCTCACACCATCCCTCCCACCCTCCCACCCCTTCCTCTCTCCCACCCCTTCCACCCTCCACTCCTTCCCACCACCTCCCACCCTCTCTCCCACTCCTCCCTCCCCTCCCTCAAACCATCCTATCCACCCTTCCTCCTTCCACCCCACCCACCTCCCACCCCCACCTCCTCCCCACCTCTTCCACCTCCACCCTCTCACCTCCTTCCTCCTCCCACCTCCTTCCTCATTCTTCTCTTCCTCCTCCTCCCACCTCTTCCTTCCTCCCACCTCCACACCATCCCACCTCCTCCCACTCCTCCCACCCTCCTCTCCTCACCCTCCTCCCACCACCCTCCTTCCCACCCTTCCACCCTCCCGGCAGATGGTCGACTGAGGGAATGATCACATATAGGTCAGATACTTTTAAATACCTGTCCGCTGTACAGGTAGGTAAGGCACAGGGGAATGGAATGATGATGATGTGAGTTAATGATTCTTGTAAATCATGTGGTCACCAACAACAACAACAATAATTAACGGTTTATTGAAAGAGCCTATGTTGCAGGCATTGACAGTCATTATATTTAGAAATGGGTTGAATTACAAATAATATAGTGACATAAGTGACACAAAATAAGACATATAGTAACTTAGATGGGGATCAGCCCAAACCAGTTCATTTCAACATAGTGACAGTGTAGGGAGCAGTGTTTACTGGGAGTGAATACACTGATTTATTACATGTTATTGATAATTTTTACAATGGTTGGGACTCGTTCTTATAGCGATCAGTGTGTGCGTGTGCGTGTGTGTGTGTGTGTAAGAGAGAGCCATGTTATTGTAGGTGAGACTCAGTGACTGCACAAAAAAATAATTGAGATATTTAAACTGCAAGACAACCAGGAAGAAGAACACACACACACACACACACACACACACACACACACACACACACACACACACACACACACACACACACACACACACACACACACACACACACACACACACACACACACACTTATAAGCAATTCTCATTATGGTCAAATCTCAACTTGGTCTCAATTCAATATGACAGTTTGGGGCCGGACGACTGGCAGTTCACGGGGGCCTCCGATCCCTCGCCTGATTCTTAGCCAGGCGGACGAAGAGTCAGTCAGGCAGTATGACTACAGTGTCAGCTCAGTGTCAGGCAGTATGACCACAGTGTCAGCTCAGTGTCAGGCAGTATGACCACAGTGTCAGCTCAGTGTCAGGCAGTATGATCACAGTGTCAGCTTAGTTTCAGGAAGTATGATCACAGTGCCAGCTTAGTTTCAGGCAGTATGAACAGTGTCAGCTCAGTGTCAGAAAGTATGTGCTATAGTTTCAGCTCAGTGTCAGACAGTATGATCACAGCGTCAGCTCAGTGTCAGACAGTATGATCACAGCGTCAGCTCAGTGTCAGACAGTATGATCACAGCGTCAGCTCAGTGTCAGGCAGTATGATCACAGCGTCAGCTCAGTCAGACAGTATGATCACAGCGTCAGCTCAGTGTCAGATGATCACAGCGTCAGCTCAGTGTCAGGCAGTATGATCACAGCGTCAGCTCAGTGTCAGGCAGTATGATCACAGCGTCAGCTCAGTGTCAGACAGTATGATCACAGCGTCAGCTCAGTGTCAGACAGTATGATCACAGCGTCAGCTCAGTGTCAGCAGTATGATCACAGCGTCAGCTCAGTGTCAGACAGTATGATCACAGCGTCAGCTCAGTGTCAGGCAGTATGATCACAGCGTCAGCTCAGTGTCAGGCAGTATGATCACAGCGTCAGCTCAGTGTCAGGCAGTATGATCACAGCGTCAGCTCAGTGTCAGACAGTATGATCACAGCGTCAGCTCAGTGTCAGGCAGTATGATCACAGCGTCAGCTCGGTGTCAGACAGTATGATCACAGCGTCAGCTCAGTGTCAGACAGTATGATCACAGCGTCAGCTCAGTGTCAGGCAGTATGATTACAGCGTCAGCTCAGTGTCAGACAGTATGATCACAGCGTCAGCTCAGTGTCAGACAGTATGATCACAGCGTCAGCTCAGTGTCAGGCAGTATGATTACAGCGTCAGCTCAGTGTCAGACAGTATGATCACAGCGTCAGCTCAGTGTCAGACAGTATGATTACAGCGTCAGCTCAGTGTCAGGCAGTATGATTACAGCGTCAGCTCAGTGTCAGGCAGTATGATTACAGCGTCAGCTCAGTGTCAGGACAGTATGATCACAGCGTCAGCTCAGTGTCAGGCAGTATGATTACAGCGTCAGCTCAGTGTCAGGCAGGATTACAGCGTCAGCTCAGTGTCAGGCAGTATGATTACAGCGTCAGCTCAGTGTCAGACAGTATGATCACAGCGTCAGCTCAGTGTCAGACAGTATGATCACAGCGTCAGCTCAGTGTCAGACTATGATCACAGCGTCAGCTCAGTGTCAGGCAGTATGATCACAGCGTCAGCTCAGTGTCAGCAGTATGATCACAGCGTCAGCTCAGTGTCAGACAGTATGATCACAGCGTCAGCTCAGTGTCAGACAGTATGATCACAGCGTCAGCTCAGTGTCAGACAGTATGATCACAGCGTCAGCTCAGTGTCAGGCAGTATGATCACAGCGTCAGCTCAGTGTCAGGCAGTATGATTACAGCGTCAGCTCAGTGTCAGACAGTATGATCACAGCGTCAGCTCAGTGTCAAACAGTATGATCACAGCGTCAGCTCAGTGTCAGGAAATATTATCACAGTGTCAGCTTAGGTCATCAGTAAGTAAACAGTTAAGTAGGTGTGAGTGTGTGTGTGTGTGTGTGTGTGTGACTGGGTTAGTGTGTCGAGCAGGGGCCTCTTCCACACAGTCAGCCAGTCAGCCAGTGCACCGCACACTGTCAACGTGTTAGGTACCTCTGACTGGGTCCCAACAACAACCACCACCATCCCTGTCACCCAACGCACGTGACCACTGCTTGTAAGTAAACAATACCATGTGTGTGTGTGTGTGTGTGTGTGTGTGTGTGTGTGTTACCACCGTCACAGCTCACCAGGACGTCACCTCACAATCACGAGGAAGTGATGTATGTTAGTTGTGACGCTAAGGTCATGTGATGATGTTTTAGGTTCTTGTGAAGCAGCATAGCCTCATGTGAAGCTAGCTCTGTGAAGCTAGCCTATGTGAAGCTAGCCTATGTGAAGCTAGCTCATGTGACGCTAGCCCATGTGAACTAGCCTCATGAAGCTAGCCTTATGTGAAGCTAGCCTCATGTGAAGCTAGCCTTATGAAGCTAGCTCATGTGAAGCTAGCCTCATGTGAAGCAGCCTGTAGCTAGCTCATGTGAAGCTGCCTATGTGAAGCTAGCCTATGTGAAGGCCCATGTGACGCTAGCTCATGAAGCAGCCTCATGTGAAGCTAGCCTTATGTGAAGCTAGCCCATGTGACGCTAGCCTCATGTGAAGCTAGCCTTTAGTTAGCTCATGAAGCTAGCCTTGTAGCCTCATGTGACGCTAGCCTTATGTGAAGCTAGCCTTATGTGAAGCTAGCCTCATGCGCTAGCCTCATGTGAAGCTAGGCCCATGTGACGCTAGCCCCATGTGACGCTAGCCTCATGTGACGCTAGCCCCATGTGAAGCTAGCCTCATGTGCTAGCCCATGACGCTAGCCCGATGAAGCTAGCCTCTGTGACGCCAGGCCTATGTGGCTAGCCTCATGTGCTAGGCCCATGTGACGCTAGCCTTATGCTAGCCTTATGTGAAGCTAGCCTCATGTGACGCTAGCCCCATGAAGCTAGCTCATGTAGCTAGGCCCATGTGACGTGCAGCCCCATGTGAAGCTAGCCATGTGACGCTAGCCCCATGTGAAGCTAGCCTCATGTGAAGCTAGGCCCATGTGACGCCAGGCCTATGTGACGCCAACCCCAAGTGACGCAAGGTCGCTAAACGGACGCTTGGCAGTGGCCCCAGCTGCCGCCCCGTTAAGCGTACAGGTGATCGTCTCTAATCAACACGTACCTGGTGACTCGTACCTGGTGACACGTACCTGGTGACACGTACTTAGCAACACGTACCTGGCCTGACAAGTACATCACCCGTAAAAATAAGAATTCCTACCTCTCATCCTCTAACCCTCTCCTTCCTCCTCCCCACCACCTTCCTTCCTCTTCCTCCCCACCTCCTCCTCCCCACCTCCCCAACCTGGCTATGGACAGGTACAACTAAATAGCTCAGGTGAAATCGCCTCACCGTGAGTAGAATGACCAAGGTGTATAACTGAATTTGCTCACTGACGAACACTTTCTTGTCATGCCGTAATGCAGAGCTGTGTGACCGTGATGATGATGATGATGATGATGATGATGATGATGATGATGATGATGATGACGATGATGTTGATGATGATGATGATGATGATGATGGTGATGATGATGATGATGATGATGGTGATGATGATGATGATGATGATGATGATGATGATGATGATGATGATGATGGTGATGATGGTGATGATGATGATGATGATGATGATGATGATGATGATGATGATGATGATGATGATGATGATGATGATGGTGATGATGATGATGATGATGATGATGATGATGATGATGATGATGATGATGATGATGATGATGATGATGATGATGATGATGATGATGATGATGATGATGATGATGATGATGATGATGATGATGATGATGATGATGATGATGGTTGATGATGATGATGATGATGATGATGATGATGATGATGGTGGATGATGATGATGATGATGATGATGATGATGATGATGATGATGATGATGATGATGATGATGATGATGATGATGATGATGATGATGGTATTGATGATGATGATGATGATGATGATGATGATGATGATGATGATGATGATGATGATGATGATGATGATGTGATGATGATGATGATGATGATGATGGTGATGATGATGATGATGATGATGATGATGATAAGATAATAATAATAATAATAATAATAATAATAATAATATAAATCACTCTGAAACACGACATCACAAGACCCTTCTTAAGTACCACACACACACACACACACACACACACAACCTTGAACCTGTTTTACCAAGATCTTCCTCATTTCCATGGGTGCTCACTACACCTTCCTACTCCTTCATAGGTGCTCACTACACCTTCCTACTCCTTCATGGGTGCTCTACACTTCCTACTCATTATGGTGCTCACTACACCTTCCTACTCCTTCATGGGTGCTCACTACACCTTCCTACTCATTCATGGGTGCTCACTACACCTTCCTACTCCTTCATGGGTGCTCACTACCTTCCTACTCATTCATGGGTGCTCACTACACCTTCCTACTCATTCATAGGTGCTCACTACACCTTCCTACTCATTCATGGGTGCTCACTACACCTTCCTACTCATTCATGGGTGCTCACCACACCTTCTCATTCATGGGTGCTCACTACCTTCCCTACTCCCTTCATGGGTGCTCACTACACCTTCCTACTCATTCATGGGTGCTCACCACCTTCCTACTCATTCATAGGTGCTTCCCACCTTCCTACTCCTTCATGGGTGCTCACTACACCTTCCTACTCCTTCATGGGTGCTCACTACACCTTCCTACTCATTCATGGGTGCTCACTACACCTTCCTACTCATTCATGGGTGCTCACTACACCTTCCCTACTCTCCTCTGGGTGCTCACTACACCTTCCTACTCATTCATGGGTGCTCACCCTTCCTACTCATTCATGGGTGCTCACTACACCTTCCTACTCATTCATAGGTGCTCACTACACCTTCTACTCATTCATGGGTGCTCACCACCTTCTACTCATTCATGGGTGCTCACTACACCTTCCTACTCCTTCATGGGTGCTCACTACACCCCTTCCTACTCATTCATGGGTGCTCACTACACCTTCCTACTCATTCATGGGTGCTCACTACACCTTCCTACTCCTTCATGGTGCTCACTACACCTTCCTACTCCTTCATGGGTGCTCACTACACCTTCCTACTCATTCATGGGTGCTCACTACACCTTCCTACTCATTCATGGGTGCTCACTACACCTTCCTACTCCTCATGGGACACCTACACTACGTACCATCTTTTATTAGTACCCATTTCCTCCTTCATGGGTAAAATTCACTCAAACACATCACCTCACCCATTATCAGTTACCCATTAAACCCATTATACATTTCACCCATTATAACTGACCCATTATATTTCTCAATCACATGGGCCCCTAAACCCATGAATGGTGCTACTCCCATCTTTCTCTTGACCTCAATTTTTTGTTGTAGTCGAGACCTCGTTCATGGGGGGTGTGGAGGAATTGTCCCTCTGGTCAGTTCTGGGTCACTCAGGAGATGGGGGATGGGGTGGGGGGAGGAGATGGGGATGGGGGAAGGGAGTAGGGGAGGGAGATGGGGATGGGGGATGGGGAGAGGAGGGAAGAAGGAGAGAGGGGAATCCCGAGTCTGAAAGGTATATGATAGTGTTATTACTACAGGTACATGCAATTACTCTCTCTCTCTCTCTCTCTCTCTCTCAGGGTACCATCACAACACGGGGAGGTAGGTAGTGGTGATAGGAATGGCTACAAGTGGTGTTGATAATAGTGGTTGTGGTTACGAATGGTGGTAGGAGCTATAATACTCTTGATGGTGGTAATGGTGGGTATGATTGTGGTGGATATAATCGTGGTGAGAAGGAGAGAGAGATGGTGGTGGATATAATCGTGGTAGAGAGATGACTGACCCAGGAAAAGTTGGTTTAACCCGAACAACTGGTCCCCCGTTGTTTTGTGGGTTGACTCCTTCTGCTGACTCTGCTGCATATTGTGTTGTTTCCTAGAACCTGTGACCTGACCTGACCTGGCCTACTTCCTCAACCTGGTACTAACCTGACTAGACATAATGTAACTTAATTTACCCATCACCAACACACACACACACACACACACACACACACACACGCACACACACACACACACACACACTCATATAGAGGTCATTGAACTTTCACCTGCCTGGGTATTTCCCCCCAACCTCCCACCATGACCTTCTCACCCCCTCCAACCTCCACCATGACCTTCCCCTCCACCCCTCCTCCCATGACCTCACCTCCCCAACCTCCCCCATGACCTTTCACCCCCACCCCTCCTCCCACCATGACTCACCCCCCCCCAACCTCCCACCATGACCTGCTCACCCCCCCCCTCCCCCTGACTCACCCTCCCACCTCCCACCATGACCTTCTCACCCCCACCCCTCCTCCCACATGACCTCACCCCTCCCCAACCTCCACCATGACCTTCTCACCCCCCCCCCCTCCTCCCACCATGACCTCACCCCTCCCCCAACCTCCCACCATGACCTCTCACCCCCCACCCCTCCCACCATGACCCTCCCTCCCCCAACCTCCCACCACCTTTCACCCCCCCCCCAACCTCCCACCATGACTCTCACCTCCCACCCCTCCTCCCCATGACCTCACCTCCCCAACCTCCCACGACCTTCTCACCCCCACCCCCCTCCCCATGACCTCACCCCCCCCCCAACCTCCCACCATGACCTTCTCACCCCCACCCCCTCCTCCCACCATGACCTCACCCTCCCCCGAACTCCCACCGACCTTCCACCCCCAACCTCCATGACCTTCTCACCTCCCACCCCCCCTCCCACCATGACCTCACCCTCCCCAACCTCCCACCATGACCTTCTCCCCCCTCCTCCCACCATGACCTCACCCTCCCCAACCTCCCACCAGACCTTCTCACCCCCACCCCCCACCTCCCACCATGACCTTCTCACCTCCCACCCCTCCCACCATGACCTCACCCCTCCCCAACCTCCCCATGACCTTCTCACCCCCCACCCCTCCTCCCCATGACCTCACCCCCTCCCCAACCTCCACCATGACCCTTCTCACCCCACCCCTCCTCCCATGACCTCACCCCCTCCCCAACCTCCCACCATGACCTTCTCACCCCCCACCCCTCCTCCCACCATGACCTCACCCTCCCCAACCTCCCACCATGACCTTCTCCCCCCCCTCCTCCAGCCTCCCCTCCCCCAACCTCCCACCATGACCTTCTCACCCCCACCCTCCTCCCACCATGACCTCCCCCCCTCCCCCAACCTCCCACCATGACCTTCTCACCCCTCACCCCCCCCCCACCCCCCACTTCCCACCTCCCCACAGTCTATTGTCTTTACCCACTGTCATTATTATTGTTGTTTTTATTTATTTATTTATTTGTTGATTAATTAATTTACCTGCATAATTTCTTAATTAATTTGTGAAATAATGAGTGATGTTAATTATTATGTTACGCCTCCTCTTCTCTCCTCCCTTCCTTCCTCTCTCATTTGTTCCTCTTCTTCTTGTTCTTCTTTTTGGTCTTGTTCTTCTGCTTGTTCTTTCGTTCTCCCAGAGTTTTCACTAACCAATAATATCTCACGTGTGTCGGCAGGTGGTGTGATGATGGCCGCCAGGTGGTGTTACTGCTTCAAGCTGGTGCTGGCCACCTCCACACTCCTTACCATCTGCCAGGCGGCGCCGAGGTCCACCACACCTTGAGCTATGGAAGCACTCAGGAAGCCTCAATCATCGAAGCCCTACCAGTTACAGAGGAGAAGAACCTACCTGACGAAGGAAACGTAGAAGTGGAAGGTCGATCTGATACCAAAACAAGTGTCCCAGGTCCAGGCCTACGTAACACCAAGCTTACCTTTCAGTGGTCCCTTCCAGAGCTTCTTCAGTGGGATGGGAAAGGTATTCAACATCGTTCAACAGGACGGGAACAAGAACACACTGGTAACAGCGGGTCAAACAGACAGCTATTTAGTCCAACTAGTTAAATATTTCACCTCTGTGTTAAATATAATGTCACAACAAAGAGTCTCGTTCGGTGATGCGATAGTCGAGTCTATGTTAAGGACAGATAAGATATATTACCTCGACCAGATGGGGAAAAATTCTTCAGTTACACTTCATAAAGTTGTCTTTGATCCACTGGGGAACTTATTCAACACCGCCATGAAAACAATCACCGATAATTTTTCTATCTGGGACTGGTGGGATCGGGTTAGGAAGGACTATGAGAAGTACATGAAGGTGCCGCTGGAGAAGGTGGATCATCTCAAACCACCGGAGAAGGAGCCAGCCGAAGGAGAGGAGGAAGGAGGGAAGGAGGAAGGAGGAGGTCAAGACAAAACCCGATGGTGTGTTGACAGTGGCTCCTTACGACCCTTTCACGATTGGTGTCAACACGTTTATAAAATGGCTCTACGTCGCCATTTTCTGTGAAATAATTTAATTTTTAATATTTTTTAGTTGTTTTTGAGTTATTTCTTTATCATTCTACTGTACAACCCCCTAGTGGTCCTCGTACACACACACACACACACACACACACACACACACACACACACACACACACACACACACACACACACACACACACACACACACACACACACACACACACACACACACACACACACAGTTCAATAAATCATCAGATGTTTAATTTTAATAACCAGTTTATTATGTTAGTCAGTCACCTTTCTTCTAGGACATGTAGTGATCTGTCTGTCTGTCTGTCTGTCTGTCTGTCTGTCTGTTCTGTCTGTCCCTCCTGTCTGTCTGTCTGTCTGTCTGTCTGTCTGTCTGTCTGTCTGTCTGTCTGTCTGTCTGTCTGTCTGTCTGGTATAATTAGGATAGTTATAATATGTCTTTAAGTTACGTAATTATTGTGTGTGTGTTTTTAGTTGTATGATCTCTCTCTCTCTTTTTCACTTCCTCACTCACGCCCCCACTCACTCCCCCACTCCTCCCCCACTCCTACCCCTCCTCCCCTCCTCCCCCCTCCCTCTCCCCTCCTCCCCTCCTCTCCACTCCTCCCCCCCCCTCCTCCCCCTCACTCCCCCACCTCCTCCCCCTCACTCCCCCACCTCCCTCCCCCCTCCTCCCCACTCCTCTCCCCTCCCTCCCCCCCACTCACTCTCCCTCCCTCCCCATTCACTCCCCTCACTCTCCCTCACTCTCCCACAGGGCATCATATCTCCCCAAATCTGGTATAGAAAACATCTTTGCTCCTGTACCTGTGATAATCCCAGACAGTGATGATGACTACGATGATGACTACGATGATGACTACGAAGAAGGCGAAGAAGGACTAAGAATACAGAATACGAAGGTGATATAGCAGGGGACTACGACTATGATGGTGGCGACTACGACTATGATGGTGGCGACTATGGTGGTGGTGATGGTGGCGACTATGGTGGTGGTGATGGTGGCGACTATGGTGGTGGTGATGGTGGCGACTATGGTGGTGGTGATGGTGGCGACTATGGTGGTGGTGATGGTGGCGACTATGGTGGCGACTATGGTGGTGATGGTGGCGACTATGGTGACTATTATGATGACTACGGTAAAAGACGTCAAGACATCTCCCATCAACTTCACCTGTATCAGACGCACCCACAAGACAACAACAAACCTACAGGTAACTCCTATCCAGTACCTCTCTATCACTACTATCCACAACCTCATCAACCCCGACGGACCGATAATTCATCCCCAAACCGACGGAGTGATGATAATCTCCCGAAGGCCGACACCGACAGTGATTATATCTTCGGTAATACCTTCGGCCACGGGGTTGGTGGACCTCATATAGCGGCTACAATCGGTGAGGTGTTGTAGCGGTGGTGAAGATGTCAGAAGATGTCAGGGGATGTCAGGAGATATCAGGAGATGTCAGGAGATGTCAGAGATGTCAGGAGATGTCAGGAGATGTCAGGAGATGTCAAGATTCATGTCAGGGATGTCAGGATGTCAGGAGATGTCAGGGGATGTCAGGAGATGTCAGGAGATGCCAGGGGATGTCAGGAGATGTCAGGGATGTCAGGAGATGTCAGGAGATGTCAGGGGATGTCAGGAGATGTCAGGGGATGTCAGGGGATGTCAGGAGATGTCAGGGGATGTCAGGAGATGTCAGGAGATGTCAGGGATGTCAGAGATGTCAGAAAGTTAGATATGTAGGGGATGTCAGGAGATGTCAGCAAACGGTAGCAGATGTCAGGGGATGTCAAGAGATATCAGGGAATGTAAGGAGATGTTACAGGTTGTCAGCATTTGTTAGTTAACGTTAGTATACATGAGCAGGTGTCAGCAAACGTCAGCAAGTGTTATCTGAAGCCACCAACGTTAACAAATGTCAGCAAATGTCAGTATACATCAGCAGGTGTCAGCAAACGTCAGCAAGTGTTATCTGAAGCCACCAACGTTAACAAATGTCAGCAAATGTCAGTATACATCAGCAGGTGTCAGCCAACAGTGTCTTGCCCTAACTAAATAAATCATTATAATTTTTCCTCATTATTTATTGGCATTATCATTATTATCATTGTCATTACTCTCTCTCTCTCTCTCTCTCTCTCTCTCTCTCTCTCTCTCTCTCTCTCTCTCTCTCTACCTCTCTCCCTCTCTCTCTCTCTCTCTCTCTCTCTCTCTCTCTCTCTCTCTCTCTCTCTCTCTCTCTCTCTCTCTCTCTCTCTCTCTCTCTCTCTCTACCTCTCTCTCTCCCTCTCTCTCTCTTTCTCTCTACCTCTCTCTCTCTCTCTCTCTCTCTCTCTCCTCCTCTCTCTCTCTCTCTCTCTCTCTCTCTCTCCTCTCTCTCTCTCTCTCTCTCTACCTCTCTCTCTCTCTCTCTCTCTCTCTCTCTCTTCTCTCTCTCTCTCTCTCTCTCTCTCTCTCTCTCTGTCTTTCTCTCTGTCTACCGTTTGTATACGCTTAATAAGTCAAAATCTTGCCATAGTTTTCTTAAGGTTTCGAAACCAACTGTAAGGAACGAATAAAGTGTTCTCTAAGGTAACGTGTGTTTTAATTAATACCTGTAAGTTCTCTACCTGTATGTCTCTTCCTGTGTACATCTGCCATAGAGACCAGAAACCTTGAGTGTATTACCAGCTGTAGAAACCAGAGATGTTAACAGTACCATTAGAAACCAGAAAGAGCTTTAGAAACCAGAGATGTTCACTTTTAAAACTTTAGAAACTATAGATCTTCATTTTTAAACGTTTAGAGACCATGGATCTTCATTTTAAAGCTTTAGAGACCAGATATCTTCACTTTAAGGCTTTAGAGACCAGAGATCTTCACCGAGACAGATATCTTCACTTAAGCAGAGACCAGAATTCATTTTAAAGCTTTAGAGACCAGAGATTCTTTTAAAGTTTTACAAACCATAGAGCTTCACTTTAAAGCTTTACAAACCATAGAGCTTCACTTTAAAGCTTAAGAAACCAAAGATTTTCACTTTAAAACTTCGGAAACCAGAGATGTTCACTTTAAAGCTTTAGAAACCACAGATCTTCACTTTAAAGCTTATGAAACCAAAAATCTTCACTTTTAAGCTTAGAAACCAGAGCAGACAATCACTACAGTCAACCATAGAAAACAGACTCCTCCATCTTTACTATAAAGAAACCAGAGTTCTCCATATTAAAGTGTAGAAACCATCTTTATAACCCCATCCCGAACAAAATAGAAAAACCCCTCTATTTTTTGGTGCTCTAGAAACCAAATGACACCAAACTTTCTTCTTCTTCTTTCTTCTTTCTTCTTCTTCTTCTTCTTCTTCTTCTTCTTCTTCTTCTTCTTTCTTCTTCTTCTTCTTCTTCTTTCTTCTTCTTCTTCTTCTTCTTCTTCTTCTTCTTCTTCTTCTTCCGGGTCGTTACTGCCTCGAAGCAATTTCCGGGTCATGTTATAGTAACTCAACAGCAGAGAATAACAGGGAAGGAATTGGCTGGAATCAGTGTACTTCACCCACTCAGATAACAGCAATATACAGCACCAGTTACAGCAGGAGTTACAGGAGAAGGCCAACAAGAGTTACAGCAGGAGCACACAGGAGGCAACAGAGAAAAAAACAAAACAAACAGGAGAGACACAAGATTACAGCAGGAGGCACAGCAGGAGGCACAGCAGGAGTTACAGAGAAGACACAGAGTTACAGGAGGAGGCACAGCAGGAGGCACAGGAGCAGCAGAGAAGACACAACAAGAGTTACAGCAGGAGGCAGCAAGACACAGCAGGAGACAAAGCAGGGAGTTACAGGAGGCACAGCAGAGCAGAGGAGTTACAGGAGAAGACACAACAAGAGTTACAGCAGGAGGCACAGCAGGAGTTACAGCAGAGACAAGCAGGAGTTACAGCAGGAGGCACAGCAGGAGGCACAGCAGGAGGCACAGCAGGAGTTACAGGAGACAGCAGGAGTTACAGCAGGAGACAAAGCAGGAGTTAAGCAGGAGTAGCAGGAGGCAGCAGGGAGCAGGAGGCACAGCAGGAGGCACAGCAGGAGGCAAAGCAGAGCAGGAGACACAGAGGCAGGAGTTACAGCAGGAGACACAGCAGGAGGGACAGCAGGAGGCACAGCAGAGTTAGCAGAGGAAAGCAGGAGTTACAGCAGGAGGCACAGCAGGAGGCACAGCAGGAGGCACAGCAGGAGGCACAGCAGGAGTTACAGCAGGAGGCACAGCAGAGTTACAGCAGGAGACAAAGCAGGAGCAACAGCAGGAGGCACAGCAGGAGTTGCAGCAGAAGGCACAGCAGGAGTTACAGCAGGAGGCACAGCAGGAGGCACAGCAGGAGGCACAGCAGGAGTTACAGCAGGAGGCACAGCAGGAGGCAGCAGGAGCAGCAGGAGGCACAGCAGGAGGCACAGCAGGAGGCCAGCAGGAGACACAACAAGAGTGCAGGAGACACAACAAGAGTTACAGCAGGAGGCACAGCAGGAGGCACAGCAGGAGAGCACAGCAGGAGGCACAGCAGGAGTTACAGCAGGAGACACAACAAGAGTTACAGCAGGAGGCACAGGAGGCACAGCAGGAGGCACAGCAGGAGGCATCTTACAGTTCCAGACGATAAAGTCGATCTCTCTCGCCGTCTTGTGTCCTACTGCACCACGCCAAACCGCCCACGAGCCGCACACCCCACCCGCCGCCCACCACCCACCACCCACCTCCCACCACCCACCCACACCACCCACCAGCCACCCACCTCCCACCACCACACCAAACGCCATCCACAACCCACCAACCTACCACCCACCACCCACCACACCACCCACCACACCACCCACCACCACCACCCGCCCACCACCCATGATAGCTAAGACACAGAGACATAAAACCACAAACTAATTATAGTTGAGTCCCTCCCTTGAGTACCATTACCATGTGTGTGTGTGTGTGTGTGTGTGTGTGTGTGTGTGTGTGTGTGTGTGTGTGGTGTTGTGTGAACTCTCTCGGCTACATCAGAGTAAAATTAATATAGTATTCCCTAAAAGACGTACACGATAGACACCCTGTTTTTTCACGATTCTGTAGTGACGCACACACACACACACACACACACACACACACACACACACACACACACATACCTAAATAATAATATCAGCACAGAGAAAGGAAAGAGAGAGAGGAGAAAGAGAGAGAGAGAGAGACCACGGGCGTTACCTCACGTGGAATGCACCTTAATCCCCACATGAAGTAGTAGGTCACGTTCACACCCCCTCACTCCCTCCCTATACTACTACCCTCCCCCCACCCTCCCTCCTACCCTCCCTCCTTCCCTCCTATCCTCCCTCCACCCTCCCTCTCCCCTTCCCTCCCTCCCCTTCCCTCCCTCCCACTCCCTCCTACCCTCCCCCTCCTACCCTCCTCCTTCCCTCCCTCCCCTTCCCTCCTCCTTCCCCCTCCCTCCTTCCCCCTCCCTCCTTCCCTCCTCCTTCCCTCCCTCCTACCCTCCTCCTCCCTCCCTCCCACCCTCCCTCCTACCCTCCCTCCTCTCCCTCCCTCCTTCCCTCCTCCTTCCCCTCCCCTCCCACCTCCCTCCTCCTTCCCCTCCTTCCCTCCCTCCTACCCCCTCCCTCCCACTCCCTCCTTCTCCTCCTCCCTCCTACCGTCCCTCCCATCTCCCTCCTACCTCCCTCCTTCCCTCCTCACTCACCCCCCCTCCCCCTCCCCAGGTGAGCTAGAGAGAGCCAGAAGGTCGTCCTCCCCACCGTAGTACCTGAGAACTGCCCTTATTAGCTTCCAGGATGTTGAGTCAGCGTTTAGGGTCGAAATTCCTAAGGTTTTGGACGTTTTTTGCGGCTTTATTAACATAAGGAAAGTTCAGGATGCATTTAAGGTCGAAATTCTCCTGTTTTTTGTACTAATTTCACCATTATTGACATTTTTATAATTCCTTCTGTCTCTTCTCTCTCCCTGTCGACTTATGGTTGAAAATCCCGCACTATTTGTATCTAATTATCACCTCTATTGTAGTTTATCATCTTCTACCCCTCTCCCAGTGTTCAAATTCTCCAATCATTGTTATTATTAGATTGTCATAATTATGGTTAATGATTCTACTGTCATTAAGGTCGGAATTCCCTTTAAAATATCTTAATTATCGATCTTATTGTCATATTCAAATTATGTCTCCATTAAGGTCGAAATTCTGGTTCTATTTGTAGTAAATATCGACCTTATTGTCATGATGGTTGAGGATGATTGGTTGAGTGTGTCTGGTGTTCGCCAATACGGGCATTCCTCATCGCCTGGCGTTCAATAAGGTTGGTTTTCTAGTCTCTAGGTCCTGGATTATCGCCACTACAAGCGTTGATCATCGTCACTACAACACAGACACATATTTCAAGATGGCACAACTTCTAAGACTGTACATTTCCTGACCTTCTGACCTCGTGACCTACTGATCTCCTGACCTGACCTCCTGACCTACTGATTTCTGACCCTCAATCTGACCGCCTGACCTGACCTTATGATTTCCTGACCTGACCTCCTGACCTCCTAACTTGACCTCCTGGACCAGACCTCCTGACCTCTTAATCTGACCGCCTTGACCTGACCTTATGATCTCCTGACCTGACCTCCTGACCTCTCAATCTGACCGCCTTGACCTGACCTTATGATTTCCAGACCTGACCTCCTGATCTCCTGACCTCCTAACTTGACCTCCTGGACCTAACCTCATGATCAGACCCCCTATTCCGACCTACTGACCTGACCTCCTGACCTCGTAACCTCCTGACCTCGTAACCTCCTGACCTCGTAACCTCCTGACCTTGGTAATCTTGAAAGCATATTAAGAGAGAGTTAAGATCGTGTTTAGGACGTATTGACAGAGAGAATCGGGTAATTATGTCTCCAAACCTCGTTATGGTTGGCCCGTGTTCTAACGAGGTAGTTAACGCAGCATCCTGACCACATGGCTAATTAGTGTTTGTTTATTATTATTATTATTATTGTTGTTGTTGTTGTTGTTGTTGTTGTTGTTGTTGTTGTTGTTTTTGTTAGTTGTGCTGTTGTTGTAGTTGTGTTGTTGTTGTTGTTGTTGTTGTTGTTGTTATATTATTATTATTACTATTTCCAAGAAGTAATTTCACATTTTTCGACAGACATTTAAACACCGACAAATAGACAGAGACACTTTGAAAATACCCAGACAGACAGACAGACAGACAGACATACAACAGACAGACATACAGACAGACAGCATACAGACAGACAGACAGACAGACAGACAGACAGACAGACATACAGACAGACAGACAGACAGACAAACAGACAGACAACAGACAGACAGACAGACAGACAGACAGACAGACAGACATACAGACAGACAGACATACAGACAGACATACAGACAGACAGACAGACAGACAGACAGAACAGACAGACAGACATACACAGACAGACAGAAGACAGACAGACAGACAGACAGACAATGAGATGACTTGCTCGTAATAAATATACCAATCTCTTAAAACAGGGTATAAAAAACTAAGTTGTCTTCCCTGTTAAGTGTCCTGTTTTCTGTTTATTCTTCCTGTTTTCTGTTTCACTTTTACCTGTTTTCGTTTATTTTTCCTGTTTTCTTGTTAATTCCCTTCTTTGACTTTCTCCAGCAGTGACTAAATTATCTCACTTAAATCTTCATCATCCTATTTTGGTCTTGTGTCGTCAGCCCTATGAATGCCTCACCTACCTGAATGACTGACTGACTGACTGACCAACTGACTGACTGACTGAATAACTAACTGACTGAGTAACTGAGATAATTTTTCCCCAGTTCGTAGCCAAATCACTTAGATAACGACCAACAACTCGTTTAAATGTACCAATAACCATTTTTACACACACACACACACAAACACACACACACACACACACAACAACAACAACAAAACAACAACAACAACAACAAAAACAGTAAACAAATGCTTTTAATCTGACTGGGTGAGTTATGGAGGTCATTTAAATCCCAGAATAGCGTTTAACAGCCGTAGCCAATGAGAACTCGGGAATTTCCAAACATTAATTTACATAGGTGTTTAGTATGAAAAGGAACACAACAGAGTTACATGTATGTATATATGTGTGATGGACTGTATGATGTATGATGATTATTCACTGATTTTACGATAGAACAAACACACACCAATAAGGACACTCAACATACACACTAACAACAAACACACTACTAAGGACACTCCAACATACACACTCAACAAACACACTCACTAAGGACACTAAATATACACACTCAACATACACACTCAATAAGGACACTAACACACACTCACAAGGACATTCAACATACACTCAACAAACACACTCAATAAGGACACTCAACAAAACACACTCACAAGGACACTCAACAAAACACACACTCAATAAGGACACTCTAACATACACACTCAACAAACACACTAATATATTACCCAACATACACACTCAACAAAACATACCCAATAAGGACACTCAACATACACACTCAACAAACACACTCAATAAGGACATTCAACATACACACTCAACAAACACACACTCAATAAGGACACTGACAAACACACTAATAAGGACACTAACATACATACTCAACAAACACTCAATAAGGACACTCAACATACACACTAACAAAACACACTAATAAGGACACACTCAACAAACACACTCAACAAACACACTCAATAAGGACACTCAACATACACACTGACAAACACACTCAATAAGGACACTCAACATACACACTCAACAAACACA
>NW_024720773.1:7523697-7540876 GCF_018991925.1 Homarus americanus | reverse complement strand
AAGTAGATAACCAACTTTCCCAGAAAGTAGAAATATTTCCCATTTTCTCTGATACAAATTTCCCGTTTTCTATGATAATCTACTTTGGAAAATATGTTAATATTTCCCAAAAAGTCGATAATCTACTCCTACAAAAAGTGGATACTCTACTTTACCGAAAAGTAGATAATCTACTTTTCAGGAAAGTAGATAACCAACTTTCCCGGAAAGTAGATATTTCCCATTCTCTATGATACAAATTTCCCGTTTTCTATGATAATCTACTTTGGAAAATATGTTAATATTTCCCAAAAAGTCGATAATCTACTCCTACAAGAAGTCGATAATCTACTTTACCGAAAAGTAGATAATCTACTTTTCAGGAAAGTAGATGACCAACTTTCCCGGAAAGTAGATATTTCCCATTCTCTATGATACAAATTTCCCGTTTTCTATGATAATCTACTTTGGAAAATATGTTAATATTTCCCAAAAAGTCCATAATCTACTCCCACAAAAAGTCGATAATCTACTTTACCGAAAAGTAGATAATCTACTTTTCAGGAAAGTAGATAACCAACTTTCCCGGAAAGTAGATATTTCCCATTCTCTATGATACAAATTTCCCGTTTTCTATGATAATCTACTTTGGAAAATGTTAATATTTCCCAAAAAGTCGATAATCTACTTCCACAAAAAGTCGATAATCTACTTTACCGAAAAGTAGATAATCTACTTTTCAGGAAAGTAGATAACCAACTTTCCCGGAAAGTAGATATTTCCCATTCTCTATGATACAAATTTCCCGTTTTCTATGATAATCTACTTTGGAAAATATGTTAATATTTCCCAAAAAGTCGATAATCTACTCCCACAAAAGTCGATAATCTACTTTACCGAAAAGTAGATAATCTACTTTTCAGGAAAGTAGATAACCAACTTTCCCGGAAAGTAGATATTTCCCATTCTCTATGATACAAATTTCCCGTTTTCTATGATAATCTACTTTGGAAAATATGTTAATATTTCCCAAAAAGTCGATAATCTACTCCCATAAAAAGTCGATAATCTACTTTACCGAAAAGTAGATAATCTACTTTTCAGGAAAGTAGATAACCAACTTTCCCGGAAAGTAGATATTTCCCATTCTCTATGATACAAATTTCCCGTTTTCTATGATAATCTACTTTGGAAAATATGTTAATATTTCCCAAAAAGTCGATAATCTACTCCCACAAAAAGTCGATAATCTACTTTACCGAAAAGTAGATAATCTACTTTTCAGGAAAGTAGATAACCAACTTTCCCGGAAAGTAGATATTTCCCATTCTCTATGATACAAATTTCCCGTTTTCTATGATAATCTACTTCGGACCTATTTGGCCTAAACCGGACATGTTGACATACTGTACTTGAATTCGTTTTTGTGCGAATTTGGGATTCTCTGTAAAATTTGTACCACTCAGTAGCAATAGCTGCATCATTATAAAAAGCAAAATATATCAGAAATCGTAAAATTCTCAAGGCTATATGAAATAAAACAATGTATGAATGTATGATTTTATTGCTGTTGATTTTTTTAATGTTTTCATACAAAAATATACGACATTATGTACACTGTCTACACAACACCCACAGTCAACAGAGAGCCTTTGGTGTTTGTGTTATAACTGTGTTTGTTATATACCTGTGAGTTTGTTACCCTGTCATGTCACCTTGGTTGTCAAATATTTTTGTGGGTAGGAAAGTAAGAAGAGGTAAGAATAAGAACAGGTGAGAGTAAGAACAGGTAAAAGTAAGATCAAATAGAATAGAGGAAGTGGAGTGTTTTAACCAAGAATTAATATATAGGTAAATAACATGGTGACATGAATAACGTGTTTGTGTACTGTATGTGGGAGTGGATAAGGTATAGACTATAGTGAATCAGTCAGTCATGGTGCTGTCTTCATGTCTGAGGGTCGGTAACCATAGCCCTCTGTTACCAACCTTTTTGACCTGTTTTAATTGCATGTTACCCTCACAGCCTTGCCCTGACCCTCCTACCCACCAATATCTCTGCCATAACATCTTTCTCTTTAATTCTATGTTCAATGTTTTTCATTTTTCTTTTAAGTTTTCATTATTTCTCTCACTAAAACATCTTTTTTTTTGTTTACTTAAACTTTATGTTCCAGGTTAAAGGATCTCTGAGATCATCAAGTGCTGTTCTCTGATCTATTCTTGTTGTAATTATTCCTGCACATCTGTCATCATAACTTATGTTACTTACCAAAATTTAAGAATTTTTAACCTGTCAAAGTTTGCTGTTAAATATACTGTACTGTACTGTACCACAATTTTATTTTGGGGGGATTTTGCTATATACCAGCATTTCTTAACCTTTCCCGACCTCAGCACCCCCTGTGGTCAGATCTAGGGAGTCCAGCACCCCCTTCATCTGGTTGTAGAGACTACAGTTGCTACAGGGCTATAACAAGTAATTACAGTACAATACTGCTTTATAATTTACTTTGATCATTCTTAAAAAAATATGGCCTTTCCCAGCACCACCCAAAATCGATTTCAGCACTCCCTGGGGGTGCTAGGACCCCAGGTTAAGAAACGCAGCTCTATACAGTATTGGACACAACCATTAATTCCATCTCCACAGCCTTAAGTCTAACTCCATGTTCTGTTCTGTCTTTTGTTCACTAATCTGTGCATCAGCCTTTGTGTGTTCCCCACTGTCTGTAATGAGAGCGGCAGCCTCTGTATACTGAATATTTTATATTGCTTTATAATTAATTAATATATATATTATATATATATATATATATATATATATATATATATATATATATATATATATATATATATATATATATATATATATACAATAAATACATACATAAAAGTAAACACTTTATGACTATACTTCAACAAGGTGTACAGCTTACATCTCTCACTCTCTAAAGTGGAAGCTTCAGCAGCCAATCACCTGCCAGAACCTTCAGGCAGGTAAACCATACACAGACTGGAAGAAATAAATCATTTGAGTTAGTAAACAAACTATTGTTGGGTATGATAACATAGCTGGAACTCGTGGAGGAATTACTGCAGTCATCATCATCCAACTGTGACACCAGAGTTAAGATGTGTCCACTGGTGGACCTAACACCTGTACGATATTTAATCAAGTTAGGGCACATCATCTAGTACACCTGTTAATTAATTACTCAGCATGTCATCACCTGTCATAAGTGTCCTGACTCACCTATCATCTGGCGGGCAGTTGGTGTGAGCAAATGGCGTTGGCGAGGATGTTGGTGTAGACGGCGTTAATTTCTCCTTCAACCCGGTACTGTGTCTCTCCTCCTGCCCCCCGCCGTGCCACTACCTGTAACAGAGCCCCTTCTGTCTATACATTGATTGCTACTAACAGAACATTACTGTCTTTACCCAAGAAACTAGTCTCTAAATTATTTACTACATTCTTTAAACTCTTTACTAGCCCTAGGACCACCTGCTACTGTCCTAGACTATCTACTACTGCCCTACAACCCCCTACAACTGCCTGGGCCTCTTTCTCACTCTAGGCCCACCTCTTACCTTCCTTCTACTGCCCTACAACCCCACCGACTGCCTGGATGCTCACTGCCTGGGCCCACTACTGCTGCCTGGACCACTCTGCTACTGCTGCAACCCCCTGCTGCCATAGACCTCACTACTGCCTGAACCCTGCTACAGCAGCCCCCTACTGCCCTTCCTGCCTTCTACTGCCCTACAACCCCCTACTGCACCCTGGGCCCTCTGCTGCTGCCCTGAGCCCACCCCCCTGCCCACCTGACCCCTATGCCTAAACACTCTGCCACCCTAAACCCTCCCACTACCTGAGCCACTCTACTGCTGCCTAGACCCTGCTGCCTGGCACCTGCTACTGCCTGGGCACACTACTGCTGCCCCAGCCACAGGCCCTGCTACTGCCCTGAGCCCCACACTGCACCTGAGCCCTGCTGAACCCTCTACTACTGCCCTTGACCCTCTACTACTGTCCTTAGACCCCACTACTACCCCTGAACCCCGTACTACTACCTGGGCCTACAGCACCTGGGCCCCTACTACTTGAGACCCCTACTACTACCCTAGACCCCCTACTACTACCCTAGACCCCCTACTACTACCCTGGACCCACTACTAGTGCTCTAGGAGCCACTACTACTGCCCTAGACCCCCTACTACTGCTCTAGGACCAACTGTTACTCACCTGGTGGAAATGACAGGCGCACTTTCCTTGGAGAAAATGACGGTAGCGGGCGGCAGTCATGTTGAAAGTGTCGACGACCTGATAGCCGCGGTGGTGGGCAAACGATGCCAGGTACTTGGAGTGGTCCAGCAGCCGTGAGTGGTCCCTCTGTAGGGGAGAGGGCGAGATGTCACACTGTGTGGGGGAGAGGTCGAGAGGTTACACTGTGTGGAGGTGAGGTCGAGAGGTCACACTGTGTGGGGGAGGGATCATGTGGGTGCCTTTACTCACCATGGACACCGTGTGGACGCCTGGGGCCGCCACGTGGAAGCCAGCTCCCAGTGTTTTAAGAATGACCTGAGCTCCTTGAAGACCCTTCCTGTAGACAACACCAAGGCGCTTGTTAGTGACTCACCGCTACAGTGACTCAATAACTTACTGCTACCGCGACTTAGTGATTCAATATGCGAGTGTTTTTTAATTAAAGTATTTCACGAAACAATATTGAGAGAGAGACAGACAGACAGAGAGACATACCTGTGTAAGGCGGAGGAGACCATATGCAGGTGTTGGGCCGCCACCCAGTGTACACCGCCCACCACCACCACCGTGTTGGAACTGTTCCTCAAAGGTCCTGCCCTGGAGAGTCACCATATTAAGTGTTAAGAAGTCAAATGTGTCAGCTTGGTTGAGGTGAAATTTAATTCCCCTGATCCTACTGTTTTTGAGCCTACCTAAACCTTCTTGAGCCTAACCGAACCATTTTGAGCCTATCTTAATCTTTTTGAGCCTACCTAAACCTTCTTGAACCCATCTGAAGTCACCTTTACCTAACAGAACCCACCCACAGCTTCCTAAACCTATTAGAATCTCCCACTTGAACCCCAATGAACATAAACTAACCTACACGAACTCCCCTTGAACCTTACCTGAACCCCTTGAGCCTTAACTGAACCCCACACCTTTGAAACCTACGTGAGCCCCTATAAACCATGCTAAAACCCCATAAACCATACTGAAACCCTCATAAACCTTACTGAAACCCTCATAAACCTTACTGAAACCCTCATAAACCTTACCTGAACCTCCGTGAACCCACCTGAGCAACAGCTGATAGAGTGTTTGATCAAAGACAGGTCTGTGGTTGGAGGGCAGCCAGAATTTGGGGTAGTAGGCGAAGGCGAATGTGGTGTGGCCGTCGTTTACCCCGCGGATCACCCTGAGGTCGTGAGTCTTATCCCAGGAGGTGAGAGTCCCATTGAGGCGTTCCACTAAGGCATACAGCATCCCCCGGTTAGTACTGTCTCCTAGGAACACCAGCTGTAAATACATATATACGTATACAGTATAGGGTCAATACATATACATAGGAAATACGATAAAACATGAATAAATTGCATTAGATTAGTAAATAGTTAAATAATGGAAGACTTGAGACACTGGAAGTAATTTAGTTATGAAAAAAGGAAGTCATGATTCCTTTAGTTAATTTCTCAAGCGTTCTTTTAGTTGTTGGTGTAGGTAGTGGATTCATACCGTCTTTCCGTGGAGACAGTGACGGAGGTGGTGGGTAGTGAGGGCCGAGTGGGTGCAGGAGAAGGGCTGCCATACCGCCTTAGACCAGTCACATAACACTCGCTCCACACACGACGCGCACGGCAGCACCCAGCGACCTGAGGCAGAACCCTAAGTTATAACGTCTGTCTGTACCATACCTCAGTCCTTACTTTAAACTGTGTAAAGGTCTCAGACTACTGAGTAAAATTAGCTGTGACTTAACTAACTCATAGTGTAACAGACAGTAAGACGAGTGACTATCAAAATGCGCTTCAGTCAACATTTTCTTCGCTGTAGTTTTTTCACGTTAAATCTTTCTATAATCCTGTAGACTGTAGAGGGTGAGTGTAGGTCAGGCACACTTACTGTAGTTACCAACCCCACCACTGCAGGTTTCTTGTAGTAACCGACCCAAGAGGAAACACTGTCACTCCCTTACCGTGGGCGTCCCCCTGGTGGCAGGCGGGAAGACTCTGACTGTGAGAGAGGAAGACCCTCCACGAGTTGAAGGATGACTCGATGCTGAGACTACAAGGCTCTGAGGGCGAAATTCTCAGCTCACACTCCTGTGGGAGACGCCTAAGTGTGAGAGACAGAGACAAGAGACTACGAGATGTTTGGTGGTAGATGTATTTGGCTGCTAGATAAGAAATTCACTTTATATTGCATTTTCGAACAACACACAATCTTAAGAATCTCTGATTCTTTGTCTTCCTTCCCACTTCTACTTTCCTCCCCCACTTCCCACTCTCTTTTCCTCTCACACCTTTACTTCTCCCATTCTTACATCCTCTCTTCCCTCCTTACTCCATCAACTTCCGCTCCTTTCTCCCGACAACTCTCCCGTTCGTCTTTTCTTCTTATCTCTCCCCCCTTCCATCCATCCCCATCTCTCCTTCCTTCCCTCTCTCATTCTCCTCCCTTCCCTTCCTCCCCTTGCCTCCCTCTCTCACCTGCTTCAGACCACACACTTGGTGAGGGAGACTGGTCACATCAGGTGAGGGCACTGGTGGGGGTCGCCGCGTGAGGTGGATGGTGTAGGTGTTGAGGGTCCAGGGTTCTGAATGTCCTATGTCCACCACAGCCAGAGGGACGCGGTTCTCCCCGAGTCCCAGCGTGTAGTTCACCAACCTGCAGGAGAGAAGAAATCCTAGGTGAGGGAGATGACTGGAAACACCATGAGGAGGGAGTCCTTTTGGTGAAGATTTAACTTTAACTAAAGAAATAAGTCCTTCGAGAGAGATCCCTTCAAGATCCTATCAAATGTGTGTTGTCATGAAGGATATATAAACACAACCTGAGCCAGACTTACGTAGACGGTCCGAATTTATCATCGAGTCTTGCCTCTGCCTGACAGTTGAGGGCCACACCAGTGACTTCCACCATGATGACCCCGTACTCCACCTCGCCCCAGTAGGAGGTCACGAGCGGGGTGAAGGTCGGCGTGAGAGTGATGTCTGGCACCAGGATGATTCGCTGAAGGTATGGTGCCGTAGTTGGGTCTATCAATCACCGAAATAAAAAAAAGTGTCAGTCATCTTTGAGAATGTAAACAAATGAGGAATTGTAAGTCGTCGTCTCCATTTAAGTCCGCCATGGTTGGTGATATGAAGACGATGGTTATTATAGATTAATATATATTTCCTTAATTCCCCAAACTACTCAATACGATATACTTGATAAAATTATATATCCTAACCTAACCCACCTTGCATACAGCGGTCCTTGGTACTCTCCTGATGCCTCAACCATTTCTCGTGGATGTCTTCGTTCTGCTCCAGGTCGTGGCTGTGGTAGAGGGAACAACAGGGTCACATATTACTTAACTTTACCAACGCTCACGACTCTTATGTTGTTTATGTACGAAAGATTCAATTAAAAGATTAACTCTGGGGATTCATTATGCATTTAATATTCCCCTAAGGTAAGAATAGGGGGATGAGGAGGAGAGGAGAGGGACGGAAGAGGAGGAGGAGGAGGGGGCCGCAAGAAGAGGAAGAGGAGGAAGATCTAAAAACAAGGAAATGAATAATAAAAAAAAAGATGGAGAGAAGATCAGGATTAATTTGTGGAAATATCATTGGGTGAAGTATGAACCTGCTAGACTAGAGGAAGGCAGAGCCCTGGGTACACGTCTGAGGGTAGGAGGAGCCCTGGGTACACGTCTGAGGGTAGGAGGAGTTACCTGTCCAACATGGGTGAGACGCCAGGGGGCAAGGGGCGATGGTGGGCTTCCAGTGACGTCACCAGCCCGTGTAGGTCCCTGGTCACATGACGCCAACTCTCCCTGCCAAGTAAACACACAGGGATCATGAATGTATATCTTTAATTACAGCAGCAACAGCAACTACTGCTATCAATATACTACTACTACTATAAATACTACTACTACTACTATTAATTACTTCAAAATGTACACGAAAATCCTTGAAAGCGCCGTTTGTTTACTAAAAAATTCCCATGAGCTTTCAAAGACGCCATCTTGTCGCTACACCTACAACAGACCTTACTAAGAACGCTCAATGTTTACTAAGTTACTCCGAAGGAAACTTACGTGAGGAGGTAGGCAGCTGGGGCGAAGGCGGTGCTGGTGTTGGTGGAGACGGCGTGGTACAGGTCACCGATTACCTGTAGAAGGAAGAGAAGAAGAAAAAATGAGATGGAGAAGGAGGAGAAGGAAGGTAAAATGAGATTGAGGAGGAGGAGAAATCAGATTGAGGAGGAGAAAGAATGAATAATGAGATGGATGAACTATTATGGATATGCTCTGTCTTTTTTCACGCATTTCTCTGCCTGCACGTGACACAAACACAAACAAACACCTTTTAACAACACAAGAAAACTCCCCTGTATGTGTGAGTAAAAGATCATTGTATGTGACATCATTTACCTGGTCATAGATACGGCCGACTGGTGAGGGGTAGACCATTGTAAAACCCACTCTCTTCGCCTTCTTCTGCGTATGTGTTGTGACGTCTGGCGGCTGGTCGGAGTATTCCCTGGATCCCATAACAGTTTCTGAAGGTGTCATTTTATTTTTTAGAGTGTATGAATCATTAAACTGCAACCATTTATTTTTACTGTTGGTGTAAATTTCTTGTAATCGAAAGGGATTCTTCCTTGGGTTAAAAGAGATATCCTCACGTCCGGGAGTTCTGATATCTAGCGCAGTTACTCCACTTAATAGTTCGTTTTTTATGTCCGTTGTGAGTTGTCCGTTTTCTCTTCTCGTTTCCAGCAGGTACTCAAGGTCTGGTTGGGTCAAACACAACTCGTGGGAAATGAGACAGTCCACACCAACCACTCCTGCGGAAAAATCTAATATAACTTCTACACCTTGACGTTTCAGAACTCTTTAATGAGTTGTATATTTTAGGTTGCGTTTGTGAGCTGTAGCCATTTCTTTTCTTAAAAAAAGTATTCATCAACAAGGCATCTGTGAGACAATTATTATTACTGAAAGTTTGTTGCTCACCCAAATTGTCAGCAGCCTCCGTGAGGGCCTCATTCACTTGGGACGCCACCTGTACATCTCTCGTCAGCAGTGTCATCACGTCCCTCGCCACCTGGATTCTGCCGACAGCATGGGCATTGTGGGCGTCCAGGTCTGCGGAAGTGAAGGAGAGGTCTGGTTGGCCGCTGACGCCCAGGACAGCCGGGTAGAAGGTAGAATTGTAGACGAGGTCAACACCCAGCAGCTGGTAGCACCCCTCGCACCTGAAGCGTCAACACGAGACAACAATACTCACACCTGAGAATGGTTATATGGAGTTTGTGTCGATAGTTTATGGCTGGTAAGGTGTACTGTGTGTGGGAAGGTCTGGAATTATCGTTTACTGTGAGTGTGTTATGTAAAGAACATCGATAAATAATAAAGTTTCTGCCTAAAAGGAAATATAGTACAGAACATAATAATAACTTTTAGGTCCTGTACATTCTTCAAGTAAATAAATTGTGTATTCTTCCTACACATAAAACACCTCCACAGACATACTGTACAAAAAACATTAATTTTCTTAGCAATACACCAAGAAATGCATTCAATACTGTGTTTATCTTTGAATATACATTTCCTGGGACCCTACACTACTGTGTCGCTGTGAACCATCACCCTAGTCCCTCGTCCCTCCGGCAGCGCCCCCACCTGTAGCGTCGTGAAGCCTTCTTCAGGTTGTGGACCTTGGGAGGCAGTAGTAAGTCAGCAGCCAGGGCCAGTGTGACTAGCACAGCTTCAGTGTGGCCCACCATGGCCCGCATGGCCTCCTCGCCCGACGTGCGGCCCACCCACGACACCAACTCAGACCACGTCCACACTCGGTCCTGGATCTGAAGTAGGAGGTCTCAAGGAGTTGTGTCAACACAGTCATACACGCCAGCATGTATAGGTACTGTACACAGGTAAGTCACAAATGTCACTTTTTACTGCTAGACTGAAAAAAGTGTTACTGATACGTGTTCCAGCAGCAAACTTGGAAAACAGGCAGCATAAGCCATACAAATGACGTCACTAAGACTTACTATGAGAGGAGAGTTACACAGGTGGAGGTGAACTTACTCAGGCGGGGACATACCTTGGCGTAGCCTCTGGCTGGGGGGTGCCGGAACACCACCTCGCCGTGGGTGTGGACATGAGCTCGTAGGGGCTGCAGCGACCCCAGCAGGAGGTAGAGCCTCACCGACACGCTCACCCCCAGCACCTGCAGCGGCGGACCCCAGTGAACCTGCACCATCTGTCCTGACCCCAGCCTGGGAGAACACCACGACCTCAGTACACCTCCAACACCCCCCCTCGGCACAACAATACACTACTTCTACACCTCGTCTCGTCTTACTACACCTCTACGACACAGGATATTACAGGTGCTATGTCTACACTACACTCAACTTACTACACTACTACTACTACACCCGACCTTACTACACCCCTCTTACACTCGACTCTGCTACACGTACTGTACCAGCTACTCAATTTCACTTCACCTCAGACATATCTTAACATCAAAGAGACATGTCAAGGGAACATGTCCGTCAAGAATACATCGTTAATAGTAATACCAGCGATATATTTCCAGGTAGAAGTGATAAAGTTAGTTGATATAAAGTTTGAGACATGAAACTAGTTATACACGTGAAGAAATATACAAATAAAAGCTCCTCCCGTCAACACAGTTTTCCTACCTCTTATCACGCAAGTCCTCCAGTAGTTTCCTGTTGTCTACCACCGCCACGCCCTTCCCGGAGTGGGAGGCCTTCACCACCCACTGAGCGGTGTCTGGGAGGGCGTGAGCGGCAGCGGTGAGATAGGTGATGTGGGCGGGGAGAGCGTAGCAAGCTGGGACGAGGGCACGAATAGGTGGAACCAACCTTGAGGCGTGGAGGAGGTCGCACAAACTCTCTCGACGCCACAGGGTCCCTCGTAACCCAGGGAGGCGACCTACCTGCCAGGGGAGTCAAGAGGACGTGGCTTAGTGACGTGTGTGTGTTAGGTTAGTTTAGGTTTGAATATTTCCTCTTAAAATATTTTGTGTAACCTAACCTAACCTAACCTAACCTAAGCCAACCCAAAAATCTACCAACCACATTGAGTATCATCGTGGATCTTTCGTATATATGATGTTGGCGAACTGGAAATGACGTTACATCTATCTATCACCAAAAAGTGTGTTATTTATTGTACTTGAGGCTATGAGAGGATGTTTGTAGGAATGCAATGAAAGATAATATATGAGAAGTGCGATGGAGAGAGGAAAAACCTGAGGACTTGAAGGTAAACATGAGAGAGGTACACGACGGTCTCTTAAAAATATATACATTTCCGTCAGAATTAATTAGTTAGGACATTTAAATATTAGTTTTCTTCATTTTCTCATTTTAATTTACATATATTGTATTTCAGAGACTTTATCTGTTCATATATAACTAGTTGGAACTTTCAGGATAAATCTTCTGGGTTCATCGACACATACGAAGACTCATCCCGAAATGTTCCAATAACGATTCAGATTATTAAATAGTAAACTGAACCAAATCACATATATTTGGTTTTAAAATATTAATTATGGCTCAATGGGGAGTTTTCAGGGTAACAATAAGTGACCCGAATGTTTAAGAAATGGCCGATAGTCGTCACCCAACACATTTCCTTCCTTCCTTCCTTCCTTCCTTTCACAAACATTCTCTCTCTCTCTCTCTCTTTCTCTCTCTCTGTCTGTCTGCCTATCCCTCTTTCTCCTCTCCTCCATCTCTCCAGTCTTTCCTCCTCCCCTACCGTCTCCATAGAGCTCAGCGAAGTATGGATCAATTAGCAGAGTTCCCCCTCCCCAGCCCGCCAGGTCAGCATGTTTTATTCACTGAGGCATTGTTGTTATCCATCATGGGGGGTGGGGGATAGAGGGGGAGGGAGGGGGGGAGTAGGTGTGTAGGGAAGGTTGGCCCCATTGTTCTAGTGGGCCTCTACCACGTCACCCACCCACATTATACACACACACACCCAACACCACTGTCACCCATAATCTGAGGCACAGTTTCCTAGCACTCGTTATCAATGCTAACAGGCCTCCCTGATTATCCCCCCCTCCCCCCAGTTGTCCCCTACCCTATGCAGAGACAGTGATGGGGGGTGTTGAGGTGGGCAGGAGAATGAGGTGATGGGGTTGTAGAGGAGTGGGAGGGGGAGGAGATGGGGGAGGAAGAGATAAGGAAAGAGAGGAGAAGTGAAAGAAAGGAGTGGGGGGGGGTTGTGGAGGAAGGAGATAAAGAATGGTAAGGAAGTAGAGAGAGAGTCCAGCTGGCTAGTAGAAGGATAGGAAGGAGGCAGGGGGCAGGAGATCAGGTGTGAAAGGAGGCGGTAGAACAGGAAGGGGAAGAGTGGAAGGAAGAGGAGGAGGTCCAGGGAGAGCGTGAAGACAAGAGGGAGGAAGGAGGATGTCGGGAGATAGGGAAGGAAGGAGATAAGGAAGGAAGCCAGGACGTCATGAGAGAAGGAGGGAGGGAGGGCCACAAGACACCTTACCTCTCTGATATTCATTGATCATCAGGTGTCACTGGGAAGTCCTCGTCCCTCCCTGCCACGGCTTACCAATTATGATCCATCACTGCTGACGTGACACCTCCCTCCCTCCCTCCCTCCCTCTCTCCCTCCCTCCCTGCTTCTCCCCCTCCCTCTCCTGCTCCTCTGCTACCCTCCCTCCTCTTCTCCTCCTCCCCGCTACCTCCTCCCTCCGCTACCCTCCCCCTCCGCTCCTCCCTCCCTGCTACCCTCCCTCTCTCCTGAATCAAATCGTACGGCGGAAACCAAATATAATGTTAAAATTGGCGTCCCTGCTGCAGACTCTGGAACACGTACCTTCTGGTGTGGCCTGAGGGAGGGGAAGAGCTTTCTGGGGAGACAAGCGGAGGAGTCGCCGTCAGTATAAGCCAGACACACCAGCAGCCTCCAGTCTCACACACGACCTCCTGCTGCTGCCTCCTCTGTTAACAGTCAACAGTTAGTAGGTGATACAGTCAACAGCTAACAGGTGATACAGTCAACAGCTAACAGGTGATACAGTCAACAGCTAACAGGTGATACAGTCAACAGCTAACAGGTGATGCAGACAACAGCTAACAGGTGATACAGACAACAGCTAACAGGTGATACAGTCAACAGCTAACAGGTGATACAGTCAACAGCTAACAGGTGATACAGACAACAGCTAACAGGTGATACAGTCAACAGCTAACAGGTGATACAGTCAACAGCTAACAGGTGATACAGACAACAGCTAACAGGTGATACAGACAACAGCTAACAGGTGATACAGTCAACAGCTAACAGGTGATACAGTCAACAGCTAACAGGTGATACAGTCAACAGCTAACAGGTGATACAGTCAACAGCTAACAGGTGATACAGACAACAGCTAACAGGTGATACAGACAACAGCTAACAGGTGATACAGTCAGCATTCAACAGGTTATTTAGACAGTATTTAACAGTTGACAGTCAACAGGTAAAATAAATACTAAATGATCTATCCTACCATAAGATTCTTTTACTAATAGAACCGGGGCCCATTAGAACTGGGGCCCATTAGAACAGGGGCCCATTAGAACCGGGGCCCAATAAACCAGTCAACATAACTATCCTTTCTCAACCATAAGCAGGGTGATGGAGGAGGGTACAGGTAGGGTGATGAGGAGGTACAGGTAGGGGTGATAGAGGAGGGTACACAGGTAGGGTGATAGAGGGAGGTACACAGGTAGGGGTGATGGGGGAGGGCACACAGGTAGGGGTGATAGAGGGAGGGTACACAGGTAAGGTGATGGAAGGGTGATGGAGGGAGGGTACAGGTAGGGTGATGAGGGAGGGTACACAGGTAGGGTGATAGAGGAGGGGCACAGGTAGGGGTGATAGGGGAGGGTCACAGGTAGGTGATGGAAGGGTGATGGAGGGAGGGCACAGGTAGGGTGATAGAGGGAGGTACACAGGTAGGGTGATAGAGGAGGGTACACAGGTAGGGTGATAGAGGGAGGTGGTGGGCAGGTGGAAGGGTGATGGAGGGAGGGCACAGGTAGGGTGATAGAGGGAGGGGTACACAGGTAGGGTGATAGAGGGAGGGGTACACAGGTAGGGTGATGAGGGAGGGTACACAGTAAGGTGATGGAAGGGGTGAGGGAGGCACAGGTAGGGTGGGATAGAGGGAGGGGCACAGGTAGGTGATAGAGGAGGCACAGGTAGGGGTGATAGAGGGAGGGTACACAGGTAGGGGTGATAGAGGGAGGGTACACAGGTAGGGTGATAGAGGGAGGGTACACAGGTAGGGGTGATGGAAGGGTGATGGAGGAGGGTCACAGGTAGGGTGATAGAGGGAGGTACACAGGTAGGGTGATAGAGGGAGGGTACACAGGTAGGTGATAGAGGAGGGTACACAGGTAAGGTGATGGAAGGGTGATGAGGGAGGGGCACAGGTAGGGTGGATAGAGGAGGGGCCAGGTAGGGGTGATAGGGGAGGTACAGGTAGGGTGATAGAGGGAGGGTACACAGGTAGGGGGATAGGGGAGGGTCACAGGTAGGGTGATAGAGGGAGGTACAGGTAGGGTGATAGAGGGAGTGCTACAGTAGGGTATGAGGGAGGGCACAGGTGGGGTGGGATAGAGGGAGGGCACAGGTAGGGTGATAGAGGGAGGTACAGAAGTATAGGGGAGGGTACACAGGTAGGGTGATAGGGGAGGGTCACAGGTAGGGTGATAGAGGGAGGTCACAGGTGGGTGATGAGGGGGGGTCACAGGTAGGGTGATAGAGGAGGGGACAGGTAGGTGAAGAGGGAGGGTACAGGTAGGGTGGGTAGGGGAGGGACACAGGTAGGGTGATAGAGGGAGGGCAAGGTAGGGTGATAGAGGAGGGTACAGGTAGGGTGATAGAGGAGGGGGGTAGGGTGATGGAGGGAGGGACACAGTAGGGTGATGAGGGAGGGCACAGGTAGGGGTGATGGAGGGAGGGCACAGGTAGGATGATGGAGGGAGGGCACACAGGTAGGGTGTGATAGAGGGAGGGCACACAGGTAGGGGTGATAGAGGAGGGCACACAGGTAGGGGTGATGGAGGGAGGGGCACAGGTAGGATGATGGAGGGGCACAGGTAAGGTGATGAGGGAGGGTACACAGGTGGGATGGAGGGGGGGCACATAGGGTGATGGAGGGAGGGCACACAGGTAGGGTGATAGAGGGAGGGCACAGGTAGGTGATAGGGAGGGTACACAGGTAGGGTGATGGAGGGAGGGCACAGGTAGGGTGATGGAGGAGGGACACAGGTAGGGTGTGATAGAGGAGGGCACACAGGTAAGGTGATGGAAGGGTGATGGAGGGTGATGAAGGGTGAGGGAGGAGGCGCTAACTGCTCAACAACACCGCGGTAATTAATGGATTGACTCGTCCCAGCAGTCCACCATTGACTGATCTGCCAATAGTCCACCAAAAGGCGCGACTCTCTGGCTATTGACACCTCGTCCTGCCTCACCCCCGCCCCTTCTGCTGGTGGTGGGTGGGGTTGTGGTGGTGGTGTGTGGTGGTGGTGTGTGGTTGTGGTGGTGGTAGGTGGCGGTTGTGGTGGTAGGTGGTGGTGGTGGTGTGTGGTTGTGGTGGTGGTAGGTGGTGGTGGTGGTGTGGTTGTGGTGGTGGTAGGTGGTGGTGTGTGGTTGTGGTGGTGGTGGTAGTCTCTCTCTCTCTCTCTCCTTAATGGCGGCAGTGTATCGTATAGCGACTGTCTGGTGATAACACAAGATGGGAATTAAATAATGATGGATGTGGTGTTAGTGCAGTCATCTGTCTGTCTGTCTGTCTGTCTTGCCTCTGTCTATCTCTTATTAGCGATCATGACAGGGCGTCGAAGATGATAGATGAGCAGTAAGTGATAACGGGAGAGAGAGAGAGAGAGAGTGATGAAGGATGTGGACAAAGGAGCAAAGCTTGTTATTTAGATCTATCAACTTAGAGACTGCATTAGTGGGGCGGCGTCTGAACCTAACCTAACCTAACCTAACCTAACCTAACCTAACCTAACCTAACCTAACCTAACCTAACCTAACCAAACCTAACCTAACCTAACCTAACCTAACCATGGTCTTGATATGGTTGATGGATCAATCTTAGAGGCTGTTCAGTATATTCTAGAGGGCGGTGTAGTCGGGAGCCGAGTTGTTCACACTGATCCTAATGGCGGAGTCGTCGACGCATTTCCTAGCGAGCTGGAGGTGTCTATCAGGGCATAGTTGATGGTGATGAGGAAACAGAGAAGGCTCATCCTAGTGCCCTGGGGACGCCATAGGTGGAGACATCCTCTAAAAAGTCTACAGCCTGGAGTTAGTCACTAAGGATGTCTGTAAGCCATAGTATGAGACTTCTCGATGGCTTTGTTGATAATTATGATGTCTTAAGTGTGTGTGTGTGTGTGTGTGTGTGTGTGTAAGTGTGTGTGTGTGTGTGTGTGTGTGTGTGTGTGTGTGTGTGTGTGTGTGTGTGTGGTTCACCCTGATGTGACACCATAAGAACCACATCTTTAAGGGCCCCTGACCTCTAGTGGGACGGAAGGTCAACTACAACTGATTTTCAAATTGTAATGTGGCCAATGGTGAGACCTTCCCCACCCCTCACTCCACTTCTCACTCCTCACACCTCACTCCTTCCCTCATCCCTCACTCCACTCGTCACACCTCACCTCTTCCCTCACCCCTCACTCCACTCGTCACACCTCACCTCTTCCCTCATCCCTCACTCCACCTCGTCACACCTCACTCCTTCCCCTCATCCCTCACTCCACTCGTCACACCTCACCCTCACCCCTCACCCACTCTGTCACACCCTCACCCTCCACCCATCCCTCACCTCACACCTCACCTCCTCATCCCTCACTCCACCCCCTCACCTCCACCCTCACCCCTTC
>NW_024720773.1:7503697-7518697 GCF_018991925.1 Homarus americanus | reverse complement strand
CTTTGTGTACGAACCTCTGTCCTGTATGGCAGTGGAAAGTGACATTACCCACATGAATCTGACCGACGTATATGTATGTATGTGTGCGTGTGTGCATGTATATGTACGTGTACATGTATATGTGTATGTATATACGTATATGTATGTATATGTGTGTGTGTGTGTTTACATATATGTATATGTACTGTCAATGAATATGATGCATCTCTTTGTGTACGAACCTCTGTCCTGCATGGCAGTGAACAGTGACATTACCCATATATACATTTATAGTTGTTAATGAATATGATGTATTTCTTTGTGTGTGAACCTCTGTCCTGCGTGGCAGTGAGAAGTGATACCACCCTTAGTGTCAAGACCTGACTGAATTACTCGGAATAGGCAAACTGTACTACAAGCTCTGCCAATAAATTTGTTAAACAAACAAAACTATAGACATCCCGTTTTCTATCTCTCTCTCTCTCTATCTCTCTCTCTCTCTCTCTCTCTCTCTCTCTCTCAGTTACGTTTTCTATGGTAAGTGTGAAGTCCTGGGGAGCGTCACAATGAATAAGGTCCTAGGTGTCAGCTGGATGGGTGTCAGCGGGAAGGGTGTCAGCGGGAAGGGTGTCAGCGGGGTGGGCGTCAGCGGGAAGGGTGTCAGAGGGGCGGGAGGGAAGACTGACTATCCTAGATTTTTTTTTTAACATTCGCGAAAAAAAAATCTTGATTGATTTAGCGGATCTGTGACACCTGAGGAGTATGTATGTATGTATGTATGTATGTATGTATGTATGTATGTATGTATGTATGTATGTATGTATGTATGTATGTATGTATGTATGTAGGTAGGTAGGTATGTATGTATGTATGTATGTATGTATAGGTGAGATAAAATATACAAAAACTTCCTTACAAAAATAAATAACATATTTTTCCTCCTTCCAATAAACAACAACTTATTTTGGGTCTAATCACCTCATTACCCTCATTAACGGAACATCCAATAGGGCCATTAGTTAATTAGTCGTCTCTTTAAAATTACACTAATGACGTCAACTATTACAAGGGGACAATGATGCTTTGTTTCTCCCGTCACGTCAATAATCTCAATCTCTCGACCAATCAAAACTCAGAAAAAGACGATGGAAATAATCGGATTGGATACCTACAGTGATGCCTTGTTCTCCCGTCACATCAATGATCTTAATCTCTCGACCAATCGAAACGCAGAAAAAGACGAGGGAAATAATCGGATTGGATACCTACAGTGATGCCTTGTTCTCCCGTCATGTCAATGATCTCAATCTCTCGACCAATCAAAACCCAGAAAAAGACGATGGAAATAATCGGATTGGATACCTACAGTGATGCCTTGTTCTCCCGTCACGTCAATGATCTTAATCTCTCGACCAATCAAAACGCAGAAAAAGACGAGGGAAATAGTCGGATTGGATACCTACTTTAACTAACACTTGGAGGACCAGGTAAAGAGACTCTCAACCCATATTTGAAGGTTCTCCCTGACGCACGTAGAGAGATAGAGAGACAAGTGGTTACCTGGAGAGACATCAAGAAGAGATAGATGACTTACCTTCCAGGGCATAGTAGACTGAGCCATTCACGCCCACCATCCTCACACGGTGGGCGGTGGTGTCTAGAAGGCGTATTTTGGGCGTCGTGGGCGGGGTGTGGGCGTCTCCCTTCCCCTGAGAGAAGTCATAGGCGCCATCTCTCTCCCCCATAAGGTCCAGCCCATGATCGTGGGTGTGTCTGGGTGTCTTTTCACGTCCAATAGACGCGGGTGTTAGGGCGTGGGCATAAGCTGGGAGGTCCCTGGAGACGAGGAGCTTCTGTCCCCTAACCAGTACCGTGGGCGCCGCCTCCCTGGCCTTCTGCAGGTACGAGGACTCCAGCTGTAGGTGAGAGAATGAAGGAGAGTTAGACACCTGTTATCATCATCATCATTATTATTATTATTATTATCGTTCTTATTATTGTTACTCTTATTATTATTGTTGTTGTTATCATTGTTGTTGTTGTTGTTATCATTGTTGTTATCATTATCAAGCCTCCAGGTATAATCTCTCACCTGGGAGACGCCTCACACCTGTGCTAATCTTCACTAATGGGCCGAAGAAATTCTTAACCTCAATTACTTAAGAGTGAAGCTCCAGTCTGGCCCCTCACCCCTGGTCTGGTGAGAGAGAGAGAGAGAGAGAGAGAGAGAGAGAGAGAGAGAGAGAGAGATGCTGTCATTCACCCTTTAATCATCTCCCTTACCTCTCTAACCCACCCCCTGACCCCCTACAACCCCCCTCACCCCCACACCTCACCCCCCCCCCTCGTTTTCGCTAATGTAAACAAAGTGGCCACGCGGGACCCCCACAAATCACATCAGTATAGGTGAGAAAATACCGTGAACGATACAGTGCTAAGCCACAGTCTCCACTAAGGTCGAGAGTCCCATGGAGTTAAAGTTTGATCGTCGACTCTATGTACAGATGGGTAGTTGTGTCAATCTGGGTTTTTTTTTATGGATCTTACCTTTTGTGTTTCGGTGATTATCGATATGAGAGAGAGAGAGAGAGAGAGAGAGAGAGAGAGAGAGAGAGAGAGAGAGAGAGGTGAATTAGGACAAAATGACTCTAAAATTAGTGACAAAAATGACTCTAAAATAAATTAAAAGTGGGCAGATAGACAGACACAGAGAGACAGAGAGACAGACTGACAGACAGAGAAGTAACATCCTTGGAAAGCAAAGACAAACAGGGAGACAGAGGACAGACAGACAAACAGACAGACAGACAGACAGACAGACACAGACAGACAGACAGACACAGACAGACAGACAGAGACAGAGAGACAGACAGACAGACACAGACAGACAGACAGACAGAAGACAGACAGACACAGAGAGACAGACACAGACAGACACAGAAAGACAGACAGAAACAACAGAGTCAAACAATATTCTCCTTTAGGGTTTGTATTATAAGACAGGAATTTTTTCATTTCCTGATGGAGGAGACTGGTGAGGGAGACAAAGAGCTGCTGGGGAGAGGAGGGGTGGGGAGAAGGGGAGTGGGGGAGAAGGGAGGGGTGGGGAGAAGGGGAGGGGTGGGGAGAAGGTGAGGGACAGAGCTGCTGGGAGAGGAGGAGTGGGGAGAAGGGGAGGTGGGGGAGGTGGGGGGTGGGGGGAAGGGGGAGGGGAGGTGGGGAGAAGGAGGGAGACAAAGAGCTGCTGGGGGAGGAGTGGGGAGAAGGGGAGGGGAGAAGGGGAGGGGTGGGGAGAAGGGGGGAGGTGGGGGAGAAGGTGAGAAGGAGGGGAGGGGTGGGAGAAGGGGAGGGTGGGGAGAAGGTGAGGGAGACAAAGAGCTGCTGGAGGAGGGAGGGAGAAGGAGGGGAGAAGGAGGGGTGGGAGAAGGGAGGGGTGGGGAGAAGGGGAGGTGGGGAGAAGGGAGGGGGGGGGGAGAAGGGAGGGGTGGGGAGAAGGGGGAGGGGGGAGAAGGGGAGGGGTGGGGAGAAGGGGAGGGGTGGGGAGAAGGAGGTGGGGGAGAAGGAGGGGGGAGGGTGGGGAGAAGGGGAGGGGGGGGAGAAGGAGGGGGTGGGAGAAGGAGGGGTGGGGAGAAGGAGGGAGGGGGAGAAGGGGAGGGGGGAGAAGGGAGGTGGGGAGAGGGGGTGGGGGAGGGGAGGGGGGGGAAAAGGAGGGAGACGAAGAGCTACTGGGGAGAGGGAGGGAAGAAGGGGAAAAGAGGAAGGGGTGAGGGGAGGGAAGGGGAGGAGGGGAGAAATTGTGGTTATAATGTGGGAGAGGGGAGAGGAGGGAGGGGGAGGAGGAGTATGAGGATGGGTGAGGGGAGGGAGGAAGGAGGAGGAGAAGAAGAGAGGGAGAGGAGATGAGATAGGGGACTTGTGGTTATTATTTGGGAGGGGAAATGAGGGGAGGAAGGGGGGGGGAGTTGAGAGGGTAATGGAGGGGGAGGGAATGAGAGGGTGAGGGGGAGGGGGGGGAGAGGGGGAAAGAAGGGGTAAGAGGCAAGAAGACAAGGGAAGAGAGAGAATGAAAGAGAGAAAAATGAATAAATTAAATGAAGGCAACAATAACTAGTTCATTTGTTTTTAAGACTGAGAGTCGTCCCCAACCATTACGCACACACACACACACACACACACACACACACACACACACACACACACACACACACACACACACACACACGAGTAAAAAGAGAATGTGTGCGTGCCTGTGTGTGTGTGTCTGGGTACTAACACATAACTCACATTAGTTGGGCTTAACTGTACCAAGACGTACGGTCCAAGTTTCAACATAGAGGAGGTGTAAATTCAGCCTTAAGCACTGACGTTGATAGCACTGTCTTGAACCCGTAGTATGGGGAGGTAGGGGTGTGTTCTGAACCCTTAACAACAACAACAACAACAACGACGATAACAACAACAACGATAACAACAACAACGACGATAACAACAACAACGATAACAACAACAACGACGATAATAATAATAATAATAATAATAATAATAATAATAATAATAATAATAATAATAATAATAATAATAATAATAACAATAATTATAAAATCACCTAAAATCGTAAAAAAAAAAAATAATGTCCCTAATCTGGCAACACTTCCCATGGCGTTATTTCCGGTTCATTGTAATGGCGGCGGTGTTCAGAAACTTATTTGCCGATTATCATAAAATTTGAGCAAGTGTGGAAGGCGAGGCGTGACCTGTCGTTAACTAGACACTGATGCTCGTAACCTGGAGTAGGAACGGCACTGAAGGCAATCAGGTGTTCGTCTGGCGTAGAGTCAATAAAGTTTTGGATCGCCAGACACAGTGGACTTGTGATGGTGTTTTTCCTCTCTCTCTTTCTCGTCTATCTTTCTCTTGTTCTTCTCCTATTCTCTTCCTCCTTCATCCTCTTCCTCCTCCAACTACTCCTCCTCACCTCTTCCTCCTCATCCTCCAACCAACCACTCCTCCCCCTCTTCCTCCTCATCCTCCAACCAACCACTCCTCCCCCCCAAAACTAACCTATCCAAGAGCATCATTATGAGTAAGCCCCGCGGGGTAGTCTTGTGGGGGGGAAGAGAGGAGGGGAGGAGAGGGAAGGGGGGCTGGCCTGTGGAACTAGGAGCCCCGTGGGGTGGTAATGGCCTCCCTCCCTCGTGGTGGTTCTGCTGCATACTAACATTCTTCCCCCACAAGATGGCCTCCTACCCTCGGGAATCCCCGGCAATTTGAGGATTTGACTTGATGACCAAGAGAAGTGGGTAACCTTACTCTAGTGGCGAGGGATGAGCTGAAACGGCCCTGGGGAGGTTTCCTAGACGAGGGGTGAATACTGGATGAGTAAGGGCAGTGGTGCGTGTTTAGGGTGTGTTTAGTGTGTTTTAGGGTGTGTTAGGGTGTGTTTAGATGTGTTTGGGGGTGTGTCGAGGTGTGTTTAGGGGTGTGTTTAGTGTGTTTAGGGGTGTGTTTAGGTGTGTTTTAGGGGTGTGTTTAGGTGTGTTTAAGGGTGTGTTTAAGGTGTGTTTAGGGGTGTGTTTTAGAGGTGTGTTTAGGGAGTGTGTTGGGGTGTGTTTAGGGTGTGTTTAGAGGTGTGTTTAGAGTATGTGTTTAGGGTGTGTTTAGGTGTGTTTAGGTGTGTTTAGAGGTGTGTTTTAGTGTGTTTAGGAGTGTGTTTAGTGTGTTTAGAGGTGTGTTTTAGGGGTGTGTTTAGAGGTGTGTTTAGGAGTGTGTTTAGTGTGTTTAGTGTGTTTAGGTGTTAGAGGTGTGTTTAGGGGTGTTAGGGTGTGTTAGTGTGTGATCAAGCCCTCTCACACCCTCAGTAGGTAAAAGAAGAAACTCTCACTAAGAGTTTCTGAGATCCACAACAACACGTTTAGGAGGACCTTGGGTGCCAATTCTCTTAGTGGCGATCTGGCATACTAAGAGGAGGTGCTCTAAACTGGAGTGGGGAGGTGCTCTAACTGGAGGGGAGGTGCTCTAACTGGAGGGGAGGTGCTCCAACTGGAGGGGGAGGTGCTCTAACTGAGGGGAGGTGCTCTAACTGGAGGAGGAGGTGCTCTAACTGAGGGGAGGTGCCTAACTGGGAAGGAGGAGGTGCTCTAACTGGAGGGGAGGTGCTCTAACTGAGGGGGAGGTGCTCTAACTGGAGGAGGAGGTGCTCTAACTGGAGGGGAGGTGCTCTAACTGGAGGGGAGGTGCTCTAACTGGAGTGGGGAGGTGCTGTAACTGGAGGAGAGTGTGCCTAACTGAGGGGAGGTGCTCTAACTGGAAGGAGGAGGTGCTCTAACCGGAGGAGGAGGTGCTCTAACTGAAGGAGGAGGTGCTCTAACTGGAGGGGAGGTGCTTCAACTGGAGGGGGGAGGTGCTGTAACTGAGGAGGAGGTGCTCTAACTGGAGGAGGAGGTGCTCTAACTGGAGGGGGAGGTGCTGTAACCGGAGGGGATACCAACTGAGGGGAGGTGCTCTAACTGGAGTGGGGGGTGCCTCTAACTGGAGGGGGAGGCAGTTCTAACTGAGGGGAGGTGCTCTAACTGGAGGGGGAGGTACTCTAACTGGAGGAGGAGGAGGTGCTCTAACTGGAGGGGGAGGGGGGTGCTGTAACTGGAGGGGGAGGGGGGGTGCTGTAACTGGAGGGGTAAGTGCTATAATTGGTAGTAGACAGCTACCAAACAGGGAGGTACTACCGCCTGGGAAGATATTGGAAGCATAATGTGTTGTCTAATGGTAGACCCTGCTGCCATATGTGACCAAGTCCCAGGTTGGTGATCTGACTTTCTGCCTCATTTACACACAATTGCTGGGTCTCAATTGTTTCTCTTACTTTGACAACACAACATACATATATTGTTTCTCACTATTGATCTTTTTTTTTCATTTTTGTATTTTTTTATGGTTCTATATTATTATTATTATTATCATTATTATCAGTATTGTTATTATTATTAGTGTTATTATTATTTAATTTTATTTATTTTCTTATTATAAAATTTATTTACTATGAACTAATTATTATTATTATTATTGTTATATTATTACATCCCCCCCGCCCCCAGGCCCTGATGTGGGTCAGTGACCTGTGTCAGGGTGGGCTAATACCTGTTAAAAAATGGAGGAGGAGGAGGAAGAAGAGAAGGGATGATTGAGGAGGAGGAGGAGGAGGAGGAGAAGAAGGAGGAGGAGGAGGAAGGAGGATTGAGGAGGAAGAACGAGGAGTGAGGAGGAGGAGGACGAAGAGAAAGGAGGAGGAGGAGGTGCTCTCAGGGGACATCAACCAAGCTACATCGGCACGTGTACCTGTTGATTCATTCCTCAACCTCCTCCTCCTCAATCCTCCTCCCGGAATGGGAATTTTGGAGAGTGGGAATGGGGTACTGTGGGGAATGGGAATGGGAATTTTGGATTGGAGATGGAATTTTGGGAATGGGAATGGGAATTTTGGAGTGGAGGGGAATGGGAATGGGAATTTTAAGGACTCCTCTCATCGCTCCCTAGGCTGTCCTCCTTTCCTCTTCCTTCCCTCACCCTTCTACCTTTGTCCTCCAACCTCTACCTCTCCCCTCCTACCCCCTCCCCCCCAAGCTAGGTCAGGAGGTAGTCCCACGCCCAGCAGCCAGTAAGGTTATGAGTGTGGATCAGTTTGGGATTACTCTCTCTCTCTCTCTCTCTCTCTCTCTCTCTCTCTCTCTCTCTCTCTCTCCTACTTGTATAAATTCCAAAACTTTATACCATTATTATTATTTATTATTATCATTATTATTATTATCATCATTATATTATTGCTGAGTTGTGAGGGGAAGATGAGAGAGAGGAGGCAGGGAGGCAGGAGGAGGCTATGAGCTCCTGTTGATCCTGACGAAGGCGGTGGCGATACATTATATACTGCCCTTTGCTTATCCCCAGCAGGAGGGGTCCAGTGGAGTCTTGGAGGGAGGGAGGGGGGGTTAAGGGAGAGGGAGGGAGGAGTGTGGTGAGGAGAGGAGGGGGAGAGGGAGGGAAGGAGAGTATCCTGGAGGAGAGGGAGAGGGGGGTTTTGGAGGGTCAGATAGGAGGCACAGGTACTTTACATACACAGGTAAATTACGACCATTAATTACTTCCTCACACACACACACACACACACACACACACACACACACACACACACACACACACACACACACACACACACACACACACACACACACACATTTCCAGATTACAGGTTTACAAAATACAGATTCCGGGCCTCTTGTTGTCAGATTACAGATTTCTGTCGTGTGTAGGAAATGACTGAGGATAAAATATATATACGAGGATGTAGGGTCAGATTTCTCTCTCTCTCTCTCACTACCTTCTCTCTTAAAGTCTCCAAAATCGCTCAATTATCCATAAATATCGTGAAAATCACCACCTAAAAAAAAGCTAAACTCGTAAACTTCTCTTTTAAAATCGTCAAAATAATCAACTTCTCTTCAAAATCGCAAATATCGCCCAAAATTCGTTAAAATTGTCAACTTCTCACAAAATCGCCCCAAATTGCCCAAATCTCAACTTCTTCCCCAAAATCGTCAACTTCTTCCCCAAAATCGCCAACTTCTTCCCCAAAATCGTCAACTTCTTCCCCCAAAATCGTCAACTTCTTCCCCAAAATCGTCAACTTTTTAAAATCGTCAACTTCTCCTCACTCGACCCAGACAGTTATAACTCCTGAGTGCCAACAATGGTAAAGAGGATGAACAAGGCTTTACTGAAGTGAAGTGAAGTTTGGCGCCGGATTTGACGAGATCTTGGCGGAGATTTGGCGAGATTTGGTAGAGAGTAGCTGAAGTTGATCGTCTGTCTGTCTGTCTGTCTGTCTGTCTGTCTATTCAACCATCATCTGTCAGGTTATAGAAAATGAAAAACATGACGTAATTGTTAGTGGGGACTTATCTTCGTCAGGAGGTCCAGGAGAGCGTTTTCGAGGTCTTTGGGAAACTAAACTTCGACAAGAGAGGATCGTAGAGGACTCACCTTCGTCAGGAGGGCCAGGAGAGGGTCGTGGCGTTGTGGGCGGGGTAACAAGACAGCAGGACCCTGGACAGTATATCACGGTGATGGGGACTTCGTTCACCTGGCTGCCCTTCAGGAGTCACCCATCCCCGCACCTGAAGGAGAAGAGGAGAATAAAATATAATGAGTGATAATTACTTGATTTATCTCGTCTCTTTATATTTCTATAGTTCGTGAGAGACTTGAATTAGATGACGTCATTTGTCTGTCATCAATATATCTCTAACTTATAAAAATTATCTATATATATGTATGTATGTATGTATGTATGTATGTATGTATGTATGTATGTATGTCATCCCCCTCTCTCTCCTACTTACGAAAAGGAAAGTTTTAGAAAGCTCTCTGAGGCAATTTGTTACTAAGTTTCCTTCCCCATCAATCACACTGAGGCTTAAGACTCTCGTTATAGAGCAGGGTTTTCGATTCTTGTAAAGACTCTCTCTCTCTTTTTTTTTTTTTTTTTCTCTTGACATCTCAATTCTTCGAGGTTTCATTATTAAAAAAAATCGTAATTTGAAACACATATCACAACACAACACAACACAACACAACACAACACAACGACAACAACAAGAACACAACACAAAGGTAATTTCTCAAACCCTACAACACAAAAGAGTTGCCAGACATTTAAGGCGTAAGATTAGGCTCTTGGCTCAGAGCTTCATTGTCAAGTCTTTGTATTACCCTCGTGAATATAAAACAGCTGTGTTCCAGTACTTTATGGCGGGGTCTCTGTGACAATAGTGTGTGTGTGTGTGTTGTGTGTGTGTGTTAGTGGTATGTGCGTGTGTGGGTGTTGGTGGTGGGTGTGTGTGTGTGGTGGTGGTAGACTGTGTGTGTATGTGTGTGTGATGATAGACTGACTGTGTGGTGAAAGACTGTCTGCTCAGTTCATTCATCCTCACCATCTTTCAGGCTCTACGTGTAGTGAGAGTTTTATAGTGTCATGAGAGAGAGGGGGTGTTGAAGACAGGTTACAGGGAGGAACTACTTGAAGGAGAAGAGAGGACCTACCTGAAGAAGAAGACCTACCTGAAGAGGGACCTACCTGAAGAAAGGACCACCTGAAGAAGAGAGGACCTACCTGAAGAGATGACTACCTGAAGAAGAGAGGACCTACCTGAAGAACAGAGGACCCTTCAAGAGAACAAGGACCTCCTGAAGACAGAGGACCTACCTGAAGAAGAGGACCTACCTGAAGAGACAGAGGACCTACCCTGAGAAGAACAGAGGACCTCCTGAAGACAGAGGACCTACCTGGAAGAAGAGAGGACCTACCTGAAGAGGGACCTACCTGAAGAACAGAGGACCTCCTGAAAGAACAGAGGACCTACCTGAAGAAGAGGACCTACCTGAAGAAGAGGGACCTACCTGAAGAAGAGAGGACCTACCTGAAGAAGAGGGACCTACCTGGAAGAGGGGACCTGGAAGAGGACCTACCTGAGAGGACCTAGAGAGGACCTACCTGAAGAAGAGATGACCTACCTGAAGAAGAGAGGACCTACTTGAAGAAGAGGATGACCTACCTGAAGAAGAGGGACCACCTGAAGAAGAGAGGACCTACCTGAAGAAGAGAGGACCTACCTGAAGAAGAGATGACCTACCTGAAGAAGAGGAGGACCTACCTGGAAGAGGAGGACCTACCTGAAGAGAGGGACCTCCTGAAGAAGAGGGACCTACCTGAAGAAGAGATGACCTACCTGAGAGAGGGGGACCTACCTGAAGAACAGAGGGACCTACCTGAAGACAGAGGACCTCCTGAGAACAGAGGACCTACCTGAAGAAGAGGGACCTACCTGAAGAAGAGGACTACCTGAAGAAGGAGGACCTACCTGGAAGAGATGATTACCTGAAGAAGAGGACCTACCTGAAGAAGAGAGGACCTACCTGAAGAAGAGAGGACCTACCTGAAGAAGAGATGACCTACCTGAAGAAGAGGGACCTACCTGAAGAAGAGAGTGACCTACCTGAAGAGGACCTACCTGAAGAAGAGGGACTACCTGAGAGAAGAGATCTAGAAGAAGAGAGACCTGCCGAAGAAGAGGACCTCCTGAAGAAGAGGGACCTACCTGAAGAAGGGGGACCTACCTGGAAGAGAGGACCTGTGAGAATCTACCTGGAAGAGGACCCCTGAAGAGAGGGGGACCTGTGGAAGAGAAGATCTACCTGAAGAGAGAGGGACCTACCTGAAGAAGAGATGACCTACCTGAAGAAGAGAGATGACCTACCTGAAGAAGAGAGGGCCTACCTGAAGAAGAGGACCTACCTGAAGAGGACCTACCTGAAGAAGAGAGGACCTACCTGAAGAAGAGATGACCTACCTGAAGAAGAGAGGACCTACCTGAAGAAGGGACCTACCTGAAGAAGAGGGGACCTACCTGAAGAAGAGAGGACCTACCTGAAGAAGAAGAGAGTCTACCTGAAGAAGAGAGGACCTACCTGAAGAAGAGATGCCTACCTGAAGAAGAGATGACCTACCTGAAGAAGAGAGGGGCCTACCTGAAGAAGAGAGGACCTACCTGAAGAGAGGACCTACCTGAAGAAGAGATGACCTACCTGAAGAAGAGAGGACCTACCTGAAGAACAGAGGACCTACCTGAAGAACAGAGGACCTCCTGAAGAACAGAGGACCTACCTGAAGAAGAGAGGACCTACCTGAAGAAGAGAGGACCTACCTGAAGAAGAGAGGACCTACCTGAAGAAGAGATGACCTACCTGAAGAGAGGACCTGCCTGAAGAAGAGAGGACCTACCTGAAGAAGAGAGGACCTACCTGAAGAAGAGATGACCTACCTGGAAGAGAGGACCTACCTGAGAAGAGGCTACCTGAAGAAGAGAGGACCTACCTGAAGAAGAGAGACCTACCTGAAAGAAGAAGAGATCTCTATCTGAAGAGAGGGACCTACCTGAAGAAGAGAGGACCTACCTGAAGAGAGGGACCTACCTGAAGAAGAGAGGAGCTACCTGAAGAAAGGGGGACCTACCTGAAGAAGAAGAAGGATCTACCTGAAGAAGAGAGGACCTGCCTGGAAGAGAGGGACCTACCTGAAGAGATCTACCTGAAGAAGGGGACCTGAAAGAAGAGATGACCTACCGAAGAAGAGATGACCACAGAAGAGAGGACCTACCTGAAGAAGAGAGGGACCTACCTGAAGAAGAGAGGACCTACCTGAAGAAGAGAGGGACCTACCTGAAGAAGAGAGGACCTACCTGAAAGCTACCTGAAGAGGATGACCTACCTGAAGAAGAGAGGACCTACCTGAAGAGATGACCTACCTGAAGAATGGTGAGGTGGTAGGAGATGAGGAGGGATGTCACGGATACGCAGATGAGGACGGAGAGGACGGTTCTGGCTGACCACCACGCCCACACGCCCATCTTCACACCTGCAGGATAATCACAGTTGTTAGATTCTACAGGTGAGAAATTGGGAAAAACCTCATAATTAGAGTAGAGTCTTGGCGTAATATCGTTACCATCTTGGTCGCCATCACTTGAGTCATTCTGTTGTTAAATCCTTAAAATATGAGAGAGAGAGAAATTAATTATGTAAATAATACTTCAATATCGTTCCCAAAACCTCAAAGCAAAGTAAATAAGAGATGAAGAGAGAGAATGAATATCTTCTCTTTGACTTATAACCTTCATCTTGCCGTTCTTGGTGGGATAAAACGTCTCAGTGACCCCTTCAATACGTTTTCTTCTTATGGTCCGTTTTCTTTGATCCGTGACGTCAGGTTCACTTTGGTAGTATGGTAATAACTCGGTTTATGAAGTAAAGGTAAGGAAGGGAGGAGGAAAGAAAAGGTAGGAAGAGAGAGAGAGACGATGGGGAAGATGGAAGTGGCAGGAAATGGACAACGTTTTAATAATGACTCGTAATATTATTTTTTGTTATACCCGGAATGTGGTGGTTGAAGCTCTATCTATCTATCTATCTATCTATCTATCTATCTATCAACTTATAACAGTTCCCCAAATTAAATTAGAAATAAAAAACTAAAAAGAAAAACTCAATTCAGGAACGTAATATAAATTTCCCCAATGAAAAAAAAATAAAAATAAAATAATAATAACAAGCAAATTGAAAAATGGTGAGCGAGGTGGATGGGGGGCTGTCTGTCTGTCTGTCTGTCTGTCTGTCTCGAAGAGTTCTATCCCTCCCAGTCTCCCTCTCTTCTGTCCGTCCGTCAGTCTGTTTCTGTCTGTTTGTTTGTCTGTATCTGTCTATCTTGAAGAACTTTATCCCACACGTCATCCAAAGCCTCTCCTCCCTTATTACTGTCTGCCTGTCCGTCTATCTATCTGTCTTGAAGAGCTCTAACCCTCACCATCTCTCAAACCCTTCCCTCGTTACCGTCTAAATGTGTCTGTCTCTCTGTCTGTCTAAATAAATATACTCAACATATCCTTAAGTTAATATTTAATAAACACAACCTCAAAAATTAGCCTCGAATTATTCCAACAAAACAAATACTCACATTAACTTTCATTATTCCCGTTAAATAATACTATCAATAATTTAAATATATATAAAATCTTTAGAATATTTAACTTAAGAATTATCAACATAAATATGAGAATTAATTGAGGTAAACTTATATTTTGTTGACATTTGAATTAAAGAAAATGTTATAGGTAGAGAGTTGATGGAGGGTAGACTGCCCGAGGTTGACACAGGGCTGTAGATCTAAGACGTGTCAACACTTGAACCAGGAGGACGTGCTCTTCCTCGGCCTTATCTTGATGGCTATTGGCTGGATTATTGTCTTATCTGTTTACATTAATTAAGGGAAGTGATAGGGTTTAATTGTCTTTTGTTCATGTGTATTAAGATGTAATTCTTTTTGTGTCACTATCACCACCACAACCACTACTACTACTACTACTACTACTACTACTACTATCACTATCACTATCACTGCTATCACCATCACTAATATCACCATTACCACTATAACTATTACCATAACCTAGGGGCGGATTCAGGAATATCAAAAGAAAGGGTTCCAAGAAGTTTAGGTGGGGAACATGGCGAGCATAGTGAGCCCACCCAGGAGATATTCTGGGGTCAATAGTAATTTTGTTCAAGTGGAACCGAACCAGGCACCCCCTGATTGCCTCTGTAACTCACTATAATCACCAACCATCACAATATGTCACTCTGCCACTATAATATGCTCAACACTCACACTTTATAACGCATTAAGTCCAAAAACTTTCAAATATATTCTTCTCTTCCCCCTGTCCTTCAACCCCCTCACCCTATCTCCCTGTCTCCCTCTCCTCATTCTCCTCTCCTCCCCACCACCAGCGAAAAATAAAATTGTGTTTATCTCCAGGAAGATTTTCTAGTTTAGTTCCGAAGAATGACGCGATTGGCTGCCTCGATATGTCGTCATTTAGCCATGCTGATGACGACATTGAATTCTAATGACGCCATTGGTTGACTGGCATGACGTCAGCCGCTCATGCTGATGGCGACTTTGAATTCGAATAATGGTTATTGGTTGATTTGACATGACGTCATTGGTTGATATTAATGATGTCACTGATATTAATAACTATTGGCTGAAGAGAAACGACGTCACATAAATAAAACTAACTCAGTAACGCATCTGTATAACTTAAATACCATTTCCTCCTTAATATTTAATTGAATAAACTTTATACACTGACTTTGACTTAGAATTTCAAGACAAATTGAAAATACGGGGAAATTTTCGGCTGGGTTGGTGACGAACGGAAGCCACGCCCACACCATGTTGACCAGCCACTCATGTCGCTGCTCCTCCTCCTCCTCACCCCACCCACATATAAAAGAGGGTGAGGGGAGGGGGAGCAATATTCTTTTCTCACGTGTGTCTCTGTCTGTCTGTCTGTCTGTCTTCTTTTCCACCATTCTTTCCCCCTTCCTGCCCATTCTCTCTCTCTCTCTCTCTCTGCA
>NW_024720773.1:7496197-7501197 GCF_018991925.1 Homarus americanus | reverse complement strand
ACGCCTCTTCTCATTGTTATCACCGCCACGCCTCCAAGCCCACGTACTGTACGGAATGACGGATCAATGGTGTACTCGAGGCCTCTGAGTCATTGATCGAGACCTATCTCCCAAGACGGAATCCAACACCGAGACCCGCGTAAGTCGAGACCAAGATCAATGAGATGCCAGTGTTTGGATCGTGGGTGTTACCAAGAACTCTCTATACTTGGTTACTCGGTTTCTCCCTCTGGTTCCGTGTCAGCATCTCTGGCATTGAAGTCGCCAAGGAGCATAACATTTATCTTCTCTGGGGGGAAGAGGTTAGCACTCTGTCTAGGTCGACGTAAATGGCCTCCTTGATGTCATCCTCTGCATCCACTGTTGGGGTGTATGCACTGATGAAGAACGCATGACGTGAGTGATTCAGTGGGACTTGGTATTTGTGTTATTCATTACAAGAGAATGAATGGTAAAGTCGACTCCGCAAAAGTAATCACTATCCAAGTCAGTTCACCCTCACTTGTGCCAGCATCCAGAAGGGTCCAGACATTTATGCAGAGGCCATAAAATGTTACAAAGTTTATCTTGATCTTTTCTAATGTTTCTGACTGTCAGGAGAATCGTAGTAGACAGGGTATGTGTGAGCACCTGGCAGTCATCTGCCCCTCCCCCCTACACACACACACACACACACACACACACGCACACACACACACACACACATAACTCGACCAAGGCGTCTACACCTTCTTCGTGTCTCTCTTCCCCACCAAGCTGTCTTTATATTCTCTACCCTTCATTTATCTTCATCCGTGATTCCCTCCTCCTCCTTCGTTCCTCCTTCCTCCTCCTCCTATCCTCCCTTCTCTCCTCCTACCCTGGTCACAAGGCAGCTACACTCTCGACTGCATCGTTTCGAAAGGTTTTACGGCCATATGCAAATTAGGGGGTCATTATTTGCCCTGTGTCCCCTGAGGTAGAGTGATAGATAGGTAGATAGATGGATAGATAGGTAGATAGATGGATAGATAGTTCAATATATAGCACAAGAGATAAACAGGTAGACAGAACCAACGTCACTGAGACAGACAGACAAAGAAAGAGACAGACGTCGTTAGCACATCATCGAATAGGGGCGGGAGTGAGAGTCATAATCTTGGGGTGTAAGATGGTGATTTACTTCCATCCAGGTTAGGTTAGGTTAGGAGGTAGCTGGTTAGGTTAGGTTAGGTTAGGGAGGTAGCTGGTTATTAGGTTAGGTTAGGAGTAGCTGGTTAGGGTTAGAGGTAGCTGGGAGGTTAGGTTAGGAGGTAGCTGGGGGTAGGGTAGGAGGTATTGGCAGGGTAGGGTAGGAGGTAGTTGGGTAGGGTAGGTTAGGTTAGGAGGTAGCTGGGTAGGGTGGTTAGGAGGTAGCTGGGTGGGTAGGTAGGAGGTAGCTGGTGGGTAGGTTAGGTTAGAGGTAGCTGGGTAGGGTAGGTTAGAGGTAGCTGGGTAGGGTAGGGTAGGAGGTAGCTGGAGGGTTGGTTAGGTTAGAGGTAGCTGGGTAGGGTAGGTTAGGTTAGAGGTGCTGGTTAGGTTAGGTTAGGAGGCAGCTGGTTAGGGTAGGTTAGGTTGGGAGGCAGCTGGGTAGGGTAGGTATAGCTGGGTAGAGGTAGCTGGGAGATTAGGGGGAGCTGGTTAGGTAGGTTAGGTTAGAGGTAGCTGGGTGGGGTAGGTAGGAGGTAGCTGGTTAGGCAGGTTAGGTTAGGAGGTAGCTGTAGGAGTTGTAGGCAGCTGGGACTGGAGTAGGTTAGAGGTAGCTGTTGGCAGTAGGTTAGAGGTAGCTGGTTGGTAGGGTTAGAGGCAGCTGGTTAGGTAGGTTAGTTAGAGGTAGCTGGTTAGGTTAGGTTAGGAGGTAGCTGGGTAGGGTGGTTAGGTTAGAGTGTAGCTGGTTAGGTTAGGTTAGGAGTGCAGCTGGTTGTGGACAGGTTATGGGTAGGTTAGGAGAGTTAGAGGTAGCTGGGTAGGTTAGGTTAGGTTGTGTTAGAGGCAGCTGGTTAGGTGGCTAGGTTAGGAGGTAGCTGGAGGTTAGGTTAGAGGTAACAGGCCAGTTTAGAGGTAGCTGCAAGAGGTGCAGCTGGTTAGGGCAGGTTAGGTTAGAGGTAGCTGCAGGGTTAGGTTAAGTTAGGTTAGGTTAGGAGGTAGCTGGTTAGGTTGGTTAGTTAGGAGGCAGCTGGTGAGGTTGTTAGGGCTGGTTAGGGAAGGAAGTAGCTGGGTAGGTTAGGTTAGGTTAGGTTAGGTTAGGAGGTAGCTGGTTAGGTAGGTTTAGGAGGAAGCAGGTTGTTAGTTGAAGGGTTAGGTTAGGTTAGGTTAGGGAGGCAGTTTGTTAGGGTTGAGGAAGCAGGTAGCTGGGGCAGTTGGGTTAGGTTAGGTTAGAAGTAGCTGCAGGTTAGGTTAGGTTAGGTTAGGAGGCAGCTGGTTGGGTTGGGCTAGGGAGGTAGCTTTGAGGTTAGGCTAGTTAGGTTAGGTTAGGTTAGGCTAGAGGCAGCTGGTTGTGTTCAGGTTAGGGAGGCAGCTGCAGGTTGGGCTAGGAGGCAGCTGGTTGGGTAGTATTAGGTTAGGAGTGCAGTTGGTTGTGCTAGGTTAGGTTGGTATTACAGGTTAGGCTTAGGATGGCCGGTTAGGCAGGCTAGGTTGTAGCGCAGCTGGGCAGGCTAAGGTTGAAGGGAAGAAGGCTAGTGCAGCTGGTTAGGTTAGGCTAGGTTGTAGCAGCAGGTTAGGTTAGGTTAGGTTAGGTTAGGTTAGGTTAGGTCAGGAGGCAGCTGTTAGGTTAGGTTGGGTTAGGAGGCAGCTGGTTAGGTTAGGCTAGGAGGCAGTCTGGTTAGGCAGGTTAGGTTGTGGTGCTAGGGCAGGCCAGGTTGTAAGCCAGGTTAGGCCAGGCTAGGCTGGCTAGGAGGCAGCCAGGAAGTAAGCCAGGTTGTAGGAAGCCGCAGGCTAGGCTAGGCTAGCTAGTTGGGCCAGAGTGCAGCTGTCAGGTTGTAGGTTAGGAGTGCGCTGGTTAGGGTTAGGTTAGGAGTAGCTGGTAGGGAGGCTAGGAAGCAGCTGGGTAGGTTAGTTAGGTTAGGTTAGGTTAGGTTAGGTTAGGGTAGGAGTGCAGCTGGTTGGGTAGGTGTTAGAGGATGTGATAGGTTAGTTAGGAAGAGGCAAGTTAGTTAGGAAGCAGCTGTAGGTTAGTTAGGTTAGGTTAGGTTAGGTTAGGTTAGGTTAGGAGCAGCTGGTTGGAGGTTAGGTTAGGAAGTAGCTGGGCAGGCTAGGTTAGGGAGAGTTTAGGCTAGGCTGGGAGGCAGCTTGGTTAGGCCAGTGGCCAGCTAGGCAGCTGAGGCAGGCTAGGTAGCTGGGCAGGGGCAGGTTAGGGGGTAGCTGGGTAGGGTAGGTTAGGAGAGTAGCCAGGTTAGGTGGGTGAGTAAATTATTTAACTTAATTTATACAGACAAAAAATAACGTAAGATTAAGGAAAACTCATTTGGATATTTTTTATAAACTAAGTTATGTTTATCGTGTGTGTGTGTGTGTGTGTGTGTGTGTGTGTGTGTGTGTGTGCGTGTGTGTGTGTGTGTGTGTGTGTGTGTGTGTGTGTGTGTGTGTGTGTGTTTATTACAGTTGTTACACTACATAAATACGTCAGATACAAACAAACTAGACTAAAAAGAGACTTATTTACATACGAATATTTATATAATAATAATAATAAAAATAATAATATCATCATCATCATCATCATCATCATCATCATCATCATCCCTGTACCTCCCTCGCGCCTGTAACACGAGACGCCTCCACCAACCATAATGTGCTTTTACAGAGATCGAGTTACCATTGGTCGAGGAGGCTGAGAGCCGTGGACCATCTCACCTCTCACTTGAGGGTTTTGTCTCCACTCCAGGCTCTCACTTGAGGCCGTGTCATCCCCGACTTAAGTTACGATACAACGAAGGCGAGAAATATGACGTCAAAAGTGGACTGAGACTCTACCATACTAGGGATTGTTTAGAAATTGTGTGTGTGTGTGTGTTTAGGAGTCCTTCTGTCTTATTGTGAGTTGTGAGGGCCGGCTGTCTCCCTCACCGTGTGTTGTGAGGGCCGGCTGTCTCCCACTGTGAGCTGTGGAGGGCGGCTGTCCCTCACCGTGTGTTGGGGGGGGCTGGCTTCCCCCACCGTGGTTGTGAGGGCCTGGCTGTCTCTCACTGTGTGTTGGGGGGGGGCTGTTGTCTCTCACTGTGAGTTGTGAGGGCTGGCCGCCCTCACCGTGTGTTGGGGGCTGGCTGTCTCACTGTGAGTTGTGAGGGCCGGCTGTCTCTCACTGTGTGTTGTGAGGGCTGGCTGTCTCCTCACTGTGTTGCTAGAGGGTCGGCTGTCTCCCTACCGTGTGTTGGGGGGCCGGCTGTCTCCTCACCGTGTGTTGTGAGGTGTAAGGCAACAGGACGAGAGGTTCTCACTTGTCATTATCGCCTCATAAGTCGACAAGCGTCAAGTCGTCCCTATGAGGTGGGGAAACAATCTGATTGTTTCCCATGAACCATCAATTTGCCAGGGAAAAAATCCAATAATGCTGCCGTTGTCTTTCCTCTATAGCGACCTCTGGCAATTGTTTGTTTTGGTTACGTGACGTGTACGAAGATCTCCATATTTGTAAAAAACAACCAAACCAAACCCAATCCTAACTCAAAACCAACCCCAAACCCACAACCAAACCAAACTCAACTCAACCAAACCAAACCAAACCAAACCAACTCAACCAAACCAAACCCAACCAACCAAACTCAACTCAACCAAACCAAACCCAATCAAACCAAACTCAACTCAACCAAACCAAACCAATCAAACCAAACTCAACTCAATCAAACCAATCAAACCAAACTCAACTTCAATCAAACCAAACTCAACCAAACCAAACTAACCAAACCAACACACAACCAAACCAAACCAACTCAATCAACCCAACTCAACCAAACCAAACCCAACCAAACCAAACCAACTCA